>NW_025728248.1:0-357769 GCF_021461385.2 Schistocerca piceifrons | reverse complement strand
TCTACTGTATTCCTCTGACCTTCATATTGACGATGAAACACAGAAATTGCATCGGAATTAATACAAAAGGTACAATGCCGACTTAAGTACAAGAAAACTGACTCTTTTTACTGTCTATATTTTGAACCATTCATGTGACACTCGTTATAGATTCCGATGCTTTACTTCAGGTTTACTGTATCCCTCTGACCTTCTTATTGACGATGAAACACAGAAATTGCATCGGAATTAAATACAAAAGGCACAATGCCGACTTAAGTACAAGAAAACTGACTCTTCTTACTGTCTATGTTTTGAACCATTCCTGTGACACTAGTTATAGTTTGTGATGCTTCACTTCAGGTTTACTGTATCCCTCTGACCTTCTTATTGACGATGAAACACAGAAATTGCATCGGAGTTAAATACAAAGCCACAATGCCGACTTAAGTATAAGAAAACTGACTCTTCTTACAGTCTATGTTTTGAACCATTCGTGTGACACTAGTTATAGATTCCGATGCTTCACTTCAGGTTTACTGTATGCCTCTGACCTTCTTATTGACGATGTAACACTGATATTGCATCGGAATTAAATACAAAAGGAACATTGCCGACTTAAGTACAAGAAAACTGACTCTTCTTACTGTCTATGTTTTGAACCATTCCTGTGACACTAGTTATAGATTCCGATGCATCACTTCAGGTTTACTGCATCCCACTGACCTTCTTGTTGACGATGAAACACAGATATTGTATCGGAATTAATTACAAAAGGCAAAATGCTGACTTAAGTACAAGAAAACTGACTCTTCTCACTGTCTATGTTTTGAACCATTCATGTGACACTAGTTATAGTTTCTGATGCTTCACTTCAGGTTTACTGTATCCCTCTGACCTCCTTATTGACGATGAAACACAGAAATTGCATCGGAATTAAATACAAAAGTCACAATGTCGACTTAAGTACAAGAAAACTGACTCTTCTTACTGTCTATATTTTGAACCATTCATGTGACACTCGTTATAGATTCCGATGCTTTACTTCAGGTTTACTGTATCCCTCTGACCTTCTTATTGACGATGAAACACAGAAATTGCTTCGGAATTAAACACAAAAGGCACAATGCCGACTTAAGTACAAGATAACTGATTCTTCTTATTGTCTATGATCTGATCCATTCCCGTGACACTAGTTATAGATTCCGATGCTTCACTTCAGGTTTACTGTATCCCTCTGACCTTCTTATTGACGATGAAACACAGAAATTGCATCGGAATTAAATATAAAAGGCACAATGCGGACTTAAGTACAAGATAACTGACTCTTCTTACTGTCTATGTTTGGAACCATTCCTGTGACACTAGTTATTGATTCCGATGCTTCACTTCAGGTTTACTGTAACCCTCTGACCTTCTAATTGACAATGGAACATAAAATTGCATCGGAATTAAAAAGAAAAGGCACAATGCTGACTTAAGTACAAGAAAACTAACTCTTCTTACTGTCTATGTTTGAACCATTCCTCTTATACTAGTTATAGATTCCTATGCTTCCCTTCAGGTTTACTGTATCCCTCTGACCTTCTTATTGACGATGAAACACAGAAATTGCATCGGAATTAAATACAAAAGGCACAATGCCGACTTAAGTACAAGAAAACTGACTCTTCGTACTGTCTATGTTTGAACCATTCCTGTGACACTAGTTATGGATTCCGATGCTTCACTTCAAGTTTACTGTATCCCTCTAACCTTCTTATTGACGATGAAACACAGAAATTGCATCGGAATTAAATACAAAAGGCACAATGCCGACTTAAGTACAAGAAAACTGACTCTTCTTACTGCCTATGCTTTGAACCATTCCTGTGACACTAGTTACAGATTGTGATGCTTCACTTCAAGTTTACTGTATCCCTCTGACCTTCTTATTGACGATGAAACACAGAAATTGAATCGGAGTTAAATGCAAAGGCACAATGCCGACTTCAGTGCAAGAAAACTGACTCTTCTTACTGTCAATGTTTTGAACCACTCCTGTGACACTAGTGATAGATTCCGATGCTTCACTTCAGGTTTACTGTATCCCTCTGTCCTTCTTATTGACAATGAAACACAGAAATTGCATCGGAATTAAATACAGAAGGCACAATGCCGACTTAAGTACAAGATAACTGACTCTTCTTACTGTCTATGTTTGGAACCATTCCTGTGACACTAGTTATTGATTCCGATGCTTCACTTCAGGTTTACTGTGACCCTCTGACCTTCTAATTGACAATGGAACATAAAATTGCATCGGAATTAAATAGAAAAGGCACAATGCTGACTTAAGTACAAGAAAACTAACTCTTCTTACTGTCTATGTTTGAACCATTCCTCTTATACTGGTTATAGATTCCTATGCTTCCCTTCAGGTTTACTGTATCCCTCTGACCTTCTTATTGACGATGAAACACAGAAATTGCATCGGAATTAAATACAAAAGGGACAATGCCGACTTAAGTACAAGAAAACTGACTCTTCGTACTGTCTACGTTTGAACCATTCCTGTGACACTAGTTATGGATTCCGATGCTTCACTTCAAGTTTACTGTATCCCTCTGACCTTCTTATTGACGATGAAACACAGAAATTGCATCGGAATTAATACAAAAGATACAATGCCGACTTAAGTACAAGATAACTGACTCTTCTTACTGTCTATGTTTTGAACCATTCCTGTGACACGACTTATTGATTCCGATGCTTCACTTCAGGTTTACTGTATCCCTATGACCTTCTAATTGACGATGAAACATAGAAATTGCATCGGAATTAAATAGAAAAGGCACAATGCCGACATAAGTACAAGAAAACTAACTCTTCTAACTGTCTATGTTTGAACCATTCCTGTTATACTAGTTATAGATTCCGATGATCCACTTAAGGGTTACTGTATCCCGCTGACCTTCGTATTGACGATGAAACACAGATATTGCATCGGAATTAAATACAAAAGGCACTATGCCGACTTAAGTACAAGAAAACTGACTCTTCTTACCGTCTATGTTTTGAACCATTCCTGTGACACTAGTTACAGATTCCAATGCTTCACTTCAGGTTTACTGTATCCCACTGATCTTCTTATTGACGATGAAACACAGAAATTGCATCGGAATTAAATACAAAAGGCACAATGCCGACTTAAGTACAAGAAAACTGACTCTACTTACAGTCTATGTTTTGAACCATTCCTGAGACACTACCTATAGATTCCGATGCTTCACTTCAGGTTTACTGTATCCCTCTGACCTTCTTATTGACGATGAAACACAGATATTGCATCGGAATTAAATACAAAAGGCACAATGCCGACTTAAGTACAAGAAAACTGACTCTTGTTACTGTCTATGTTTTGAACCATTCCTGTGACACTAGTTATAGATTCCGAAGCTTCACTTCAGTTTTACTGTATCCTTCTGAAGTTCTTATTGACGATGAAACACAGAAATTGCATCGGAATTAAATACAAAGGCACAATGCTGACTTAAGTACAAGAAAACTGACTCTCCTTACTGTCTAAGTTTTGAATCATTCCTGTGACACTAGTTATAGATTCCTATGCATCCCTTCAGGTTTACTGTATCCCTCTGACCTTCTTATTGACGATGCTACACAGAAATTGCATCGGAATTAAATACAAAAGGCACAATGCCGACTTAAGTACAAGAAAACTGACTCTTCTTACTGTCTATGTTTGAACCATTCCTGTGACACTAGTTATGGATTCCGATGCTTCACTTCAGGTTTACTGTATCCCTCTGACCTTCTTATTGACGATGAAACACAGAAATTGCATCGGAATTAAATACAAAAGGCACAATGCCGACTTAAGTACAAGAAAACTGACTCTTCTTACTGTCTATGTCTTGAACCATTCCTGTGACACTAGTTATAGATTGTGATGCTTCACTTCAGGTTTACTGTATCCCTCTGACCTTCTTATTGACGATGAAACACAGAAATTGAATCGGAGTTAAATACAAAGGCACAATGCCGACTTAAGTACAAGAAAACTGACTCTTCTGACTGTCTACATCTACATCTACATCTACATTGATACTCCGCAAGCCACCCAACGGTGTGTGGCGGAGGGCACTTTACGTGCCTCTGTCATTACTTCCCTTTCCTGTTCCAGTCGCGTATGGTTCGCGGGAAGAACGACTGTCTGAAAGCCTCCGTGCGCGCTCTAATCTCTCTAATTTTACATTCGTGATCTCCTCGGGAAGTATAAGTAGGGGGAAGCAATATATTCGATACCTCATCGAGAAACGCATCCTCTCGAAACCTGGCGACCAAGCTACACAGCGATGCAGAGCGCCTCTCTTGCAGAGTCTGCCACTTGAGTTTATTAAACATCTCCGTAACGCTATCACAGTTACCAAATAACCCAGTGACGAAACGCGCCGCTCTTCTTTGGATCTTCTCTATCTCCTCCGTCAACCCGACCTGGTACGGATCCCACACTGATGAGCAATACTCAAGTATAGGTCGAACGAGTGTTTTGTAAGCCACCTCCTTTGTTGATGGACTACATTTTCTAAGCACTCTCCCAATGAATCTCAACCTGGTACCCGCCTTACCAACAATTAGTTTTATATGATCATTCCACTTCAAATCGTTCCGTACGCATACTCCCAGATATTTTACAGAAGTAACTGCTACCAATGTTTGTTCCGCTATCATATAATCATACAATAAAGGATCCTTCTTTCTATGTATTCGCAATACATTACATTTGTCTATGTTAAGGGTCAGTTGCCACTCCCTGCACCAAGTGCCTATCCGCTGCAGATCTTCCTGTATTTCGCTACAATTTTCTAATGCAGCAACTTCTCTGTATACTACAGCATCATCCGCGAACAGCCGCATGGAACTTCCGACACTATCTACTAAGTCATTTATATATATTGTGAAAAGCAATGGTCCCATAACACTCCCCTGTGGCACGCCAGAGGTTACTTTAACGTCTGTAGACGTCTCTCCATTGATAACAACATGCTGTGTTCTGTTTGCTAAAAACTCTTCAATCCAGCCACACAGCTGGTCTGATATTCCGTAGGCTCTTACTTTATTAGGCGACAGTGCGGAACTGTATCGAACGCCTTCCGGAAGTCAAGAAAAATAGCATCTACCTGGGAGCCTGAATCTAATATTTTCTGGGTCTGATGAACAAATAAGGCGAGTTGGGTCTCACACGATCGCTGTTTCCGGAATCCATGTTGATTCCTACATAGTAGATTCTGGGTTTCCAGAAATGACATGATACGCGAGCAAAAAACATGTTCTAAAATTCTACAAGAGATCGACGTAAGAGATATAGGTCTATAGTTTTGCGCATCTGCTCGACGACCCTTCTTGAAGACTGGGACTATCTGTGCTCTTTTCCAATCATTTGGAACCCTCCGTTCCTCTAGAGACTTGCGGTACACGGCTGTTACAAGGGGGGCAAGTTCTTTCGCGTACTCTGTGTAGAATCGAATTGGTATCCCGTCAGGTCCAGTGACTCTTATTACTCTCTATGTTTTGAACCATTCATGTGACACTAGTTATAGATTCCGATGCTTTACTCCAGGTTTTCTGTATCCCTCTGACCTTCTTATTGACGATGAAACACAGAAATTGCTTCGGAATTAAATACAAAAGGCACAATGCCGACTTAAGTACAAGAAAACTGACTCTTCTTACTGTCTATGTTTTGATCCATTCCTGTGACACTAGTTATAGATTCCGATGCTTCACTTCAGGTTTACTGTACCCCTCTGACCTTCTTATTGACGATGAAACATAGACATTGCATCGGAATTAAATAGAAAAGGAACAATGCCGACTTAAGTACAAGAAAACTGACTCCTCTTACTGTCTATGTTCTGAACCATTCCTGTGACACTAGTTATAGATTCCGATGCTTCACTTCAGGTTTACTGTATCCCTCTGACCTTCTTATTGAAGATGAAACACAGATATTGCATCGGAATTAAATACAAAAGGCACAATGCCGACTTAAGTACAAGAAAACTGACTCTTCTTACAGTCTATGTTTTGAACCATTCCTGAGACACTACTTATAGATTCCGATGCTTCACTTCAGGTTTACTCTATCCCTCTGACCTTCTTATTGACGATGAAACACAGATATTGCATCGGGATTAAATACAAAAGGCACAATGCCGACTTAAGTACAAGAAAACTGACTCTTGTTACTGTCTATAATTTGAACCATTCCTGTGACACTAGTTATAGATTCCGACGCATCACTTAAGGTTTACTGTATCCCTCTGCCCTTCTTATTGACGATGAAACACTGAAATTGCATCGGAATTAAATACAAAAGGTACAATGCCGACTTAAGTACAAGAAAACTGACTCTTCTTACTGTCTATGATTTGAACCATTCCTGTGACACTAGTTATAGATTCCGATGCTTCACTTCAGGTTTACTGTATCCCTCTGACCTTCATATTGACGATGAATCACAGAAATTGCATCGGAATTAATACAAAAGGTACAATGGCGACTTAAGTACAAGAAAACTGACACTTCTTACTGTCTATATTTTGAACCATTCATGTTACACTCGTTATAGATTCCGATGCTTTACTTCAGGTTTACTGTATCCCTCTGACCTTCTTATTGCCGATGAAACACAGAAATTGCTTCGGAATTAAGTACAAAAGGCACAATGCCGACTTAAGTACAAGATAACTGACTCTTCTTACTGTCTGTGGTTTAAACCATTGCTGTTACACTAGTTATAGATTCCGATGCTTCACTTCAGGTTTACTGTATCCCTCTGACCTTCTTATTGACGATGAAACACAGAAATTGCATCGGAATTAAATATAAAAGGCACAATGCCGACTTAAGTACAAGAAAACTAACTCTTCTAACTGTCTATGTTTGAACCATTCCTGTTATGCTAGTTAAAGATTCCGATGCTTCCCTTCAGGTTCACTGTATCCCCCTGACCTTCTTATTGACGATGAAACACAGAAATTGCATCGGAATTAAATATAAAAGGCACAATGCCGACTTAAGTACAAGAAAACTGACTCTTCTTACTATCTATGTTTTGAACCATTCCTGTGACACTAGTTATTGATTCCGATGCTTCACTTCAGGTTTACTGTATCCCTCTGACCTTCTAATTGACGATGAAACATAGAAATTGCATCGGAATTAAATAGAAAAGGCACAATGCCGACTTAAGTACAAGAAAACCAACTCTTCTAACTGTTTATGTTTGAACCATTCCTGTTACACTAGTTATAGATTCCGATGCTTCACTTCAGGTTTACTGTATCCCTCTGACCTTCTTATTGACGATGAAACACAGATATTGCATCGGAATTAAATACAAAAGGTACAATGCCGACTTAAGTACAAGAAAACTGACTCTTTTTACTGTCTATATTTTGAACCATTCATGTGACACTCGTTATAGATTCCGATGCTTTACTTCAGGTTTACTGTATCCCTCTGACCTTCTTATTGACGATGAAACACAGTAATTGCTTCGGAATTAAGTACAAAAGGCACAATGCCGACTTAAGTACAAGATAACTGACTCTTCTTACTGTCTGTGGTTTGAACCATTCCTGTTACACTAGTTATAGATTCCGATGCTTCACTTCAGGTTTACTGTATCCCTCTGACCTTCTTATTGACGATGAAACACAGAAATTGCATCGGAATCAAATATAAAAGGCACAATGTCGACTTAAGTACAAGAAAACTGACTCTTCTTACTGTCTATGTTTTGAACCATTCCTGTGACACTAGTTATTGATTCCGATGCTTCACTTCAGGTTTACTGTATCCCTCTGACCTTCTAATTGACGATGAAACATAGAAATTGCATCGGAATTAAATAGAAAAGGCACAATGCCGACTTAAGTACAAGAAAACTAACTCTTCTAACTCTCTATGTTTGAACCATTCCTGTTACACTAGTTATAGATTCCGATGCATCACTTCAGGTTTACTGTATCCCTCTGACCTTCTTATTGACGATGAAACACAGATATTGCATCTCAATGAAATACAAAAGGCACTATGCCGACTTAAGTACAAGAAAACTGACTCTTCTTACTGTCTATGTTTTGAACCATTCCTGTGACACTAGTTGTAGATTCCAATGCTTCACTTAAGGTTTTCTGTATCCCACTGACCTTCTTGTTGACGATGAAACACAGAAATTGCATCGGAATTAAATACAAAAGGCACAATGCCGACTTAAGTACAAGAAAACTGACTCTTCTTACAGTCTATGTTTTGAACCATTCCTGAGACTTTACTTATAGATTCCGATGCTTCACTTCAGGTTTACTGTATCCCTCTGACCTTCTTATTGACGATGAAACACAGATATTGCATCGGAATTAAATACAAAAGGTACAATGCCGACTTAAGTACAAGAAAACTGACTCTTTTTACTGACTATACTTTGAACTATTCATGTGACACTCGTTATAGATTCCGATGCTTTACTTCAGGTTTACTGTATCCCTCTGTCCTTCTTATTGACGATGAAACACAGAAATTGCTACGGAATTAAGTACAAAAGGCACAATGCCGACTTAAGTACAAGATAACTGACTCTTCTTACTGTCTGTGGTTTGAATCATTCGTGTTACACTAGTTATAGATTCCGATGCTTCACTTCACGTTTACTGTATCCCTCTGACCTTCTTGTTGACGATGTAACACTGATATTGCATCGGAATTAAATACAAAAGGAACATTGCCGACTTAAGTACAAGAAAACTGACTCTTCTTACTGTCTATGTTTTGAACCATTCCTGTGACACTAGTTATAGATTCCGATGCTTCACTTCAGGTTTACTGTATCCCACTGGCCTTCTTATTGACGATGAAACACAGATATTGAATCGGAATTAATTACAAAAGGCAAAATGCTGACTTAAGTACAAGAAAACTGACTCTTCTCACTGTCTATGTTTTGAACCATTCATGTGACACTAGTTATAGTTTCTGATGCTTCACTTCAGGTTTACTGTATCCCTCTGACCTCCTTATTGACGATGAAACACAGAAATTGCATCGGAATTAAATACAAAAGGCACAATGCCGACTTAAGTACAAGAAAACTGACTCTTCTTACTGTCTATATTTTGAAGCATTCATGTGACACTCGTTATAGATTCCGATGCTTTACTTCAGGTTTACTGTATCCCTCTGACCTTCTTATTGACGATGAAACACAGAAATTGCTTCGGAATTAAACACAAAAGGCACAATGCCGACTTAAGTACAAGATTACTGATTCTTCTTATTGTCTATGATTTGATCCATTCCTGTGACACTAGTTATAGATTCCGATGCTTCACTTCAGGTTTACTGTATCCCTCTGATCTTCTTAATGACGATGAAACACAGAAATTGCATCGGAATTAAATATAAAAGGCACAATGCGGACTTAAGTACAAGACAACTGACTCTTCTTACTGTCTATGTTTGGAACCATTCCTGTGACCCTAGTTATTGATTCCGATGCTTCACTTCAGGTTTACTGTAACCCTCTGACCTTCTAACTGACAATGGAACATAAAATTGCATCGGAATTAAATAGAAAAGGCACAATGCTGACTTAAGTACAAGAAAACTAACTCTTCTAACTGTCTATGTTTGAACCATTCCTGTTATACTAGTTATAGATTCCTATGCTTCCCTTCAGGTTTACTGTATCCCTCTGACCTTCTTATTGACGATGAAACACAGAAATTGCATTGGAATTAAATACAAAAGGCACAATGCCGACTTAAGTACAAGAAAACTGACTCTTCTTACTGTCAATGTTTTGAACCACTCCTGTGACACTAGTTATAGATTCCGATGCTTCACTTCAGGTTTACTGTATCCCTCTGTCCTTCTTATTGACAATGAAACACAGAAATTGCATCGGAATTAAATACAAAAGGCACAATGCCGACTTAAGTACAAGAAAACTGACTTATCTTACTGTCTATGCTTTGAACCATTCTTGTGACACTAGTTATAGATACCGATGCTTCACTTCAGGTTTACTGTATCACTCTGACCTTCTTATTGACGATGAAACACAGAAATTGCATCGGAATTAATACAAAAGATACAATGCCGACTTAAGTACAAGAAAACTGAATCTTCTTACTGTCTATATTTTGAACCATTCATGTGACACTCGTTATAGATTCCGATGCTTTACTTCAGCTTTACTGTATCACTCAGAACTTCTTATTGACGATGAAACACAGAAATTGCTTCGGAATTAAGTACAAAAAGCACAATGCCGACTTAAGTACAAGTTAACTGAATCATCTTACTGTCTGTGGTTTGAAGCATTCCTATTACACTAGTTATAGATTCTGATGCTTCACTTCAGGTTTACTGTATCCCTCTGACCTTCTTATTGACGATGAAACACAGAAATTGCATCGGAATTAAATATAAAAGGCACAATGCCGACTTAAGTACAAGATAACTGACTCTTCTTACTGTCTATGTTTTGAACCATTGATGTGTCACTACTTATTGATTCCGATGCTTCACTTCAAGTTTACTGTATCCCTATGACCTTCTAATTGACGATGAAACATAGAAATTGCATCGGAATTAAATAGAAAAGGCACAATGCCGACATAAGTACAAGAAAACTAACTCTTCTAACTGTCAATGTTTGAACCATTCCTGTTATACTAGTTATAGATTCCGATGCTTCACTTAAGGTTTACTGTATCCCGCTGACCTTCTTATTGACGATGAAACACAGAAATTGCATCGGAATTAAATACAAAAGGCACTATGCCGACTTAAGTACAAGAAAACTGACTCTTCTTACTCTCTATGTTTTGAACCATTCCTGTGACACTAGTTATAGATTCCAATGCTTCATTTCAGGTTTACTGTATCCCACTGACCTTCTTATTGACGATGAAACACAGAAATTGCATCGGAATTAAATACAAAAGGCACAATGCCGACTTAAGTAAAAGAAAACTGACTCTTCTTACAGTCTATGTTTTGAACCATTCATGTGACACTAGTTATAGATTCCGATGCTTCACTTCAGTTTTACTGTATCGTTCTGAAGTTCTTATTGACGATGAAACACAGAAATTGCATCGGAATTAAATACAAAGGCACAATGCCGACTTAAGTACAAGAAAACTGACTCTCCTTACTGTCTAAGTTTTGAATCATTCCTGTGACACTAGTTATAGATTCCTATGCATCCCTTCAGGTTTACTGTATCCCTCTGACCTTCTTATTGACGATGCAACACAGAAATTGCATCGGAATTAAATACAAAAGGCACAATGCCGACTTAAGTACAAGAAAACTGACTCTTCTTACTGTCTATGTTTGAACCATTCCTGTGACACTAGTTATGGATTCCGATGCTTCACTTCAGGTTTACTGTATCCCTCTGACCTTCTTATTGACGATGAAACACAGAAATTGCATCGGAATTAAATACAAAAGGCACAATGCCGACTTAAGTACAAGAAAACTGACTCTTCTTACTGTCTATGTCTTGAACCATTCCTGTGACACTAGTTATAGATTGTGATGCTTCACTTCAGGTTTACTGTATCCCTCTGACCTTCTTATTGACGATGAAACACAGAAATTGAATCGGAGTTAAATACAAAGGCAGAATGCCGACTTAAGTACAAGAAAACTGACTCTTCTGACTGTCTACATCTACATCTACATCTACATTGATACTCCGCAAGCCACCCAACGGTGTATGGCGGAGGGCACTTTACGTGGAACTGTCATTACCTCCCTTTCCTGTTCCAGTCGCGTATGGTTCGCGGGAAGAACGACTGTCTGAAAGCCTCCGTGCGCGCTCTAATCTCTCTAATTTTACATTCGTGATCTCCTCGGGAAGTATAAGTAGGGGGAAGCAATACATTAGATACCTCATCCAGAAACGCATCCTCTCGAAACCTGGCGAGCAAGCTACACAGCGATGCAGAGCGCCTCTCTTGCAGAGTCTGCCACTTGAGTTTATTAAATATCTCCGTAACGCTATCACAGTTACCAAATAACCCAGTGACGAAACGCGCCGCTCTTCTTTGGATCTTCACTATCTCCTCCGTCAACCCGACCTGGTACGGATCCCACACTGATGAGCAATACTCAAGTATAGGTCGAACGAGTGTTTTGTAAGCCACCTCCTTTGTTGATGGACTACATTTTCTAAGCACTCTCCCAATGAATCTCAACCTGGTACCCGCCTTACCAACAGTTAGTTTTATATGATCATTCCACTTCAAATCGTTCCGTACGCATACTCCCAGATATTTTACAGAACTAACTGCTACCAGTGTTTGTTTCGCTATCATATAATCATACAATAAAGGATCCTTCTTTCTATATATTCGCAATACATTACATTTGTCTATGTTAAGGGTCAGTTGCCACTCCCTGCACCAAGTGCCTATCCGCTGCAGATCTTCCTGTATTTCGCTACAATTTTCTAATGCAGCAACTTCTCTGTATACTACAGCATCATCCGCGAAAAGCCGCATGGAACTTCCGACACTATCTACTAAGTCATTTATATATATTGTGAAAAGCAATGGTCCCATAACACTCCCCTGTGGCACGCAAGAGGTTACTTTAACGTCTGTAGACGTCTCTCCATTGATAACAACATGCTGTGTTCTGTTTGCTAAAAACTCTTCAATCCAGCCACACAGCTGGTCTGATATTCCGTAGGCTCTTACTTTGTTTATCAGGCGACAGTGCGGAACTGTATCGAACGTCTTCCGGAAGTCAAGAAAAATAGCATCTACCTGGGAGCCTGAATCTAATATTTTCTGGGTCTGATGAACAAATAAGGCGAGTTGGGTCTCACACGATCGCTGTTTCCGGAATCCATGTTGATTCCTACATAGTAGATTCTGGGTTTCCAGAAATGACATGATACGCGAGCAAAAAACATGTTCTAAAATTCTACAAGAGATCGACGTAAGAGATATAGGTCTATAGTTTTGCGCATCTGCTCGACGACCCTTCTTGAAGACTGGGATTATCTGTGCTCTTTTCCAATCATTTGGAACCCTCCGTTCCTCTAGAGACTTGCGGTACACGGCTGTTAGAAGGGGGGCAAGTTCTTTCGCGTACTCTGTGTAGAATCGAATTGGTATCCCGTCAGGTCCAGTGACTCTTATTACTCTCTATGTTTTGAACCATTCATGTGACACTAGTTATAGATTCCGATGCTTTACTCCAGGTTTACTGTATCCCTCTGACCTTCTTATTAACGATGAAACACAGAAATTGCTTCGGAAATAAATACAAAAGGCACAATGCCGACTTAAGTACAAGAAAACTGACTCTTCTTACTGTGTATGTTTTGATCCATTCCTGTGACACTAGTTATAGATTCCGATGCTTCACTTCAGGTTTACTGTACCCCTCTGACCTTCTTATTGACCATGAAACATAGACATTGCATCGGAATTAAATAGAAAAGGAACAATGCCGACTTAAGTACAAGGAAACTGACTCCTCATACTGTCTATGTTCTGAACCATTCCTGTGACACTAGTTATAGATTCCGATGCTTCACTTCAGGTTTACTGTATCCCTCTGACCTTCTTATTGAAGATGAAACACAGACATTGCATCGGAATTAAATACAAAAGGCACAATGCCGACTTAAGTACAAGAAAACTGACTCTTCTTACAGTCTATGTTTTGAACCATTCCTGAGACACTAGTTATAGATTGTGATGCTTCACTTCAGGTTTACTGTATCCCTCTGACCTTCTTATTGACGATGAAACACAGAAATTTCATCGGAAATAAATACAAAAGGCACAATGCCGTCTTAAGTACAAGAAAACTGACTCTCCTTACTGTCTATGTTTTGAACCATTCCTGTGACACTAGTTATAGATTCCGACGCATCACTTAAGGTTTACTGTATCCCTCTGCCCTTCTTATTGACAATGAAACACAGAAATTGCATCGGAATTAAATACAAAAGGCACAATGCCGCCTTAAGTACAAGAAAACTGACTCTTCTTACTGTCTATGTTTTGAACCATTCCTGTGACACTAGTTATAGATTCCGATGCTTCACTTCAGGTTTACTGTATCCCTCTGACCTTCATATTGACGATGAAACACAGAAATTGCATCGGAATTAATACAAAAGGTACAATGGCGACTTAAGTACAAGAAAACTGACACTTCTTACTGGCTATATTTTAAACCATTCATGTGACACTCGTTATAGATTCCGATGCTTTACTTCAGGTTTACTGTATCCTTCTGACCTTCTTATTGCCGATGAAACACAGAAATTGCTACGGAATTAAATAGAAAAGGCACAACGCCGACTTAAGTACAAGAAAACTAACTCTTCTAACTGTCTATGTTTGAACCATTCCTGTTATACTAGTTAATGATTCCGATGCTTCACTTCAGGTTCACTGTATCCCTCTGACCTTCTTATTGACGATGAAACACAGATATTGCATCGGAATTAAATACAAAAGGCACTATTCCGACCTAAGTACAAGAAAACAGACTCTTCTTACTGTCTATGATTTGAACCATTCCTGTGACACTAGTTATAGATTCCAATGCTTCACTTAAGGTTTACTGTATCCCTCTGACCTTCTAATTGACGATGAAACATAGAAATTGCATCGGAATTAAATAGAAAAGGCACAACGCCGACTTAAGTACAAGAAAACTAACTCTTCTAACTGTCTATGTTTGAACCATTCCTGTTATACTAGTTAATGATTCCGATGCTTCACTTCAGGTTCACTGTATCCCTCTGACCTTCTTATTGACGATGAAACACAGAAATTGCATCGGAATTAAATATAAAAGGCACAATGCCGACTTAAGTACAAGAAAACTGACTCTTCTTACTGTCTATGCTTTGAACCATTCCTGTGACACTAGTTATTGATTCCGATGCTTCACTTCGGGTTTACTGTATCCCTCTGACCTTCTAATTGACGATGAAACATAGATATTGCATCGGAATTAAATAGAAAAGGCACAATGCCGACTTAAGTACAAGAAAACCAACTCTTCTAACTGTCTATGTTTGAACCATTCCTGTTACGCTAGTTATAGATTCCGATGCTTCTCTTCAGGTTTACTGTATCCCTCTGACCTTCTTATTGACGATGAAACACAGATATTGCATCGGAATTAAATACAAAAGGCACTATGCCGACTTAAGTACAAGAAAACTGACTCTTCTTACTGTCTATGTTTGAACCATTCCTGTGACACTAGTTATGGATTCCGATGCTTCACTTCAGGTTTACTGTATCCCTCTGACCTTATTGACGATGAAACACAGAAATTGCATCGGAATTAAATACAAAAGGCACAATGCCGACTTAAGTACAAGAAAACTAACTCTTCTTACAGTCTATGCTTTGAACCATTCGTGTGACACTAGTTATAGATTCCGATGCTTCACTTCAGGTTTACTGTATCCCACTGACCTTCCTATTGACGATGAAACACAGATATTGTATCGGAATTAATTACAAAAGGCACAATGCTGACTTAAGTACAAGAAAAGTGACTCTTCTCACTGTCTATGTTTTGAACCATTCATGTGACACTAGTTATAGATTCCGATGCTTCACTTAAGGATTACTGTATCCCTCTGACCTTCTTATTGACGATGAAACACAGATATTGCATCGGAATTAAATACAAAAAGCACAATTCTGACTTAAGTACAAGAAAACTGACTCATGTTACTGTCTATGTTTTGAATCATTCCTGTGACACTAGTTATAGATTCCGATGCTTCACTTCAGTTTTACTGTATCCCTCTGACCTTCTTATTGACGATGAAACACAGAAATTGAATCGGAGTTAAATACAAAGGCACAATGCCGACTTAAGTACAAGATAACTGACTCTTCTTACTGTCTGTGGTTTGAACCATTCCTATTACACCAGTTATAGATTCCGACGCTTCACTTCAGGTTTACTGTATCCCTCTGAGCTTCTTATTGACGATGAAGCACAGAAATTGCATCGGAATTAAATATAAAAGACACAATGCCAACTTAAGTACAAGGTAACTGACTCTTCTTACTGTCTATGTTTTGAACCATTCCTGTGACACTAGTTATAGATTCCGATGCTTCACTTAAGGTTTACTGTATCCCTCTGACCTTCTTATTGACGATGAATCACAGATATTGCATCGGAATTAAATACAAAAGGCACAATGCCGACTTAAGTACAAGAAAACTGACACTTGTTACTGTCTATGTTTTGAACCATTCCTGTGACACTAGTTATGGATTCCGATGGTTCACTTCAGTTTTACTGTATCCTTCTGAAGTTCTTATTGGCGATGAAACACAGAAATTGCATCGGAATTAAATACAAAAGGCACAATGCCGACTTAAGTACAAGATAAGTGACTCCTCTTACTGTCTGTGGTTTGAACCATTCCTATTACACTAGTTATAGATTCCGATGCTTCACTTCAGGTTTACTGTATCCCTCTGAGCTTCTTATTGACGATGAAACACAGAAATTGCATCGGAATTAAATATAAAAGACACAATGCCGATTTAAGTACAAGGTAACTGACTCTTCTTACTGTCTATGATTTGAACCATTCCTGTGACACTAGTTATAGATTCCAATGCTTCACTCCAGGTTTACTGTGTCCCTTGGACCTTCTTATTGATGATGAAACACAGAAATTGCATCGGAATTAAATACAAAAAGCACAATGCCGACTTAAGGACCAGAAGACTGACTCTTCTTACTGACTATGTTTTGAACCATTCCTGTGACACTAGCTATAGATTCTATGCTTCACTTCAGGTTTACTGTACCCATCTGACCTTCTTATTGACGATGAAACACAGAAACTGCATCGGAATTAAATACAAAAGGCACAATGCCTACTTAAGTACAAGAAGACTGACTCATCTTGCAGTCTATGTTTTGAAATATTCCATTGACACTAGTTATAGATTCCGATGCTTCACTCCAGGTTTACTGTATCCCTTGGACCTTGTTATTGACGATGAAACACAGAAATTGCATCGGAATTAAATTGAAAATTTACAATGCCGACTTAAGTACAAGAAGACTGACTCTTCTTACTGACTACGTTTTGAACCATTCCTGTGACACTAGTTATAGATTCCGATGCTTCACCTCAGGTTTACTTTATGCCTTGGACCATCTTATTGACGATAAAACACAGAAATTGCATCGGAATTAAATACAAAAGGCAAAATGCCGACTTAAGTACATGAAGACTGACTCTTCTTACTGTCTATGTTTTGAACCATTCCTGTGCCACTAGTTATAGATTCCGATGCTACACTCCAGGTTTACTGTATCCGTTGGACCTTCTTATTGACGATGAAACACACAAATTGCATCGGAACTATATAGAAAAGGCACTATGCCGACGTAAGTACAAGAAGACTGACTCTTCTTACTGTCTATGTTTTGAACCATTCCTGTGACACTAGTTATAGTTTCCGATGCTTCACTCCATTTTACTGTATCCCTTGGACCTTCTTATTGACGATGAAACACAGAAATTGCATCGGAATTAAATAGAAAAGGCACAATGCCGACTTAACTACAAGCAGAATGACTCTTCTTACTGACTATGTTTTGAACCATTCCTGTGACACTAGTTATAGACTCCGATGCTTCACTCCTGGTTTACTGTATCCCTTGGAACTTGTTATTGACGATGAAACACAGAAATTGCATCGGAATTAAATACAAAAGGCACAATGCCGACTTAAGTACAAGAAGACTGACTCTCCTTTCTGACTGTGATTTGAACCATTCCTGTGACACTAGTTATAGATTACGATGCTTCACCTCAGTTTTACTGTATCCCTTGGACCTTCTTATTGACGATGAAAAACAGAAATTGCATCGGAATTAAATACAAAAGGCACAATGCCGACTTAAGTGGAAGAAGACTGACTCTCCTTTCTGACTGTGATTTGAACCATTCCTGTGACACTAGTTATGAATTCCGATGCTTCACTTCAGGTTTAATGTATCCCTTGGACCTTCTTATTGACGATGAAACACAGAAATTGCATTGGAATTAAATACAAAAGGCACAATGCCGAATAATGGACAAGAAGACTGACTCTTCTTACTGACTTTGCTTTGAACCATTCCTGTGACACTAGTTATAGATTCCGATGCTTCACTTCAAGGTTTACTGTATCCCTCTGACCTTGTTATTGACAATGAAACATAGAAATTGCATCGGAATTAAATAGAAAAGGCACAATGTCGACTTAAGTACAAGAAGACTGACTCTTCTTACTGTCTATGTTTTGAACCATTCCTCTGACACTTGTTATAGATTCCGATGCTTCACTCCAGGTTTACTGTATCCCTTGGACCTTCTTGTTGACGATGAAACACAGAAATTGCAGCGGAATTAAATACAAAAGGCACAATGTCGACTTAAGGACAATAAGACTGACTCTTCTTACTGACTTTGTTTTGAACCATTCCTGTGACACTAGTTATAGATTCCGATGCTTCACTTCAGGTTTATTGTATCCCTCTGACCTTCTTATTGACGAAGAAACACAGAAATAGAATCGGAATTAAATAGAAAAGGCACAATGTCGACGTAAGTACTAGAAGACTTATTCTTCTTACTGACTATGTTTTGAACCATTCCTGTGACACTACTTATAGATTCCGATGCTTCACTTCAGGATTTCTGTATCCCTCCGACCTTCTTATTGACGTTGAAACACTCAAATTGCATCGGAATTAAATAGAAAAGGAACAATGCCGACTTAAGTACAAGAAGACTGACTCTTCTTACTGTCTATGTTTTGAACCATCCCTGTGACACTAGTTATAAATTCCGATGCTTCACTTCAGGTTTACTGTATCCCTTGGACCTTCTTATTGACGATGAAACACAAAATTGCGTCGGAATTAAATACGATAACCATTCCTGTGACACTAGTTATAAATTCCGATGCTTCACTTCTGGTTTACTGTATCCCTTGGACCTTCGTATTGACGATGAAACACAGAAATTGCATCGGAATTAAATACAATAGGCACAAAGCAGAATTAAGTACAAGAAGACTGACTCTTCTTACTGTCTATGTTTTGAACCATTCCTGTGACACTAGCTATAGATTACGATGCTTCACTTCAAGTTTCAGGTTTACTGTACCCCTCTGACCTTCTTATTGACGAAGAAACACAGAAATTTCATCGGAATTAAATACAAAAGGCACTATGCCGACTTAAGTACAAGAAGACTGACTCACCTTACTGACTATGATTTGAACCATTCCTGTGACACTAGTTATAAATTCCGATGCTTCACTTCAGGTTTACTGTATACCTTGGACCTTCTTATTGACGATGAAACACAGAAATTGCATCGGAATTAAAAAGAAAAGGCACAATGCCGACTTAAGTACAAGAAGACTGACTCTTCTTACTGTCTATGTTTTTAACCATTCCTGTGACACTAGTTATAGATTCCGATGCTTCACTCCAGGTTTACTGTATCCCTTGGACCTTCTTATTGAGGATGAAACACAGAAATTGCATCGGAATTAATTACAAAAGGCACAATGCCGACTTAAGTACAAGAAAACTGACTCTTCTTACTGTCTATGTCTTGAACCATTCCTGTGACACTAGTTATAGATTGTGATGCTTCACTTCAGGTTTACTGTATCCCTCTGACCTTCTTATTGACGATGAAACACAGAAATTGAATCGGAGTTAAATACAAAGGCACAATGCCGACTTAAGTACAAGAAAACTGACTCTTCTGACTGTCTACATCTACATCTACATCTACATTGATACTCCGCAAGCCACCCAACGGTGTGTGGCGGAGGGCACTTTACGTGGAACTGTCATTACCTCCCTTTCCTGTTCCAGTCGCGTATGGTTCGCGGGAAGAACGACTGTCTGAAAGCCTCCGTGCGCGCTCTAATCTCTCTAATTTTACATTCGTGATCTCTTTGGGAAGTATAAGTAGGGGGAAGCAATATATTCGATACCTCATCCAGAAACGCATCCTCTGGAAACCTGGCGAGCAAGCTACACAGCGATGCAGAGCGCCTCTCTTGCAGAGTCTGCCACTTGAGTTTATTAAATATCTCCGTAACGCTATCACAGTTACCAAATAACCCAGTGACGAAACGCGCCGCTCTTCTTTGGATCTTCTCTATCTCCTCCGTCAACCCGACCTGGTACGGATCCCACACTGATGAGCAATACTCAAGTATAGGTCGAACGAGTGTTTTGTAAGCCACCTCCTTTGTTGATGGACTACATTTTCTAAGCACTCTCCCAATGAATCTCAACCTGGTACCCGCCTTACCAACAGTTAGTTTTATATGATCATTCCACTTCAAATCGTTCCGTACGCATACTCCCAGATATTTTACAGAAGTAACTGCTACCAGTGTTTGTTCCGCTATCATATAATCATACAATAAAGGATCCTTCTTTCTATGTATTCGCAATACATTACATTTGTCTATGTTAAGGGTCAGTTGCCACTCCCTGCACCAAGTGCCTATCCGCTGCAGATCTTCCTGTATTTCGCTACAATTTTCTAATGCAGCAACTTCTCTGTATACTACAGCATCATCCGCGAAAAGCCGCATGGAACTTCCGACACTATCTACTAAGTCATTTATATATATTGTGAAAAGCAATGGTCCCATAACACTCCCCTGTGGCACGCCAGAGGTTACTTTAACGTCTGTAGACGTCTCTCCATTGATAACAACATGCTGTGTTCTGTTTGCTAAAAACTCTTCAATCCAGCCACACAGCTGGTCTGATATTCCGTAGGCTCTTACTTTGTTTATCAGGCGACAGTGCGGAACTGTATCGAACGCCTTCCGGAAGTCAAGAAAAATAGCATCTACCTGGGAGCCTGTATCTAATATTTTCTGGGTCTGATGAACAAATAAGGCGAGTTGGGTCTCACACGATCGCTGTTTCCGGAATCCATGTTGATTCCTACATAGTAGATTCTGGGTTTCCAGAAATGACACGATACGCGAGCAAAAAACATGTTCTAAAATTCTACAAGAGATCGACGTAAGAGATACAGGTCTATAGTTTAGCGCATCTGCTCGACGACCCTTCTTGAAGACTGGGACTATCTGTGCTCTTTTCCAATCATTTGGGACCCTCCGTTCCTCTAGAGACTTGCGGTACACGGCTGTTAGAAGGGGGGCAAGTTCTTTCGCGTACTCTGTGTAGAATCGAATTGGTATCCCGTCAGGTCCAGTGACTCTTATTACTCTCTATGTTTTGAACCATTCATGTGACACTAGTTATAGATTCCGAAGCTTTACTCCAGGTTTACTGTATCCCTCTGACCTTCTTATTGACGATGAAACACAGAAATTGCTTCGGAATTAAATACAAAAGGCACAATGCCGACTTAAGTACAAGAAAACTGACTCTTCTTACTGTCTATGTTTTGATCCATTCCTGTGACACTAGTTATAGATTCCGATGCTTCACTTCAGGTTTACTGTACCCCTCTGACCTTCTTATTGACCATGAAACATAGACATTGCATCGGAATTAAATAGAAAAGGAACAATGCCGACTTAAGTACAAGAAAACTGACTCCTCTTACTGTCTATGTTCTGAACCATTCCTGTGACACTAGTTATAGTTTCCGATGCTTCACTTCAGGTTTACTGCATCCCTCTGACCTTCTTATTGAAGATGAAACACAGATATTGCATCGGAATTAAATACAAAAGGCACAATGCCGACTTAAGTACAAGAAAACTGACTCTTCTTACAGTCTACGTTTTGAACCATTCCTGAGACACTACTTATAGATTCCGATGCTTCACTTCAGGTTTACTGTATCCCTCTGACCTTCTTATTGACGATGAAACACAGATATTGCATCGGGATTAAATACAAAAGGCACAATGCCGACTTAAGTACAAGAAAACTGACTCTTGTTACTGTCTATGTTTTGAACCATTCCTGTGACACTAGTTATACATTCCGATGCTTCACTTCAGTTTTACTGTATCCATCTGAAGATCTTATTGACGATGAAACACAGAAATTGCATCGGAAATAAATACAAAAGGCACAATGCCGTCTTAAGTACTAGAAAACTGACTCACCTTACTGTCTATGTTTTGAACCATTCCTGTGACACTAGTTATAGATTCCGACGCATCACTTAAGGTTTACTGTATCCCTCTGCCCTTCTTATTGACAATGAAACACAGAAATTGCATCGGAATTAAATACAAAAGGCACAATGCCGCCTTAAGTACAAGAAAACAGACTCTTCTTACAGTCTATGATTTGAACCATTCCTGTGACACTAGTTATAGATTCCAATGCTTCACTTAAGGTTAACTGTATCCCTCTGACCTTCTAATTGACGATGAAACATAGAAATTGCATCGGAATTAAATAGAAAAGGCACAACGCCGACTTAAGTACAAGAAAACTAACTCTTCTAACTGTCTATGTTTGAACCAGTCCTGTTATACTAGTTAATGATTCCGATGCTTCACTTCAGGTTCACTGTATCCCTCTGACCTTCTTATTGACGATGAAACACAGAAATTGCATCGGAATTAAATATAAAAGGCACAATGCCGACTTAAGTACAAGAAAACTGACTCTTCTTACTGTCTATGCTTTGAACCATTCCTGTGACACTAGTTATTGATTCCGATGCTTCACTTCGGGTTTACTGTATCCCTCTGACCTTCTAATTGACGATGAAACATAGAAATTGCATCGGAATTAAATAGAAAAGGCACAATGCCGACTTAAGTACAAGAAAACCAACTCTTCTAACTGTCTATGTTTGAACCATTCCTGTTACGCTAGTTATAGATTCCGATGCTTCTCTTCAGGTTTACTGTATCCCTCTGACCTTCTTATTGACGATGAAACACAGATATTGCATCGGAATTAAATACAAAAGGCACTATGCCGACTTAAGTACAAGTAAACTGACTCTTCTTACTGTCTATGTTTGAACCATTCCTGTGACACTAGTTATGGATTCCGATGCTTCACTTCAGGTTTACTGTATCCATCTGACCTTATTGACGATGAAACACAGAAATTGCATCGGAATTAAATACAAAAGGCACAATGCCGACTTAAGTACAAGAAAACTGACTCTTCTTACAGTCTATGCTTTGAACCATTCGTGTGACACTAGTTATAGATTCCGATGCTTTACTTCAGGTTTACTGTATCCCACTGACCTTCCTATTGACGATGAAACACAGATATTGTATCGGAATTAATTACAAAAGGCACAATGCTGACTTAAGTACAAGAAAAGTGACTCTTCTCACTGTCTATGTTTTGAACCATTCATGTGACACTAGTTATAGATTCCGATGCTTCACTTAAGGTTTACTGTATCCCTCTGACCTTCTTATTGACGATGAAACACAGATATTGCATCGGAATTAAATACAAAAGGCACAATTCTGACTTAAGTACAAGAAAACTGACTCATGTTACTGTCTATGTTTTGAACCATTCCTGTGACACTAGTTATAGATTCCGATGCTTCACTTCAGTTTTACTGTATCCTTCTGAAGTTCTTATTGACGATGAAACACAGAAATTGCATCGGAATTAAATACAAAAGGCACAATGCCGACTTAAGTACAAGAAAACTGACTCTTCTTACTGTATATGTTTTGAACCATTCCTGTGACACTAGTTATAGATTGTGATGCTTCACTTCAGGTTTACTGTATCCCTCTGACCTTCTTATTGACGATGAAACACAGAAATTGAATCGGAGTTAAATACAAAGGCACAATGCCGACTTAAGTACAAGATAACTGACTCTTCTTACTGTCTGTGGTTTGAACCATTCCTATTACACTAGTTATAGATTCCGATGCTTCACTTCAGGTTTACTGTATCCCTCTGAGCTTCTTATTGACGATGAAACACAGAAATTGCATCGGAATTAAATATAAAAGACACAATGCCAACTTAAGTACAAGGTAACTGACTCTTCTTACTGTCTATGTTTTGAACCATTCCTGTGACACTAGTTATAGATTCCGATGCTTCACTTAAGGTTTACTGTATCCCTCTGACCTTCTTATTGACGATGAAACACAGACATTGCATCGGAATTAAATACAAAAGGCACAATGCCGACTTAAGTACAAGAAAACTGACACTTGTTACTGTCTATGATTTGAACCATTCCTGTGACACTAGTTATGGATTCCGATGGTTCACTTCAGTTTTACTGTATCCTTCTGAAGTTCTTATTGGCGATGAAACACAGAAATTGCATCGGAATTAAATACAAAAGGCACAATGCCGACTTAAGTACAAGAAAACTGACTCTTCTTACTGTATATGTTTTGAACCATTCCTGTGACACTAGTTATAGATTGTGATGCTTCACTTCAGGTTTACTGTATCCCTCTGACCTTCTTATTGATGATGAAACACAGAAATTGAATCGGAGTTAAATACAAAGGCACAATGCCGACTTAAGTACAAGAAAACTGACTCTTCTTACTGTCAATGTTTTGAACCACTCCTGTGACACTAGTTATAGATTCCGATGCTTCACTTAAGGTTTACTGTATCCCTCTGGCCTTCTTATTGACGATGAAACACAGATATTGCATCGGAATTAAATACAAAAGGCACAATGCCGACTTAAGTGGAAGAAGACTGACTCTCCTTTGTGACTGTGATTTGAACCATTCCTGTGACACTAGTTATGAATTCCGATGCTTCACTTCAGGTTTAATGTATCCCTTGGACCTTTATATTGACGATGAAACACAGAAATTGCATTGGAATTAAATACAAAAGGCACAATGCCGAATAATGGACAAGAAGACTGACTCTTCTTACTGACTTTGCTTTGAACCATTCCTGTGACACTAGTTATAGATTCCGATGCTTCCCTTCAAGGTTTACTGTATCCCTCTGACCTTCTTATTGACAATGAAACATAGAAATTGCATCGGAATTAAATAGAAAAGGCACAATGTCGACTTAAGTACAAGAAGACTGACTCTTCTTACTGTCTATGTTTTGAACCATTCCTCTGACACTTGTTATAGATTCCGATGCTTCACTTCAGGATTTCTGTATCCCTCCGACCTTCTTATTGACGTTGAAACACTCAAATTGCATCGGAATTAAATAGAAAAGGAACAATGCCGACTTAAGTACAAGAAGACTGACTCTTCTTACTGTCTATGTTTTGAACCATCCCTGTGACACTAGTTATAAATTCCGATGCTTCACTTCAGGTTTACTGTATCCCTTGGACCTTCTTATTGACGATGAAACACAAAATTGCGTCGGAATTAAATACGATAACCATTCCTGTGACACTAGTTATAAATTCCGATGCTTCACTTCTGGTTTACTGTATCCCTTGGACCTTCGTATTGACAATGAAACACAGAAATTGCATCGGAATTAAATACAATAGGCACAAAGCAGAATTAAGTACAAGAAGACTGACTCTTCTTACTGTCTATGTTTTGAACCATTCCTGTGACACTAGCTATAGATTACGATGCTTCACTTCAAGTTTCAGGTTTACTGTACCCCTCTGACCTTCTTATTGACGAAGAAACACAGAAATTTCATCGGAATTAAATACAAAAGGCACTATGCCGACTTAAGTACAAGAAGACTGACTCACCTTACTGACTATGATTTGAACCATTCCTTTGACACTAGTTATAAATTCCGATGCTTCACTTCAGGTTTACTGTATACCTTGGACCTTCTTATTGACGATGAAACACAGAAATTGCATCGGAATTAAAAAGAAAAGGCACAATGCCGACTTAAGTACAAGAAGACTGACTCTTCTTACTGTCTATGTTTTTAACCATTCCTGTGACACTAGTTATAGATTCCGATGCTTCACTCCAGGTTTACTGTATCCCTTGGACCTTCTTATTGAGGATGAAACACAGAAATTGCATCGGAATTAATTACAAAAGGCACAATGCCGACTTAAGTACAAGAAAACTGACTCTTCTTACTGTCTATGTCTTGAACCATTCCTGTGACACTAGTTATAGATTGTGATGCTTCACTTCAGGTTTACTGTATCCCTCTGACCTTCTTATTGACGATGAAACACAGAAATTGAATCGGAGTTAAATACAAAGGCACAATGCCGACTAAAGTACAAGAAAACTGACTCTTCTGACTGTCTACATCTACATCTACATCTACATTGATACTCCGCAAGCCACCCAACGGTGTGTGGCGGAGGGCACTTTACGTGGAACTGTCATTACCTCCCTTTCCTGTTCCAGTCGCGTATGGTTCGCGGGAAGAACGACTGTCTGAAAGCCTCCGTGCGCGCTCTAATCTCTCTAATTTTACATTCGTGATCTCCTCGGGAAGTATAAGTAGGGGGAAGCAATATATTCGATACCTCATCCAGAAACGCATCCTCTGGAAACCTGGCGAGCAAGCTACACAGCGATGCAGAGCGCCTCTCTTGCAGAGTCTGCCACTTGAGTTTATTAAATATCTCCGTAACGCTATCACAGTTACCAAATAACCCAGTGACGAAACGCGCCGCTCTTCTTTGGATCTTCTCTATCTCCTCCGTCAACCCGACCTGGTACGGATCCCACACTGATGAGCAATACTCAAGTATAGGTCGAACGAGTGTTTTGTAAGCCACCTCCTTTGTTGATGGACTACATTTTCTAAGCACTCTCCCAATGAATCTCAACCTGGTACCCGCCTTACCAACAGTTAGTTTTATATGATCATTCCACTTCAAATCGTTCCGTACGCATACTCCCAGATATTTTACAGAAGTAACTGCTACCAGTGTTTGTTCCGCTATCATATAATCATACAATAAAGGATCCTTCTTTCTATGTATTCGCAATACATTACATTTGTCTATGTTAAGGGTCAGTTGCCACTCCCTGCACCAAGTGCCTATCCGCTGCAGATCTTCCTGTATTTCGCTACAATTTTCTAATGCAGCAACTTCTCTGTATACTACAGCATCATCCGCGAAAAGCCGCATGGAACTTCCGACACTATCTACTAAGTCATTTATATATATTGTGAAAAGCAATGGTCCCATAACACTCCCCTGTGGCACGCCAGAGGTTACTTTAACGTCTGTAGACGTCTCTCCATTGATAACAACATGCTGTGTTCTGTTTGCTAAAAACTCTTCAATCCAGCCACACAGCTGGTCTGATATTCCGTAGGCTCTTACTTTGTTTATCAGGCGACAGTGCGGAACTGTATCGAACGCCTTCCGGAAGTCAAGAAAAATAGCATCTACCTGGGAGCCTGTATCTAATATTTTCTGGGTCTGATGAACAAATAAGGCGAGTTGGGTCTCACACGATCGCTGTTTCCGGAATCCATGTTGATTCCTACATAGTAGATTCTGGGTTTCCAGAAATGACATGATACGCGAGCAAAAAACATGTTCTAAAATTCTACAAGAGATCGACGTAAGAGATACAGGTCTATAGTTTAGCGCATCTGCTCGACGACCCTTCTTGAAGACTGGGACTATCTGTGCTCTTTTCCAATCATTTGGAACCCTCCGTTCCTCTAGAGACTTGCGGTACACGGCTGTTAGAAGGGGGGCAAGTTCTTTCGCGTACTCTGTGTAGAATCGAATTGGTATCCCGTCAGGTCCAGTGACTCTTATTACTCTCTATGTTTTGAACCATTCATGTGACACTAGTTATAGATTCCGAAGCTTTACTCCAGGTTTACTGTATCCCTCTGACCTTCTTATTGACGATGAAACACAGAAATTGCTTCGGAATTAAATACAAAAGGCACAATGCCGACTTAAGTACAAGAAAACTGACTCTTCTTACTGTCTATGTTTTGATCCATTCCTGTGACACTAGTTATAGATTCCGATGCTTCACTTCAGGTTTACTGTACCCCTCTGACCTTCTTATTGACCATGAAACATAGACATTGCATCGGAATTAAATAGAAAAGGAACAATGCCGACTTAAGTACAAGAAAACTGACTCCTCTTACTGTCTATGTTCTGAACCATTCCTGTGACACTAGTTATAGTTTCCGATGCTTCACTTCAGGTTTACTGCATCCCTCTGACCTTCTTATTGAAGATGAAACACAGATATTGCATCGGAATTAAATACAAAAGGCACAATGCCGACTTAAGTACAAGAAAACTGACTCTTCTTACAGTCTACGTTTTGAACCATTCCTGAGACACTACTTATAGATTCCGATGCTTCACTTCAGGTTTACTGTATCCCTCTGACCTTCTTATTGACGATGAAACACAGATATTGCATCGGGATTAAATACAAAAGGCACAATGCCGACTTAAGTACAAGAAAACTGACTCTTGTTACTGTCTATGTTTTGAACCATTCCTGTGACACTAGTTATACATTCCGATGCTTCACTTCAGTTTTACTGTATCCATCTGAAGATCTTATTGACGATGAAACACAGAAATTGCATCGGAAATAAATACAAAAGGCACAATGCCGTCTTAAGTACAAGAAAACTGACTCACCTTACTGTCTATGTTTTGAACCATTCCTGTGACACTAGTTATAGATTCCGACGCATCACTTAAGGTTTACTGTATCCCTCTGCCCTTCTTATTGACAATGAAACACAGAAATTGCATCGGAATTAAATACAAAAGGCACAATGCCGCCTTAAGTACAAGAAAACTGACTCTTCTTACTGTCTATGTTTTGAACCATTCCTGTGACACTAGTTATAGATTCCGATGCTTCACTTCAGGTTTACTGTATCCCTCTGACCTTCATATTGACGATGAAACACGGAAATTGCATCGGAATTAATACAAAAGGTACAATGGCAACTTAAGTACAAGAAAACTGACACTTCTTACTGTCTATATTTTGAACCATTCATGTGACACTCGTTATAGATTCCGATGCTTTACTTCAGGTTTACTGTATCCCTCTGACCTTCTTATTGACGATGAAACACAGAAATTGCATCGGAATTAAATATAAAAGGCACAATGCCGACTTAAGTACAAGAAAACTAACTCTTCTAACTGTCTATGTTTGAACCATTCCTGTTATACTAGTTAAAGATTCCGATGCTTCACTTCAGGTTCACTGTATCCCTCTGACCTTCTTATTGACGATGAAACACAGATATTGCATCGGAATTAAATACAAAACGCACTATTCCGACTTAAGTACAAGAAAACAGACTCTTCTTACAGTCTATGATTTGAACCATTCCTGTGACACTAGTTATAGATTCCAATGCTTCACTTAAGGTTAACTGTATCCCTCTGACCTTCTAATTGACGATGAAACATAGAAATTGCATCGGAATTAAATAGAAAAGGCACAACGCCGACTTAAGTACATGAAAACTGACTCTTCTTACTGTCTATGCTTTGAACCATTCCTGTGACACTAGTTATTGATTCCGATGCTTCACTTCGGGTTTACTGTATCCCTCTGACCTTCTAATTGACGATGAAACATAGAAATTGCATCGGAATTAAATAGAAAAGGCACAATGCCGACTTAAGTACAAGAAAACCAACTCTTCTAACTGTCTATGTTTGAACCATTCCTGTTACGCTAGTTATAGATTCCGATGCTTCTCTTCAGGTTTACTGTATCCCTCTGACCTTCTTATTGACGATGAAACACAGATATTGCATCGGAATTAAATACAAAAGGCACTATGCCGACTTAAGTACAAGTAAACTGACTCTTCTTACTGTCTATGTTTGAACCATTCCTGTGACACTAGTTATGGATTCCGATGCTTCACTTCAGGTTTACTGTATCCATCTGACCTTATTGACGATGAAACACAGAAATTGCATCGGAATTAAATACAAAAGGCACAATGCCGACTTAAGTACAAGAAAACTGACTCTTCTTACAGTCTATGCTTTGAACCATTCGTGTGACACTAGTTATGGATTCCGATGCTTTACTTCAGGTTTACTGTATCCCACTGACCTTCCTATTGACGATGAAACACAGATATTGTATCGGAATTAATTACAAAAGGCACAATGCTGACTTAAGTACAAGAAAAGTGACTCTTCTCACTGTCTATGTTTTGAACCATTCATGTGACACTAGTTATAGATTCCGATGCTTCACTTAAGGTTTACTGTATCCCTCTGACCATCTTATTGACGATGAAACACAGATATTGCATCGGAATTAAATACAAAAGGCACAATTCTGACTTAAGTACAAGAAAACTGACTCATGTTACTGTCTATGTTTTGAACCATTCCTGTGACACTAGTTATAGATTCCGATGCTTCACTTCAGTTTTACTGTATCCTTCTGAAGTTCTTATTGACGATGAAACACAGAAATTGCATCGGAATTAAATACAAAAGGCACAATGCCGACTTAAGTACAAGAAAACTGACTCTTCTTACTGTATATGTTTTGAACCATTCCTGTGACACTAGTTATAGATTGTGATGCTTCACTTCAGGTTTACTGTATCCCTCTGACCTTCTTATTGACGATGAAACACAGAAATTGAATCGGAGTTAAATACAAAGGCACAATGCCGACTTAAGTACAAGATAACTGACTCTTCTTACTGTCTGTGGTTTGAACCATTCCTATTACACTAGTTATAGATTCCGATGCTTCACTTCAGGTTTACTGTATCCCTCTGAGCTTCTTATTGACGATGAAACACAGAAATTGCATCGGAATTAAATATAAAAGACACAATGCCAACTTAAGTACAAGGTAACTGACTCTTCTTACTGTCTATGTTTTGAACCATTCCTGTGACACTAGTTATAGATTCCGATGCTTCACTTAAGGTTTACTGTATCCCTCTGACCTTCTTATTGACGATGAAACACAGACATTGCATCGGAATTAAATACAAAAGGCACAATGCCGACTTAAGTACAAGAAAACTGACACTTGTTACTGTCTATGATTTGAACCATTCCTGTGACACTAGTTATGGATTCCGATGGTTCACTTCAGTTTTACTGTATCCTTCTGAAGTTCTTATTGGCGATGAAACACAGAAATTGCATCGGAATTAAATACAAAAGGCACAATGCCGACTTAAGTACAAGAAAACTGACTCTTCTTCCTGTATATGTTTTGAACCATTCCTGTGACACTAGTTATAGATTGTGATGCTTCACTTCAGGTTTACTGTATCCCTCTGACCTTCTTATTGATGATGAAACACAGAAATTGAATCGGAGTTAAATACAAAGGCACAATGCCGACTTAAGTACAAGAAAACTGACTCTTCTTACTGTCAATGTTTTGAACCACTCCTGTGACACTAGTTATAGATTCCGATGCTTCACTTAAGGTTTACTGTATCCCTCTGGCCTTCTTATTGACGATGAAACACAGATATTGCATCGGAATTAAATACAAAAGGCACAATGCCGACTTAAGTAGAAGAAAACTGACTCTTGTTACTGTCTATGTTTTGAACCATTCCTGTGACACTAGTTATAGATACCGATGCTTCACTTCAGGTTTACTGTAACCCTCTGACCTTCTTATTGACGATGAAACACAGAAATTGCATCGGAATTAGTACAAAACGTACAATGCCGACTTAAGTACAAGAAAACTGAATCTTCTTTCTGTCTATATTTTGAACCATTCATGTGACACTCGTTATAGATTCCGATGCTTCACTCCAGGTTTACTGTATCCCTTGGACCTTCTTATTGATGATGAAACACAGAAATTGCATCGGAATTAAATACAAAAAGCACAATGCCGACTTAAGGACCAGAAGACTGACTCTTCTTACTGACTATGTTTTGAACCATTCCTGTGACACTAGCTATAGATTCTATGCTTCACTTCAGGTTTACTGTACCCATCTGACCTTCTTATTGACGATGAAACACAGAAACTGCATCGGAATTAAATACAAAAGGCACAATGCCTACTTATGTACAAGAAGACTGACTCATCTTGCAGTCTATGTTTTGAAATATTCCATTGACACTAGATATAGATTCCGATGCTTCACTCCAGGTTTACTGTATCCCTTGGACCTTGTTATTGACGATGAAACACAGAAATTGCATCGGAATTAAATTGAAAATTTACAATGCCGACTTAAGTACAAGAAGACTGACTCTTCTTACTGACTACGTTTTGAACCATTCCTGTGACACTAGTTATAGATTCCGATGCTTCACCTCAGGTTTACTGTATGCCTTGGACCATCTTATTGACGATAAAACACAGAAATTGCATCGGAATTAAATACAAAAGGCAAAATGCCGACTTAAGTACATGAAGACTGACTCTTCTTACTGTCTATGTTTTGAACCATTCCTGTGCCACTAGTTATAGATTCCGATGCTACACTCCAGGTTTACTGTATCCGTTGGACCTTCTTATTGACGATGAAACACACAAATTGCATCGGAATTATATAGAAAAGGCACTATGCCGACGTAAGTACAAGAAGACTGACTCTTCTTACTGTCTATGTTTTGAACCATTCCTGTGACACTAGTTATAGTTTCCGATGCTTCACTCCATTTTACTGTATCCCTTGGACCTTCTTATTGACGATGAAACACAGAAATTGCATCGGAATTAAATAGAAAAGGCACAATGCCGACTTAACTACAAGCAGAATGACTCTTCTTACTGACTATCTTTTGAACCATTCCTGTGACACTAGTTATAGACTCCGATGCTTCACTCCTGGTTTACGGTATCCCTTGGAACTTGTTATTGACGATGAAACACAGAAATTGCATCGGAATTAAATACAAAAGGCACAACGCCGACTTAAGTACAAGAAGACTGACTCTCCTTTCTGACTGTGATTTGAACCATTCCTGTGACACTAGTTATAGATTACGATGCTTCACCTCAGTTTTACTGTATCCCTTGGACCTTCTTATTGACGATGAAAAACAGAAATTGCATCGGAATTAAATACAAAAGGCACAATTCCGACTTAAGTAGAAGAAGACTGACTCTCCTTTCTGACTGTGATTTGAACCATTCCTATGACACTAGTTATGAATTCCGATGCTTCACTTCAGGTTTAATGTATCCCTTGGACATTCTAATTGACGATGAAACACAGAAATTGCATTGGAATTAAATACAAAAGGCACAATGCCGACTTATGGACAAGAAGACTGACTCTTCTTACTGACTTTGCTTTGAACCATTCCTGTGACACTAGTTATAGATTCCGATGCCTCACTTCAAGGTTTACTGTATCCCTCTGACCTTCTTATTGACAATGAAACATAGAAATTGCATCGGAATTAAATAGAAAAGGCACAATGTCGACTTAAGTACAAGAAGACTGACTCTTCTTACTGTCTATGTTTTGAACCATTCCTCTGACACTTGTTATAGTTTCCGATGCTTCACTCCAGGTTTACTGTATCCCTTGGACCTTCTTATTGACGATGAAACACAGAAATTGCAGCGGAATTAAATACAAAAGGCACAATGCCGACTTAAGGACAATAAGACTGACTCTTCTTACTGACTTTGTTTTGAACCATTCCTGTGACACTAGTTATAGATTCCGATGCTTCACTTCAGGTTTATTGTATCCCTCTGACCTTCTTATTGACGAAGAAACACAGAAATAGAATTGGAATTAAATAGAAAAGGCACAATGTCGACGTAAGTACTAGAAGACTGACTCTTCTTACTGTCTATGTTTTGAACCATTCCTGTGACACTAGTTATAGATTCCGATGCTTCACTCCAGGTTTACTATATCCCTTGGACCTTCTTATTGACGATGAAACACAGAAATTGCATCAGAAATAAATAGAAAAAAGCACAATGCCGACTTAAGTACAGGTAGACTTACTCTTCTTACTGACTGTTTTGAACCATTCCTGTGACACTACTTATAGATTCCGATGCTTCACTTCAGGTTTACTGTATCCCTTGGACCTTCTTATTGACTATGAAACAGAAAAATTGCATCGGAATTAAATACAAAAGGCAAAATGCCGACTGAAGTGCACGAAGACTGACTCTTCTTACTGTCTATGTTTTGAACCATTTCTGTGACACTAGTTATAGATTCCGATGCTTCACTCCTGGTTTACTGTATCCCTTGGACCTTCTTATTGACGATGAAACACAGAAATTGCAGCGGAATTAAATACAAAAGGCACAATGCCGACTTAAGGACAATAAGACTGACTCTTCTTACTGACTTTGTTTTGAACCATTCCAGTGACACTAGTTATAGATTCCGATGCTTCACTTCAGGTTTATTGTATCCCTCTGACCTTCTTATTGACGAAGAAACACAGAAATAGAATCGGAATTAAATAGAAAAGGCACAATGTCGACGTAAGTACTAGAAGACTGACTCTTCCTACTGTCTATGTTTTGAACCATTCCTGTGACACTAGTTATAGATTTCGATGCTTCACTTCAGGTTTACTGTATTCCTTGGACCTTCTTATTGACGATGAAACCCAGAAAATGCATCGGAATTAAATACAAAAGGCACAATGCCGACTTAAGTACATGAAGACCGACTCTTCCTACTGACTATGTTTTGAACCATTCCTTTTACACCCGTTATACATTCCGATGCTTCACTTGAGGTTTACTGTATCCCTTGGACCTTGTTATTGACGATGAAACACAGAAATTGCAGCGGAATTAAATACAAAAGGCACAATGCCGAATTAAGTACAAGAAGACTGACTCTTCTTGCTGTCTATGTTTTGAACCATTTCTGTGACACTAGTTATAGATTCCGATGCTTCACTCCTGGTTTACTGCATCCCTTGGACCTTCTTATTGACGATGAAACACAGAAATTGCATCGGAATTAAATACAAAAGGCACAATGCCGACTTAAGGACAAAAAGATTGACTCTTCTTACTGACTATGCTTTGAACCATTCCTGTGACAGTAGCTATAGGTTCCGATGCTTCACTTCAGGTTTACTGTATCCCTCTGACCTTCTTAATGACGATGAAACACACAAATTGCATCGGAATTAAATAGAAAAGGCACTATGCCGACTTAAGTACAAGAAGACTGACTCTTCTTACTGACTATGTTTTGAACGATTCCTGTGACACTAGTTATAGATCCCGATGCTTCACTTCAGGTTTACTGTATCCCTTGGACCTTCTTATTGACTATGAAACACAAAAATTGCATCGGAATTAAATACAAAAGGCAAAATGCCGACTGAAGTGCACGAAGACTGACTCTTCTTACAGTCTATGATTTGAACCATTCCTGTGACACTAGTTATAGATTCCGATGCTTCACTCCAGGTTCACTGTATCCCTTGGACCTTCTTATTGACGATGAAACACAGAAATTGCATCGGAATTAAATACAAAAGGCACAATGCCGACTTAGGTACAAGAAGACTAACTCTTCTTACTGACTATGTTTTGAACCATTCCTGTGACACTAGTTATGGATTCCAATGCTTCACTTCAGGTTTACTGTATCCCTCTGACCTTCTTATTGACGATGAAACACAGAAATTGCATCGGAATTGAATACAAAAGGCACAATGCCGAATTAAGTTCAAGAAGACTGACTCTTCTTACTGTCTATTTTTGAACCAGTCCTCTGACACTAGTTATAGACTCCGATGCTTCACTCCAGGTTTACTGTATCCCTTGGTCCTTCTTATTGACGATTAAACACAGAAATTGCATCGGAATTAAATAGAAAAGGCACAATGCCGACTTAAGTACAAGAAGACTGACTCTTCTTACTGACTATGTTTTGAACCATTCCTGTGACACTAGTTATAAATTCCGATGCTACACTTCAGGTTTACTGTATCCCTTGGACATTCTTATTGACGATGAAACACAGAAATTGAATCGGAATTAAATACAAAAGGCACAGTGCAGAATTAAGTACAAGGAGACTGACTCTTCTTACTGTCTATGTTTTGAACCATTCTTGTGACACTAGTTATAGATTCCAATGCTTCACTCCAGGTTTACTGTATCCCTTAGACCTTGTTATTGACGATGAAACACAGAAATATCATCGGAATTAAATAGAAAAATTACAATGCCGACTTAAGTACAAGAAGACTGACTCTTCTTACTGATTATGTTTTGAACCATTCCTGTGACACTAGTTATAGATTCCGATGCTTCACTTCAGGTTTACTGTATCACTTGGACCTTCTTATTGACGATTAAACACAGAAATTGCATCGGAATTAAATACAAAAGGCAAAATGCCGACTTAAGTACATGAAGACTGAGTCTTCTTACTGTCTATGTTTTGAACCATTCCTGTGACACTAGTTATAGATTCCGATGCTACACTCCAGGTTTACTGTATCCGTTGGACCTTCTTATTGACGATGAAACACACAAATCGCATCGGAATTAAATAGAAAAGGCACTATGCCGACGTAAGTACAAGGAGACTGACTCTTCTTACTGTCTATGTTTTGAACCATTCCTGTGACACTAGTTATAGTTTCCGATGCTTCACTCCATTTTACTGTATCCCTGGGACCTTCTTATTGACGATGAAACACAGAAATTGCATCGGAATGAAATAGAAAAGGCACAATGACGACTTAACTACAGGAAGACTGACTCTTCTTACTGACTATGTTTCGAACCATTCCTGTGACACTAGTTATAGACTCCGATCCTTCACTCCAGGTTTACTGTATCCCTTGGTCCTTCTTATTGACGATGATACACAGAAATTGCATCGGAATTAAATACAAGAGGCACAATGACGACTTAAGGACAAGAAGACTGACTCTTCTTACTGACTATGTTTTGAACCATTCCTGTGACGCTAGCTATAGATTTCGATGCTTCACTCCAGGTTTACTGTACCCCTCTGACCTTCTTATTGACGATGAAACACAGAAACTGCATCGGAATTAAATACAAAAGGCACAATGCCGACTTAAGTACAAGAAGACTGACTCTTCTTACTGTCTATGTTTTGAACCATTCCATTGACACTAGTTATAGATTCCGATGCTTCACTCCAGGTTTACTGTATCCCTTGGAACTTGTTATTGACGATGAAACACAGAAATTGCATCGGAATTAAATAGAAAAGGTACAATGCCGACTTAAGTACAAGAAGACTTAATCTTCTTGCTGACTATGTATTGAACCATTCCTCTGACACTAGTTATAGATTCCGATTCTTCACTCCAGGTTTACTGTATCCCTTGGACCTTCTTATTGATGATGAAACACAGAAATAGCATCGGAATTAAATACAAAAGGCACAATGACGACTTAAGGACAAGAAGACTGACTCTTCTTACTGAATATGTTTTGAACCATTCCTGTGACACTAGCTATAGATTTCGATGCTTCACTTCAGGTTTACTGTACCCCTCTGACCTTCTTATTGACGATGAAACACAGAAACTGCATCGGAATTAAATACAAAACGCACAATGCCGACTTAAGTACAAGAAGACTGACTCTTCTTACTGTCTATGTTTTGAACCATTCCATTGACACTAGTTATAGATTCCGATGCTACACTCCAGGTTTACTGTATCCCTTGGAACTTGTTATTGACGATGAAACACAGAAATTGCATCGGAATTAAATAGAAAAGGTACAATGCCGACTTAAGTACAAGAAGACTTAATCTTCTTACTGACTATGTTTTGAACCATTCCTGTGACACTAGTTATAGATTCCGATGCTTTACCTCAGGTTTACTGTATCCCTTGGACCTTCTTATTGACGATGAAACACAAAAATTGCATCGGAATTAAATAGAAAAGGCACAATGCCTTCTTAAGTACAAGTAGACTGACTCTTCTTACTGACTATGTTTTGAACCATTCCTGTGACACTACTTATAGATTCCGATGCTTCACTTCAGGATTTCTGTATCCCTCCGACCTTCTTATTGACGATGAAACACTGAAATTGCATCGGAATTAAATAGAAAAGGAACAATGCCGACTTAAGTACAAGAAGACTGACTCTTCTTACTGTCTATGTTTTGACCCATCCCTGTGACACTAGTTAAAAATTCCGATGCTTCACTTCAGGTTTACTGTATCCCTTGGACCTTCTTATTGACGATGAAACACAGAAATTGCGTCGGAATTAAATACGATAACTATTCCTGTGACACTAGTTATAAATTCCGATGCTTCACTTCAGGTTTACTGTATCCCTTGGACCTTCTTATTGACGATGAAACACAGAAATTGCATCGTAATTAAATACAATAGGCACAAAGCAGAATTAAGTACAAGAAGACTGACTCTTCTTACTGTCTATGTTTCGAACCATTCCTGTGACACTAGCTATAGATTACGATGCTTCACTTCAAGTTTCAGGTTTACTGTACCCCTCTGACCTTCTTATTGACGAAGAAACACAGAAATTTCATCGGAATTAAATACAAAAGGCACAATGCCGACTTAAGTACAAGAAGACTGACTCACCTTACTGACTATGATTTGAACCATTCCTGTGACACTAGTTATAAATTCCGATGCTTCACTTCAGGTTTACTGTATACCTTGGACCTTCATATTGACGTTGAAACACATAAATTGCATCGGATTTAAATAGAAAGGGCACAATGTCGACGTAAGTACAAGAAGACTGACTCTTCTTACTGTCTATGCTTTGAACCATTCCTGTGACACTAGTAATAGATTCCGATGCTTCACTCCAGGTTTACTATATCCCATGGACCTTCTTATTGACGATGAAACACAGAAATTGCATCGGAGGTAAGTAGAAAAGGCACAATGCCGACTTAAGTACAAGAAGACTGACTCTTCTTACTGACAATGTTTTGAACCATTCCATTGACACTAGCTATAAATTCCGATGCTTCGCTTCAGGTTTACTGTATACCTTGGACCTTCTTATTGACGATGAGACACAGATATTGCATCGGAATTAAAAAGAAAAGGCACAATGCCGACTTAAGTACAAGAAGACTGACTCTTCTTACTGTCTATGTTTTTAACCATTCCTGTGACACTAGTTATAGATTCCGATGCTTCACTCCAGGTTTACTGTATCCCTTGGACCTTCTTATTGAGGATGAAACACAGAAATTGCATCGGTATTAATTACAAAAGGCACAATGCCGACTTAAGGACAAGAAGACTGACACTTCTTACTGTCTATGTTTTGAACCATTCCTGTGACACTAGCTATAAATTCCGAAGCTTCACTTCAGGTTTACTGTATCCCTTGGACCTTCATATTGACGATGAAACACAGAAATTGCATCGGATGTAAATAGAAAGGGCACTATGTCGACGTAAGTACAAGAAGACTGACTCTTCTTACTGTCTATGCTTTGAACCATTCCTGTGACACTAGTAATAGATTCCGATGCTTCACTCCAGGTTTACTATATTCCATGGACCTTCTTATTGACGATGAAACACAGAAATTGCATCGGAATTAAATACAAACGGCACAATGCCGACTTAAGTACAAGAAGACTGACTCTTCCTACTGTCTATGTTTTGAACCATTCCTGTGACACTAGTTATAGATTTCGATGCTTCACTTCAGGTTTACTGTATTCCTTGGACCTTCTTATTGACGATGAAACACAGAAAATGCATCGGAATTAAATACAAGAGGCACAATGCCGACTTAAGTACATGAAGACCGACTCTTCCTACTGACTATGTTTTGAACCATTCCTGTGACACCCGTTATACATTCCGATGCTTCACTTGAGGTTTACTGTATCCCTAGGACCTTGTTATTGACGATGAAACACAGAAATTGCAGCGGAATTAAATACAAAAGGCACAATGCCGAATTAAGTACAAGAAGACTGACTCTTCCTACTGTCTATGTTTTGAGCCATTTCTGTGACAATAGTTATAGATTCCGATGCTTCACTCCTGGTTTACTGCATCCCTTGGACCTTCTTATTGACGATGAAACACAGAAATTGCATCGGAATTAAATACAAAAGGCACAATGCCGACTTAAGGACAACAAGATTGACTCTTCTTACTGACTATGCTTTGCACCATTCCTGTGACAGTAGCTATAGATTCCGATGCTTCACTTCAGGTTTACTGTATCCCTCTGACCTTCTTAATGCCGATGAAACACAGACATTGCACCGTAATTAAATACAAAAGGCACAATGCCGACTTAAGTACAAGAAGACTGACTCTTCTTACCGTCCGTGTTTTGAACCATACCATTGACACTAGTTATAGATTCCGATGCTTCACTCCGGGTTTACTGTATCCCTTGGACCTTCTTATTGACGATGAAACACACAAATTGCATCGGAATTAAATAGAAAAGGCACTATGCCGACTTAAGTACAAGAAGACTGACTCTTTTTACGGACTATGTTTTGAACGATTCCTGTGACACTAGTTATAGATCCCGATGCTTCACTTCAGGTTTACTGTATCCCTTGGACCTTCTTATTGACTATGAAACACAGAAATTGCATCGGAATTGAATACAAAAGGCACAATGCCGAATTAAGTTCAAGAAGACTGACTCTTCTTACTGTCTATTTTTGAACCAGTCCTCTGACACTAGTTATAGACTCCGATGCTTCACTCCAGGTTTACTGTATCCCTTGGTACTTCTTATTGACGATTAAACGCAGAAATTGCATCGGAATTAAATAGAAAAGGCACAATGCCGACTTAAGTACAAGAAGACTGACTCTTCTTACTGACTATGTTTTGAACGATTCCTGTGACACTAGTTATAGATCCCGATGCTTCACTTCAGGTTTACTGTATCCCTTGGACCTTCTTATTGACTATGAAACACAAAAATTGCATCGGAATTAAATACAAAAGGCACAATGCCGACTGAAGTGCACGAAGACTGACTCTTCTTACAGTCTATGAATTGAACCATTCCTGTGACACTAGTTATAGATTCCGATGCTTCACTCCAGGTTCACTGTATCCCTTGGACCTTCTTATTGACGATGAAACACAGAAATTGCATCGGAATTAAATACAAAAGGCACAATGCCGACTTAGGTACAAGAAGACTAACTGTTCTTACTGACTATGTTTTGAAACAATCCTGTGACACTAGTTATGGATTCCAATGCTTCACTTCAGGTTCACTGTATCCCTCTGACCTTCTTATTGACCATGAAACACAGAAATTGCATCGGAATTGAATACAAAAGGCACAATGCCGAATTAAGTTCAAGAAGACTGACTCTTCTTACTGTCTATTTTTGAACCAGTCCTCTGATACTAGTTATAGACTCCGATGCTTCACTCCAGGTTTACTGTATCCCTTGGTCCTTCTTATTGACGATTAAACGCAGAAATTGCATCGGAATTAAATAGAAAAGGCACAATGCCGACTTAAGTACAAGAAGACTGACTCTTCTTACTGACTATGTTTTGAACCATTCCTGTGACAATAGTTATCAGTTCCGATGCTACACTTCAGGTTTACTGTATCCCTTGGACATTCTTATTGACGATGAAACACAGAAATTGAATCGGAATTAAATACAAAAGGCACAGTGCAGAATTAGGTACAAGGAGACTGACTCTTCATACTGTCTATGTTTTGAACCATTCTTGTGACACTAGTTATAGATTCCAATGCTTCACTCCAGGTTTACTGTATCCCTTAGACCTTGTTATTGACGATGAAACACAGAAATATCATCGGAATTAAATAGAAAAGGTACAATGCCGACTTAAGCACAAGAAGACTGACTCTTCTTACTGACTATGTTTTGAACCATTCCTGTGACACTACTTATTGATTCCGATGCTTCACTTCAGGTTTACTGTATCCCTTGGATCTTCTTATTGACGATTAAACACAGAAATTGCATCGGAATTAAATACAAAAGGCAAAATGCCGACTTAAGTACATGAAGACTGACTCTTCTTACTGTCTATGTTTTGAACCATTCCTGTGACACTAGTTATAGATTCCGATGCTACACTCCAGGTTTACTGTATCCGTTGGACCTTCTTATTGACGATGAAACACACAAATTGCATCGGAATTAAATAGAAAAGGCCCAATGACGACTGAAGGACAAGAAGACTGACTCTTCTTACTGACTATGTTTTGAACCATTCCTGTGACACTAGCTATAGATTTCGATGCTTCACTTGAGGTTTACTGTACCTCTCTGACCTTCTTATTGACGATGAAACACAGAAATTGCATCGGAATTAAATACAAAAGGCACTATGCCGACTTAAGTACAAGAAGACTGACTCTTCTTACTGTCTATGTTTTGAACCATTCCATTGACACTAGTTATAGATTCCGATGCTTCACTCCAGGTTTACTGTATCCCTTGGAACTTGTTATTGACGATGAAACACAGAAATTGCATCGGAATTAAATAGAAAACGTACAATGCCGACTTAAGTACAAGAAGACTTAATCTTCTTACTGACTATGTTTTGAACCATTCCTGTGACACTAGTTATAGATTCCGATTCTTCACTCCAGGTTTACTGTATCCCTTGGACCTCCTTATTGACGATGAAACACAGAAATTGCATCGGAAATAAATACAAAAAGCACAATGTCGACTTAAGGACAAGAAGACTGACTCTTCTTACTGACTATGTTTTGAACCATTCCTGTGACACTAGCTATAGATTTCGATGCTTTACTTCAGGTTTACTGTACCCCTCTGACCTTCTTATTGACGAAGAAACACAGAAGTTGCATTGGAATTAAATACAAAAGGCACAATGCCGACTTATGGACAAGAAGACTGACTCTTCTTACTGACTTTGCTTTGAACCATTCCTGTGACACTAGTTATAGATTCCGATGCTTCACTTCAAGGTTTACTGTATCCCTCTGACCTTCTTATTGACAATGAAACATAGAAATTGCATCGGAATTCAATAGAAAAGGCACAATGTCGACTTAAGTACAAGAAGACTGACTCTTCTTACTGTCTATGCTTTGAACCATTCCTCTGACACTAGTTATAGATTCCGATGCTTCACTCCAGGTTTACTGTATCCCTTGGACCTTCTTATTGACGATGAAACACAGAAATTGCATCGGAATTAAATACAAAGGCACAATGCCGACTTAAGGACAAGAAGACTGACTCTTCTTACTGACTTTGATTTGAACCATTCCTGTGACACTAGTTATAGATTCCGATGCTTCACTTCAGGTTTATTGTATCCCTCTGACCTTCTTATTGACGAAGAAACACAGAAATAGCATCGGAATAAAATAGAAAAGGCACAATGTCGACGTAAGTACTAGAAGCCTGACTCTTCTTACTGTCTATGTTTTGAACCATTCCTGTGACACTAGTTATAGATTCCGATGCTTCACTCCAGGTTTACTATATCCCTTGGACCTTCTTATTGACGATGAAACACAGAAATTGCATCAGAAATAAATAGAAAAGGCACAATGCCGACTTAAGTACAAGTAGACAGACTCTTCTTACTGACTATGTTTTGAACCATTCCTGTGACACTACTTATAGATTCCGATGCTTCACTTCAGGATTACTGTATCCCTCCGACCTTCTTATTGACGATGAAACACTGAAATTGCATCGGAATTAAATAGAAAAGGAACAATGCCGACTTAAGTACAAGAAGACTGACTCTTCTTACTGTCTATGTTTTGAACCATCCCAGTGACACTAGTTATAAATTCCGATGCTTCACTTCAGGTTTACTGTATCCCTTGGACCTTCTTATTGACGATGAAACACAGATATTGCATCGGAATTAAATACAAAAGGCACAATGCAGAATTAAGTACAAGAAGACTGACTCTCCTTACTGACTTTGTTTTGAACCATTCCTGTGACACTAGTTATAAAATCCGATGCTTCACTTCAGTTTTACTGTATCCCTTGGAACTTCTTATTGACGATGAAACACAGAAATTGCATTGGAATTAAATACAAAAGGCACAATGCAGAATTAAGTACAAGAAGACTGACTCTTCTTACTGTCTATGTTTTGAACCATTCCTGTGACACTAGCTATAGATTCCGATGCTACACTTCAGGTTTTCTGTATCCCTCTCACCTTCTTATTGACGATGAAACACAGAAATTGCATCGGAATTAAATACAAAAGGCACAATGCCGACTTAAGTACAAGAAGACTGACTCTTCTTACTGCCTATGTTTTGAACCATTCCTGTGACACTAGTTATAGATTCCGATGCTTCACATCAGGTCTACTGTATCCCTTCTACCTTCTTATTGACGATGAAACACTGAAATTGCGTCGGAATTACATATTAAAAGGCACAATGCCGACTTAAGTACATGAAGACCGACTTTTACTACTGACTATGATTTGAACCTATCCTGTGACACTAGTTATAGATTCCGATGCTTCACTTGAGGTTTACTGTATCCCTTGGACCTTCTTACTGACGATGAAACACAGAAATTGCATCGGAAATAAATACAAAAAGCACAATGTCGACTTAAGTACAAGAATACTGACTCATCTTACTGTGTATGTTTTGTACCGTCCCTGTGACACTACTTATAAATTCCGATGCTTCACATCCGGTTTACTGTATCCCTCTGACTTTCTTATTGACGATGAAACACAGAAATTGCATCGGAATTAAATAGAAAAGGCACAATGTCGACGTAAGTACAAGAAGACTGACTCTTCTTACTGTCTATGTTTTGAACCATTCCTGTGACACTAGTTATAGATTCCGATGCTTCACTCCAGGTTTACTATATCCCTTGGACATTCTTATTGACGATGAAACACAGAAATAGCATCGGAATTAAATACAAAAGGCACAATGCCGTCTTAAGGACAAGAGGACTGACTCTTCTTACTGACTTAGTTTTGAACCATTCCTGTGACACTAGTTATAGATTCCGATGCGTCACTCCAGGTTTACTGTATCCCTTGGACCTTCTTATTAAACGATGAAACACAGAAATTGCATCGGAATTAATTACAAATGGCACAATGCCGACTTAAGTACAAGAAGACTGACTCTTCTAACTTACTATGTTTGAACCATTCCTGTGACACTAGCTATAGATTTCGAAGCTTCACTTCAGGTTTACTGTATCCCTTGGACCTTCTTATTGACGATGAAACACAGAAATTGCATCGGAAGTAAATACAAAAGGCACAATGCCGACTTAAGGACAAGAAGACTGACTCTTCTTACTGACTTTGTTTTGAACCATTCGTGTGACACTAGTTATAGATTCCGATGCTTCACTCCAGGTTTACTATATCCCTTGGACCTTCTTATTGACGATGAAACACAGAAATTGCGTCGGAATTAAATAGAAAAGGCACAATGCCGACTTAAGTACAAGAAGACTGACTCTTCTTACTGACTATGTTTGAACCATTCCATTGACACTAGTTATAGATTCCGATGCTTCACTCCAGGTTTACTGTATCCCTTGGACCTTCTTATTGACGATGAAACACAGAAATTGTATCGGAATTAAATAGAAAATGCACAATGCCGACTTAAGTACAAGAAGACTGACTCTTCTTACTGACTATGTTTTGAACCATCCCTGTGACACTAGTTATAGATTCCGATGCTTCACTATAGGTTTACTGTATCCCTTGGTCCTTCCTATTTACGATGAAACACAGAAATTGCATCGGAATTAAATACAAAAGGCACAATGCCAACTGAAGTACAAGAAGACTGACACTCCTTACTGACTATGCTTTGAACCATTCCTGTGACACTAGTTATAAACTCCGATGCTTTACTTTAGGTTTACTGTATCGCTTGGACCTTCTTATTGACGTTGAAACACAGAAATTGCATCGGAATTAAATACAAAATGCACAAAGCAGAGTTAAGTACAAGAAGACTGACTCTTCTTACTGTCTATGATTTGAAACATTCCTGTGACACTAGTTATAGATTCCGATGCTTCACTCCAGGTTTACTGTATCCCTTGGACCTTCTTATTGACGATGAAACACAGAAATTGCATCGGAATTAAATACAAAAGGCACAATGCCGACATAAGGACAATTAGACTGACTCTTGTTACTGACTTTGTTTTGAACCATTTCTGTGACTCTAGTTATAGATTCCGATGCTTCGCTTCAGGTTTATTGTATCCCTCTGACATTCTTATTGACGATGAAACACAGAAATTGCATCGGAATTAAATAGAAAAGGCACAATGCCGACTTAAGTACAACAAGACTGACTCTTCTTACTGCCTATGTTTTGAACCATTCCTGTGACACTAGTTATAGATTCCGATGCTTCACTTCAGGATTACTGTATCCCTCTGATCTTCTTATTGACGATGAAACACAGAAATTGCATCAAAATATAAATAGAAAAGGCACAATGCCGACTTAAGTACAAGAAGACTGACTCTTCTTACGGGCTATGTTCTGAACCATCCCTGTGGCACTAGTTATAGATTCCGATGCTTCGCTCCAGGTTTACTGTATCCCTTGGTCCTTCTTATTGACGATAGAACACAGAAATTGCATCGGAATTTAATAGAAAAGGCACAATGCCGACTTAAGTACAAAAAGACTGACTCTCCTTACTGACTATGTTTTGAACCATTCCTGTGAGACTAGTTATAAATTCCGATGCTTCACTTCAGGTTTACTGTATCCCTTGGAACTTCTTATTGACGATGAAACACAGAAATTGCATCGGAATTAAATACAAAAGGCACAATGCAGAATTAAGTACAAGAAGACTGACTGTTCTTACTGTCTATGATTTGAACCATTCCTGTGACACTAGTTATAGATTCCGTTGCTTCACTCCAGGTATACTGTATCCCTTGGAACCTCTTATTGACGATGAAACACAGAAATTGCATCGGAATTAAATACAAACGGTACAATGCCGACATAAGGACAAGAAGACTGACTCTACTTACTGTCTATGTTTTGAACCATTCCTGTGACACTAGTTATAGATTCCGATCCTACCCTCCAGGATTAGTGTATCCCTTCGACATTCTTATTGACGATGAAACATAGAAATTGCATCGGAATTAATTACAAAAGGCACAATGCCGACTTAAGTACAAGAAGACTGACTCTTCTTACTGACTTTGCTTTGAACTATTCCTGTGACACTAGTTATAGATTCCGATGCTTCACTTCAGGTTTATAGTATACCTCTGACCTTCTTATTGACGATGAAACAGAGAAATTGCATCGGAATTAAATAGAAAAAGCACAATGTCGACGTAAGTACAAGAAGACTGACTCTTCTTACTGCCTATGTTTTGAACCATTCCTGTGACACTAGTTGTAGATTCCGATCCTTCACTCCGGGTTTACAGTATCCCTTGGACCTTCTAATTGACGACGAAACACAGAAATTGCATCGGAATTAAATACAAAAGGCACAATGCCGATTTAAGTACAAGAAGACTGACACAACTTCCTGACTATCTTTGAACCATTCCTGTGACACTAGTTATATATTCCGATGCTTCACTTCAGGTTTACTGTATCGCTTGAACCTTCTTATTGACGATGAAACACAGAAATTGCATGGGAGTTTAATACAAAAGGCACAATGCCGACTTAAGTACAAGAAGACTGACTCTTCTTACTGTCTATGCTTTGAACCATCCCTGTGTCACTAGTTATAGATTCCGATGCTTCACTCTAGGTTTACTGTATCCCTTGGTCCTTCTTATTGACGATGAAACAGAAATTGCATCGGAATTAAATACAAATGGCACAATGCCGACTTAAGTACAAGAAGACTGACTCTTCTTACTGACTATGTTTGAACCATTGCTGTGACACTAGTTATAAATTCTGATGCTTCACTCCAGGTTTACTGTATCCCTTGGACCTTCTTATTGACGATGAAACACAGAAAATGCATCGGAATTAAATACAATAGGCACAATGCAGAATTAAGTACAAGAAGACTGACTCTTCTTACTGTCTATGATTTGAACCATTCCTATGACACTAGTTACAGATTCCGTTGCTTCACTCCAGGTTTACTGTATCCCTTGGAACTTCTTATTGACGATGAAAGACAGAAATTGCATCGGAATTAAATACAGAAGGCACAATGCCGACTTAAGGACAAGACGACTGACTCTTCATACTGACTATGTTTTGAACCATTCCTGTGACACTAGCTATAGATTACGATGCTTCACCTCAGGTTTAGTCTATACCTTGGACCTTCTTATTGACGACGAAACACAGATATTGCATCGGAATTAATTACAAACGGCACAATGCCGACTTAAGGACAAGAAGACTGACTCTTCTTACTGACTTTGCTTTGTACCATTCCTGTGACACTAGTTATAGATTCCGATGCTTCACTCCAGGTCTACTGTATCCCTTGGTCCTTCTTATTGACGATGAAACACAGAAATTGCATCGGAATTAAATACAAAAGGCACAAAGCCAACTTAAGTACAAGAAGACTGACTCTCCTTACTGACTATGTTTTGAACCATTCCTGTGACACTAGTTATAAATTCCGATGCTTCACTTCAGGTTTACGGTATCCCTTGGACCTTCTTATTGACGATGAAACACAGAAAATGCATCGGAATTAAATACAAAAGGCACAATGCCGACTTAAGTACAAGAAGAGCGACTCTTCCTACAGACTATGTTTTGAACCATTCCTGTGACACCCTTTATAGATTCCGACGCTTCACTTGATGTTTACAGTATCCCTTGGACCTTCTTATTGACGATGAAACACAGAAATTGCATCGGAATTAAATTCAAAAGGCACAATGCCGAATTAGGTACAAGAAGACTGACTCTTCTTACTGTCTATGTTTTGAACCAGTACTGTGACACTAGTTACAGATTCCGATGCATCACTCCAGGTTTACTGTATCCCGTGGACGTTCTTAGTGACGATGAAACACAGAAAATGCATCGGAATTAAATACAAATGGCACAACGCCGACTTAAGTACAAGAAGACTAACTCTTCTCACTGACTATGTTTTGAACCATTCCTGTGACACTAGATATGGATTCCGATGCTTCACTTCAGGTTTACTGTATCCCTTTTACCTTCTAATTGACGATGAAACACAAAAATTGCATCGGAATTAAATACAAAAGGCAAAATGCCGACTGAAGTACACGAAGACCGACTCTTCATACTGTGCATGATTTGAACTATTCCTGCGACACTAGTTACAGATTCCGATGCTTCACTCCAGGTTTACTGTATCCCTTGGACCCTCTTATTGACGATGAAACACAGAAATTGCATCGGAATTAAATACAAAAGGCACAACGCCGACTTCAGTACAAGAAGACTAACTCTTCCTACTGACTATGTTTTGAACCATTCCTGTGACACTAGTTATGGATTCCGATGCTTCACTTCAGGTTTACTGTATCCCTCTGACCTTCTTATTGATGATGAAACACAGAAATTGCATCGGAATTAAATACAAAAGGCACAATGCCGACTTAAGAACAAGAAGACTGACTTTTCTTACTGACTATGTTTTGAACCATTCCTGTGACACTAGCTATAGATTCCGATGCTTCACTACAGGTTTATTGTATCCCTCTGACCTTCTTATTGACGATGAAACACAGAAATTGCATCGGAATTAAATAGAAAAGGCACAATGTCGACGTAAGTACAAGAAGACTGACTCTTCTTACTTTCTATGTTTTGAACCATTCCTGTGACACTAGTTATAGATTCCGATGCTTCACTCCAGGTTTACTATATCCCTTGGACATTCTTATTGACGATGAAACACAGAAATAGCATCGGAATTAAATACAAAAGGCACAATGCCGTCTTAAGGACAAGAGGACTGACTCTTCATACTGACTTAGTTTTGAACCATTCCTGTGACACTAGTTATAGATTCCGATGCGTCACTCCATGTTTACTGTATCCCTTGGACCTTCTTATTAAACGATGAAACACAGAAATTGCATAAGAATTAATTACAAAAGGCACAATGCCGACTTAAGTACAAGAAGACTGACTCTTCTAACTGACTATGTTTGAACCATTCCTGTGACACTAGCTATAGATTTCGAAGCTTCACTTCAGGTTTACTGTATCCCTTGGACCTTCTTATTGACGATGAAACACAGAAATTGCATCGGAAGTAAATACAAAAGGCACAATGCCGACTTAAGGACAAGAAGACTGACTCTTCTTACTGACTTTGTTTTGAACCATTCCTGTGACACTAGTTATAGATTCCGATGCTTCACTCCAGGTTTACTATATCTCTTGGACCTTCTTATTGACGATGAAACACAGAAATTGCGTCGGAATTAAATAGAAAAGGCACAATGCCGACTTAAGTACAAGAAGACTCACTCTTCTTACTGACTATGTTTTGAACCATTCCATTGACACTAGTTATAGATTCCGATGCTTCACTCCAGGTTTACTGTATCCCTTGGACCTTCTTATTGACGATGAAACTCAGAAATTGCATCGGAATTAAACAGAAAATGCACAATGCCGACTTAAGTACAAGAAGACTGACTCTTCTTACTGACTATGTTTTGAACCATCCCTGTGACACTAGTTATAGATTCCGATGCTTCACTATACGTTTACTGTATCCCTTGGTCCTTCTTATTGACGATGAAACACAGAAAGTGCATCGGAATTAAATACAAAAGGCACAATTCCGACTTAAGTACAAGAAGACTGACACCCCTTACTGACTATGCTTTGAACCATTCCTGTGACACTAGTTATAAACTCCGATGCTTTACTTCAGGTTTACTGTATCGCTTGGACCTTCTTGTTGACGATGAAACACAGAAATTGCATCGGAATTAAATACAAAAGGCACAATGCCGACTTAAGGACAAGAAGACTGACTCTTGTTACTGACTTTGTTTTGAACCATTTCTGTGACTCTAGTTATAGATTCCGATGCTTCGCTTCAGGTTTATTGTATCCCTCTGACATTCTTATTGACGATGAAACACAGAAATTGCATCGGAATTAAATAGAAAAGGCACAATGCCGACTTAAGTACAACAAGACTGTCTCTTCTTACTGACTATGTTTTGAACCATTCCTGTGACACTAGTTATCGATTCCGATGCTTCACTTCAGGATTACTGTATCCCTCTGACATTCTTATTGACGATGAAACACAGAAATTGCTCCGGAATTAAATAGAAAAGGCACAATGCCGCCTTAAGTACAAGAAGACTGACTCCTCTGACTGTCTATGTTTTGAACCATCCCTGTGACACTAGTTATAGATTCCGATGCTTCACTCCAGGTTTACTGTATCCCTTGGTCCTTCTTATTGACGATGAAACACAGTAATTGCATCGGAATTAGTTACAAAAGGCACAATGCCGACTTAAGGACATGAAGACTGACTTTTCTTACTGACTATGTTTTGAACCATTCCTGTGACACTAGCTATAGATTCCGATGCTTCACTACAGGTTTATTGTATCCCTCTGACCTTCTTATTGACGATGAAACACAGAAATTGCATCGGAATTAAATAGAAAAGGCACAATGTCGACGTAAGTACAAGAAGACTGACTCTTCTTACTGTCTATGTTTTGAACCATTCCTGTGACACTAGTTATAGATTAAGAAGCTTCACTCCAGGTTTACTGTATCCCTTGGACCTTCTTATTGACGATGAAACACAGAAATTGCATCGGAATTAAATACAAAAGGCACAATGCCGACTTAAGGACAAGAAGACTGACTCTTCTTACTGACTTTGTTTTGAACCATTCCTGTGACACTAGTTATAGATTCCGATGCTTCACTTCAGGTTTATTGTATCCCTCTGACCTTCTTATTGACGATGAAACACAGAAATTGCATCGGAAATAAATAGAATAGGCACAATGTCGACGTAAGTACGAGAAGACTGACTCTTCTTACTGTCTATGTTTCGAACCATTCCTGTGACACTAGTTATAGATTCCGATGCTTCACTCCAGGTTTACTAAATCCCTTGGACCTTCTTATTGACGATGAAACACAGAAATTGCATCGGCATTAAATAGAAAAGGCACAATGCCTACTTAAGTACAAGAAGACTGACTCTTCTTACTGACTATGCTTTGAACCATTCCATTGACACTAGTTATAGATTCCGATGCTTCACTCCAGGTTTACTGTATACCTTGGACCTTCTTATTGACGATGAAACACAGAAATTGCATCGGAATTAAATAGAAAATGCACAATACCGACTTAAGTACAAGAAGACTGACTCTTCTTACTGACTATGTTTTGAACCAGTCCTGTGACACTAGTTATAGATTCCGATGCTTCACTAAAGGTTTACTGTATCCCTTGGTCCTTCTTATTGACGATGAAACACAGAAATTGCATGGGAATTAAATACAAAAGGCACAATGCCGACTTAAGTACAAGAAGACTGACACTCCTTACTGACTATGTTTTGAACCATTCCTGTGACACTAGTTATAAACTCCGATGCTTTACTTCAGGTTTACTGTATCGTTTGGACCTTCTTATTGACGTTGAAACAGAGAAATTGCATCGGAATTAAATACAAAATGCACAAAGCAGAATTAAGTACAAGAAGACTGACTCTTCTTACTGTCTATGATTTGAAACATTCCTGTGACACTAGTTATAGATTCCGATGCTTCACTCCAGGTTTACTGTATATCTTGGACCTTCGTATTGACGATGAAACACAGAAATTGCATCGAAATTAAATACAAATGGCACAATGCCGACTTAAGGACAAGAAGACTGACTCTTGTTACTGACTTTGTTTTGAACCATTTCTGTGACACTAGTTATAGATTCCGATGCTTCGCTTCAGGTTTATTGTATCCCTCTGACATTCTTATTGACGATGAAACACGGAAATTGCATCGGAATTTAATAGAAAAGGGACAATGCCGACTTAAGTACAACAAGACTGACTCTTCTTACTGACTATGTTTTGAACCATTCCTGTGACACCCGTAATAGATTCCGACGCTTCACTTGATGTTTAATGTATCCCTTGGAACTTCTTATTGACGATGAAACACAGAAATTGAATCGGAATTAAATACTAAAGGCACAATGCCGAATTAAGTACAAGAAGACTGACTCTTCTTACTGTCTATGTTTTGAACCATTACTGTGACACTAGTTACAGATTCCGATGCTTCACTCCAGGTTTACTGTATCCCTTGGATCTTCTTATTGACGATGAAACACAGAAATTGCATCGGAATTATATACAAAAGGCACAACGCCGACTTAAGGACAAGAAGACTGACTCTTCTTACTGACTATGTTTTGAACCATTCCTGTGACACTAGCTATAGATTCTGATGCTTCACTTCAGGTTTACGGTATCCCTCTGACCTTCTTATTGACGATGAAACACAGAAATTGCATCGGAATTAAATACAAAAGGCACAATGCCGACTTAAGTACAAGAAGACTGACTCTTCTTACTGTCTATGTTTTGAACCATACCATTGACACTATTTATAGATTCCGATGCTTCACTCCAGGTTTACTGTATCCCTTGGACCTTCGTATTGACGATGAAACACAGAAATTGCATCGGAATTAAATAGAAAAGGCAAAATGCCGACTAAAGTACACGAAGACCAACTCTTCTTACTGTCTATGATTTGAACCATTCCTGTGACACTAGTTACAGATTCCGATGCTTCACTCCATGTTTACTGTACCCCTCGGACCTTCTTATTGACGATGAAACACAGAAATTGCATCGGAATTAAATACAAAAGGCACAACGCCGACTTAAGTACAAGAAGACTAACTCTTCTTACTGACTATGTTTTGAACCATTCCTGTGACACTAGTTATGGATTCCGATGCTTCACTTCAGGTTTACTGTATCCCTCTGACCTTCTTATTGATGATGAAACACAGAAATTGCTCCGGAATTAAATAGAAAAGGCAAAATGCCGCCTTAAGTACAAGAAGACTGACTCTTCTGACTGTCTACGTTTTGAACCATCCCTGTGACACTAGTTATAGATTCCAATGCTTCACTCCAGGTTTACTGTATCCCTTGGTCATTCTTATTTACGATGAAACACAGAAATTGCATCGGAATTAAATACAAAAGGCACAATGCCGACTTTAGTAAAAGAAGACTGACTCTCCTTACTGACTATGTTTTGAACCATTCCTGTGACACTAGTTATAAATTCCGATACTTCACTTCAGATTTACTGTATCCCTTGGACCTTATTATTGACGATGAAACACAGAAATTGCATCGGAATTAAATACAAAAGGCACAACGCCGACTTAAGTACAACAAGACCGACTCTTCCCACTGACTATGTTTTGAACCATTCCTGTGACACCCGTAATAGATTCCGACGCTTCACTTGATGTTTACTGTATCCCTTGGAACTTCTTATTGACGATGAAACACAGAAATTGCATCGGAATTAAATACTAAAAGGCACAATGCCGAATTAAGTACAAGAAGACTGACTCTTCTTACTGTCTATGTTTTGAACCATTACTGTGACACTAGTTACAGATTCCGATGCTTCACTCCAGGTTTACTGTATCCCTTGGATCTTCTTATTGGCGATGAAACACAGAAATTGCATCGGAATTATATACTAAAGGCACAATGCCGACTTAAGGACAAGAAGACTGACTCTTCTTACTGACTATGTTTTGAACCATTCCTGTGACACTAGCTATAGATTCTGATGCTTCACTTCAGGTTTACTGTATCCCTCTGACCTTCTTATTGACGATGAAACACAGAAATTGCATCGGAATTAAATACAAAAGGCACAATGCCGACTTAAGTACAAGAAGACTGACTCTTCATACTGTCTATGTTTTGAACCATACCATTGACACTGTTTATAGATTCCGATGCTTCACTCCAGGTTTACTGTATCCCTTGGACCTTCGTATTGACGATGAAACACAGAAATTGCATCGGAATTAAATAGAAAAGGCAAAATGCCGACTAAAGTACACGAAGACCAACTCTTCTTACTGTCTATGATTTGAACCATTCCTGTGACACTAGTTACAGATTCCGATGCTTCACTCCATGTTTACTGTATCCCTCGGACCTTCTTATTGACGATGAAACACAGAAATTGCATCGGAATTAAATACAAAAGGCACAACGCCGACTTAAGTACAAGAAGTGTGACTCTTCTTACTGACTATGTTTTGAACCATTCCTGTGACACTAGTTGTGGATTCCGATGCTTCACTTCAGGTTCACTGGATCCCTCTGGCCTACTTATTGATGATGAAACACAGAAATTGCATCGGAATTAAATACAAAAGGCACAATGCCGAATTAAGTTCAAGAAGACTGACTCTTCTTACTGTCTATTTTCGAACCAGTCCTGTGACACTAGTGATAGACTCCGATGCTTCACTCCAGGTTTACTGTATCCCTTGGACCTTCTTATTGACGATGAAACACAGAAATAGCATCGGAATTAAATACAAAAGGCACAATGCCGACTTAAGTAAAAGAAGTCTGACTCTTCTTAGTGTCTATGATTTGAACCATTCCTGTGTCAATAGTTATAGATTAAGATGCTTCACTCCAGGTTTACTGTATTGGTTGGACTTTCATGTTGACGATGAAACACAGTAATTGCATCAGAATTGAATAGAAAATGCACAATGATGACTTAAGTACAATAAGAATGACTACTCTTACTGACTTAGTTTTGAACCATTCGTGTGACACTAGTTATAGATTCCGATGCTTCACTCCAGATTTACTGTATCCCTTGGACATTCTTATTGACGATGAAACACAGAAATTGCATCGGAATTAATTACAAAAGGCACAATGCCGACTTAAGGACAAGAAGACAGTCTCTTCTTACTGACTATGTTTTGAACCATTCCTGTGACACTAGCTGTAGATTCCGATGCTTCACTACAGGTTTATTGTATCCCTCTGACCTTCTTATTGACGATGAAACACAGAAATTGTATCGGAATTAAATACTAAAGGCACAAGGCCGAATTAAGTACAAGAAGACTGACTCTTCTTACTGTCTATGTTTTGAACCATTACTGTGACACTAGTTACAGATTCCGATGCTTCACTCCAGGTTTACTGTATCCCTTGGACCTTCTTATTGACGATGAAACACAGAAATTGCATCGGAATTATATACAAAAGGCACAATGCCGACTTAAGGACAAGAAGACTGACTCTTCTTACTGACTTTGTTTTGAACCATTCCTGTGACACTAGCTATAGATTCTGATGCTTCACTTCAGGTTTACTGTATCCCTCTGACCTTCTTATTGACGATGAAACACAGAAATTGCATCGGAATTAAATACAAAAGGCACAATGCCGACTTAAGTACAAGAAGACTGACTCTTCTTACTGTCTATGTTTTGAACCATACCATTGACACTATTTATAGATTCCGATGATTCACTCCAGGTTTACTGTATCCCTTGGACCTTCATATTGACGATGAAACACAGAAATTGCATCGGAATTAAATAGAAGAGGGAAAATGCCGACTGAAGTACACGAAGACCAACTCTTCTTATTGTCTATGATTTGAACCATTCCTGTGACACTAGTTATAGATTCCGATGCTTCACTCTAGGTTTAGTATATCCCTTGGACAATCTTATTGACGATGAAACACAGAAATTGCATCGGAATTAAATACAAAAGGCACAATGCCGTCTTAAGGACAAGAGGACTGACTCTTCTTACTGACTTAGATTTGAACCATTCCTGTGACACTAGTTATAGATTCCGATGCGTCACTCCAGGTTTACTGTATCCCTTGAACCTTCTTATTAAACGATGAAACACAGAAATTGCATCGGAATTAATTATAAAAGGCACAATGCTGACTTAAGTACAAGAAGACTGACTCTTCTAACTGACTATGTTTGAACCATTCCTGTGACACTGGCTATAGATTCCGAAGCTTCACTTCAGGTTTACTGTATCCCTTGGACCTTCTTATTGACGATGAAACACAGAAATTGCATCGGAATTAAATACAAAAGGCACAATGCCGACTTAAGGACAAGAAGACTGACTCTTCTTACTGCCTATGCTTTGAACCATTCCTGTCACACTAGTTATAGATTCCGATGCTTCACTCCAGGTTTGCTATATCCCTTGGACATTGTTATTGACAATGAAACACAGAAATTGCATCGGAATTAAATACAAAAGGCACAATGCCGTCTTAATGACAAGAGGACTGACTCTTCTTACTGACTTAGTTTTGAACCATTCCTGTGACACTAGTTATAGATTCCGATGCGTCACTCCAGGTTTACTGTATCCCTTGGACCTTCTTATTAAACGATGAAACACAGAAATTCCATCGGAATTAATTACAAAAGGCACAATGCCGACTTAAGTACAAGAAGACTGACTCTTCTAACTGACTATGTTTGAACCATTCCTATGACACTGGCTATAGATTCCGAAGCTTCACTTCAGGTTTACTGTATCCCTTGGACCTTCTTATTGACGATGAAACACAGAAATTGCATCGGAATTAAATACAAAAGGCACAATGCCGACTTAACGACAAGAAGACTGACACACCTTCCTGACTATGTTTGAACCATTCCTGTGACACTATTTATAGATTCCGATGCTTCACTTCAGGATTTCTGTTTCCCTTGGACATTCTTATTGACGATGAAACACAGACATTGCATCGGAATTAAATACAAAGGCACAATGCCGACTTAAGTACAAGAAGACTGACTCTTCTTACTGACTATGTTTTGAACCATCCCTTTGACACTAGTTATAGATTCCGATGCTTCACTAAAGGTTTACTGTATCCCTTGGTTCCTCTTATTGACGATGAAACACAGAAATTTCATCGGAATTAAATACAAAAGGCTCAATGCCGACTTAAGTACAAGATGACTGACACTCCTTACTGACTATGTTTTGAACCATTCCTGTGACACTAGTTATAAACTCCGATGCTTTACTTCAGGTTTACTGTATCGCTTGGACCTTCTTATTGACGTTGAAACACAGAAATTGCATCGGAATTAAATACAAAATGCACGAAGCAGAGTTAAGTACAAGAAGACTGACTCTTCTTACTGTCTATGATTTGAAACATTCCTGTGACACTAGTAATAGATTCCGATGCTTCACTCCAGGTTTACTGTATCCCTTGGACCTTCGTATTGACGATGAAACACAGAAATTGCATCGGAATTATATACAAAAGGCACAATGCCGACTTAAGGACAAGAAGACTGACTCTTCTTACTGACTTTGCTTTGAACCATTCCTGTGACACTAGTTATAGATTCCGATGCTTCACTTCAGGTTTATTGTATCCCTCTGACCTTCTTATTGACGATGAAACACAGAAATTGCATCGGAAATAAATAGAATAGGCACAATGTCGACGTAAGTACAAGAAGACTGACTCTTCTTACTGTCTATGTTTCGAACCATTCCTGTGACACTAGTTATAGATTCCGTTGCTTCACTCCAGGTTTACTACATCCCTTTGACCTTCTTATTGACGATGAAACACAGAAATTGCATCGGAATTAAATAGAAAAGGCACAATGCCTACTTAAGTACAAGAAGACTGACTCTTCTTACTGACTATGTTTTGAACCATTCCATTGACACTAGTTATATATTCCGATGCTTCACTTCAGGTTTACTGTATCCCTTGGACCTTCTTATTGACGATGAAACACAGAAATTGCATCGGAATTAAATACAAAAGGCACATTGCCGACTTAAGGACAAGAAGACTGACTCTTGTTACTGACTTTGTTTTGAACCATTTCTGTGACACTAGTTGTAGATTCCGATGCTTCGCTTCAGGTTTATTGTATCCCTCTGACATTCTTATTGACGATGAAACACAGAAATTGCATCGGATTTAAATAGAAAAGGCACAATGCCGACTTAAGTACAACAAGACTGACTCTTCTTACTGACTATGCTTTGAACCATTCCTGTGACACTAGTTATCGATTCTGATGCTTCACTTCAGGATTACTGTATCCCCCTGACATTCTTATTGACGATGAAACACAGAAGTTGCTCCGGAATTAAATAAAAAAGGCACAATGCCGCCTTAAGTACAAGAAGACTGACTCTTCTGACTGTCTACGTTTTGAACCATATCTGTGACACTAGTTATAGATTCCGATCCTTCACTCCAGGTTTACTGTATCCCTTGGTCCTTCTTATTGACGATGAAACACAGAAATTGCATCGGAATTAAATACAAAAGGCACAACGCCGACTTAAGTACAAGAAGACCGACTCTTCCCACTGACTATGTTTTGAACCATTCCTGTGACACCCGTAATAGATTCCGACGCTTCACTTGATGTTTACTGTATCCCTTGGAACTTCTTATTGACGATGAAACACAGAAATTGCATCGGAATTAAATACAAAAGGCACAATGCCGACTTAAGAAAAGAAGTCTGACTCTTCTTACAGTCTATGATTTGAACCATTCCTGTGACACTAGTTATAGATTCCGATGCTTCACTCCAGGTTTACTGTATCGGTTGGACCTTCATATTGACGATGAAACACAGAAATTGCATTAGAATTAGATAGAAAATGCACAATGATGACTTAAGTACAATAAGACTGACTATTCTTACTGACTATGTTTGGAACCATTCCTGTGACACTAGTTATAGATTCCGATGCTTCACTCAAGGTATACTGTATCCCTTGGACCTTCTTATTGACGATGAAACACAGAAATTGCATCGGAATTAATTACAAAAGGCACAACGCCGACTTAAGGACAAGAAGACTTACTCTTCTTACTGTCTATGTTTTGAACCATACCATTGACACTATTTATAGATTCCGATGCTTCACTCCAGGTTTACTGTATCCCTTGGACCTTCATATTGACGATGAAACACAGAAATTGCATCGGAATGAAATAGAAAAGGCAAAATGCCGACTGAAGTACACGAAGACAAACTCTTCTTACTGTCTATATTTTGAACCATACCATTTACACTATTTTTAGATTCCGATGCTTCACTCCAGGTTTACTGTATCGCTTGGACCTTCTTATTGACGATGAAACACTGAAATTGCATCGGAATTAAATACAAAAGGCACAACGCCGACTTAAGTACAAGAAGACTAACTCTTCTTACTGACTATGTTTTGAACCATTCCTGTGACACTAGTTATGGATTCCGATGCTTCACTTCAGGTTTACTGTATCCCTCTGACCTTCTTATTGATGATGAAACACAGAAATTGCATCGGAATTAAATACAAAAGCCACAATGCCGAATTAAGTTCAAGAAGACTGACTCTTCTTACTGTCTATTTTTGAACCAGTCCTGTGACACTAGTGATCGACTCCGATGCTTCACTACAGGTTTACTGTATCCCTTGGACCTTCTTATTGACGATGAAACACAGAAATAGCATCGGAATTAAATACAAAAGGCACAATGCCGACTTAAGTAAAAGAAGTCTGACTCTTCTTACTGTCTATGATTTGAACCATTCCTGTGACAATAGTTATAGATTCCGATGCTTCACTCCAGGTTTACTGTATCGGTTGGACTTTCATATTGACGATGAAACACAGTAATTGCATCAGAATTAAATAGAAAATGCACAATGATGACTTAAGTACAATAAGAATGACTACTCTTACTGACTAAGTTTTGAACCATTCGTGTGACACTAGTTATAGATTCCGATGCTTCACTCCAGGTTTACTGTATCCCTTGGACCTTCTTATTGACGATGAAACACAGAAATTGCATCGGAATTAATTACAAAAGGCACAATGCCGACTTAAGTACAAGAAGACTGACTCTTCTAACTGACTATGTTTGAACCATTCCTGTGACACTGGCTATAGATTCCGAAGCTTCACTTCAGGTTTCCTGTATCCCTTGGACCTTCTTATTGACGATGAAACACAGAAATTGCATCGGAATTAAATACAAAAGGCACAATGCCGACTTAAGGACAAGAAGACTGACTCTTCGTACTGACTTTGTTTTGAACCATTCCTGTGACACTAGTTATAGATTCCGATGCTTCACTTCAGGTTTATTGTATCCCTCTGACCTTCTTATTGACGATGAAACACAGAAATTGCATCGGAAATAAATAGAATAGGCACAATGTCGACGTAAGTACAAGAAGACTGACTCTTCTTACTGTCTATGTTTTGAACCATTCCTGTGACACTAGTTATAGATTCCGATTCTTCACTCCAGGTTTACTATATCCCTTGGACCTTCTTATTGACGATGAAACACAGAAATTGCATCGGAATTAAATAGAAATGGCACAATGCCGATTTAAGTACAAGAAGACTGACACACCTTCCTGACTATGTTTGAACCATTCCTGTGACACTAGTTATAGATTCCGATGCTTCACTTCAGGATTTCTGTTTCCTTTGGACATTCTTATTGACGATGAAACACAGAAATTGCATCGGAATTAAATACAAAGGCACAATGCCGACTTAAGTACAAGAAGACTGACTCTTCTTACTGACTATGTTTTGAACCATCCCTGTGACACTAGTTATAGATTCCGATGCTTCACTAAAGGTTTACTGTATCCCTTGGTCCCTCTTATTGACGATGACACACAGAAAATGCATCGGAATTAAATACAAAAGGCACAATGCCGACTTAAGTACAAGAAGACTGACACTCCTTACTGACTATGTTTTGAACCATTCCTGTGACACTAGTTATAAACTCCGATGCTTTACTTCAGGTTTACTGTATCGCTTGGACCTTCTTATTGACGTTGAAACACAGAAATTGCATCGGAATTAAATACAAAATGCACAAAGCAGAATTAAGTACAAGAAGACTGACTCTTCTTACTGTCTATGATTTGAAACATTCCTGTGACACTAGTTATAGATTCCGATGCTTCACTCCAGGTTTACTGTATGCCTTGGACCTTCTTATTGACGATGAAACACAGAAATTGCATCGGAATTAAATACAAAAGTCACAATGCCGACTTAAGGACAAGAAGACTAACTCTTGTTACTGACTTTGTTTTGAACCATTTCTGTGACACTAGTTGTAGATTCCGATGCTTCGCTTCAGGTTTATTGTATCCCTCTGACATTCTTATTGACGATGAAACCCCGAAATTGCATCGGATTTAAATAGAAAAGGCACTATGCCGACTTAAGTACAACAAGACTGACTCTTCTTACTGACTATGTTTTGAACCATTCCTGTGACACTAGTTATCGATTCCGATGCTTCACTTCAGGATTACTGTATCCCTCTGACATTCTTATTGACGATGAAACACAGAAATTGCTCCAGAATTAAATAGAAAAGGCACAATGCCGCCTTAAGTACAAGAAGACTGACTCTTCTGACTGTCTATGTTTTGAACCATCCCTGTGACACTAGTTGTAGATTCCGATGCTTCACTCCAGGTTTACTGTATCCCTTGGTCCTTCTTATTGACGATGAAACACAGAAATTGCATCGGAATTAAATACAAAAGGCACAATGCCGACTTAAGTACAAGAAGACTGACTCTCCTTACTGACTATGTTCTGAACCATTCCTGTGACAGTAGTTATAAATTCCGATGCTTCACTTCAGGTTTACTGTATCCCTTGGACCTTCTTATTGACGATGAAACACAGAAAATGCATCGGAATTAAATACAAATGTCACAATGCCGACTTAAGTACAAGAAGACCGACTCTTCCTACTGACTATGTTTTGAACCATTCCTGTGACACCCGTTATAGATTCCGACGCTTCACTTGATGTTTACTGTATCCCTTGGAACTTCTTATTGACGATGAAACACAGAAATTGCATCGGAATTAAATACTAAAGGCACAATGCCGAATTAAGTACAAGAAGACTGACTCTTCTTACTGTCTATGATTTGAACCATTACTGTGACACTAGTTACAGATTCCGATGCTTCACTCCAGGTTTACAGTATCCCTTGGACCTTCTTATTGACGATGAAACACAGAAATTGCATCGGAATTAAATACAAAAGGCACAATGCCGACTTAAGGACAAGAAGACTGACTCTTCTTACTGACTTTGCTTTGAACCATTCCTGTGACACTAGTTATAGATTCCGATGCTTCACTTCAGGTTTATTGTATCCCTCTGACCTTCTTATTGAAGATGAAACACAGAAATTGCATCGGAAATAAATAGAATAGGCACAATGTCGACGTAAGTACAAGAAGACTGACTCTTCTTACTGTCTATGTTTCGAACCATTCCTGTGACACTAGTTATAGATTCCGTTGCTTCACTCCAGGTTTACTACATCCCTTTGACCTTCTTATTGACGATGAAACACAGAAATTGCATCGGAATTAAATAGAAAAGGCACAATGCCTACTTAAGTACAAGAAGACTGACTCTTCTTACTGACTATGTTTTGAACCATTCCATTGACACTAGTTATATATTCCGATGCTTCACTTCAGGTTTACTGTATCCCTTGGACCTTCGTATTGACGATGAAACACAGAAATTGCATCGGAATTAAATACAAAAGGCACATTGCCGATTTAAGGACAAGAAGACTGACTCTTGTTACTGACTTTGTTTTGAACCATTTCTGTGACACTAGTTGTAGATCCCGATGCTTCGATTCAGGTTTATTGTATCGCTCTGACATTCTTATTGACGATGAAACACAGAAATTGCATCGGATTTAAATAGAAAAGGCACAATGCCGACTTAAGTACAACAAGACTGACTCTTCTTGCTGACTATGTTTTGAACCATTCCTGTGACACTAGTTATCGATTCCGATGCTTCACTTCAGGATTACTGTATCCCTCTGACATTCTTATTGACGATGAAACACAGAAGTTGCTCCGGAATTAAATAGAAAAGGCACAATGCCGCCTTAAGTACAAGAAGACTGACTCTTCTGACTGTCTACGTTTTGAACCATCCCTGTGACACTAGTTATAGATTCCGATGCTTCACTCCAGGTTTACTGTATCCCTTGGTCCTTCTTATTGACGATGAAACACAGAAATTGCATCGGAATTAAATACAAAAGGCACAATGACGACTTAAGTACAAGAAGACTAACTCTCCTTACTCACTATGTTTTGAACCATTCCTGTGACACTAGTTATAAATTCCGATGCTTCACTTCAGGTTTACTGTATCCCTTGGACCTTCTTATTGACGATGAAACACAGAAAATGCATCGGAATTAAATACAAAAGGCACAACGCCGACTTAAGTACAAGAAGACCGACTCTTCCCACTGACTATGTTTTCAACCATTCCTGTGACACCCGTAATAGATTCCGACGCTTCACTTGATGTTTACTGTATCCCTTGGAACTTCTTATTGACGATGAAACACAGAAATTGCATCGGAATTAAATACAAAACGCACAATGCCGACTTAAGAAAAGAAGTCTGACTCTTCTTACTGTCTATGATTTGAACCATTCCTGTGACACTAGTTATAGATTCCGATGCTTCACTCCAGGTTAACTGTATCGGTTGGACCTTCATATTGACGATGAAACACAGAAATTGCATCAGAATTAGATAGAAAATGCACAATGATGACTTAAGTACAATAAGACTGACTATTCTTACTGACTATGTTTTGAACCATTCCTGTGACACTAGTTATAGATTCCGATGCTTCACTCAAGGTATACTGTATCCCTTGGACCTTCTTATTGACGATGAAACACAGAAATTGCATCGGAATTAATTACAAAAGGCACAACGCCGACTTAAGTACAAGAAGACTAACTCTTCTTACTGACTATGTTTTGAACCATTCCTGTGACACTAGTTATGGATTCCGATGCTTCACTTCAGGTTTACTGTATCCCTCTGACCTTCTTATTGATGATGAAACACAGAAATTGCATCGGAATTAAATACAAAAGCCACAATGCCGAATTAAGTTCAAGAAGACTGACTCTTCTTACTGTCTATTTTTGAACCAGTCCTGTGACACTAGTGATAGACTCCGATGCTTCACTCCAGGTTTACTGTAACCCTTGGACCTTCTTATTGACGATGAAACACAGAAATTGCATCGGAATTAAATACAAAAGGCACAATGCCGACTTAAGGACAAGAAGACTGACTCTTCTTACTGACTTTGCTTTGAACCATTCCTGTGACACTAGTTATAGATTCCGATGCTTCACTTCAGGTTTATTGTATCCCTCTGACCTTCTTATTGACGATGAAACACAGAAATTGCATCGGAAATAAATAGAATAGGCACAATGTCGACGTAAGTACAAGAAGACTGATTCTTCTTACTGTCTATGTTTCGAACCATTCCTGTGACACTAGTTATAGATTCCGTTGCTTCACTCCAGGTTTACTACATCCCTTTGACCTTCTTATTGACGATGAAACACAGAAATTGCATCGGAATTAAATAGAAAAGGCACAATGCCTACTTAAGTACAAGAAGACTGACTCTTCTTACTGACTATGTTTTGAACCATTCCATTGACACTAGTTATATATTCCGATGCTTCACTTCAGGTTTACTGTATCCCTTGGACCTTCTTATTGACGATGAAACACAGAAATTGCATCGGAATTAAATACAAAAGGCACATTGCCGACTTAAGGACAAGAAGACTGACTCTTGTTACTGACTTTGTTTTGAACCATTTCTGTGACACTAGTTGTAGATTCCGATGCTTCGCTTCAGGTTTATTGTATCCCTCTGACATTCTTATTGACGATGAAACACAGAAATTGCATCGGATTTAAATAGAAAAGGCACAATGCCGACTTAAGTACAACAAGACTGACTCTTCTTACTGACTATGCTTTGAACCATTCCTGTGACACTAGTTATCGATTCTGATGCTTCACTTCAGGATTACTGTATCCCTCTGACATTCTTATTGACGATGAAACACAGAAGTTGCTCCGGAATTAAATAGAAAAGGCACAATGCCGCCTTAAGTACAAGAAGACTGACTCTTCTGACTGTCTACGTTTTGAACCATCCCTGTGACACTAGTTATAGATTCCGATCCTTCACTCCAGGTTTACTGTATCCCTTGGTCCTTCTTATTGACGATGAAACACAGAAATTGCATCGGAATTAAATACAAAAGGCACAACGCCGACTTAAGTACAAGAAGACCGACTCTTCCCACTGACTATGTTTTGAACCATTCCTGTGACACCCGTAATAGATTCCGACGCTTCACTTGATGTTTACTGTATCCCTTGGAACTTCTTATTGACGATGAAACACAGAAATTGCATCGGAATTAAATACAAAAGGCACAATGCCGACTTAAGAAAAGAAGTCTGACTCTTCTTAGAGTCTATGATTTGAACCATTCCTGTGACACTAGTTATAGATTCCGATGCTTCACTCCAGGTTTACTGTATCGGTTGGACCTTCATATTGACGATGAAACACAGAAATTGCATCAGAATTAGATAGAAAATGCACAATGATGACTTAAGTACAATAAGACTGACTATTCTTACTGACTATGTTTGGAACCATTCCTGTGACACTAGTTATAGATTCCGATGCTTCACTCAAGGTATACTGTATCCCTTGGACCTTCTTATTGACGATGAAACACAGAAATTGCATCGGAATTAATTACAAAAGCACAACGCCGACTTAAGGACAAGAAGACTTACTCTTCTTACTGTCTATGTTTTGAACCATACCATTGACACTATTTATAGATTCCGATGCTTCACTCCAGGTTTACTGTATCCCTTGGACCTTCATATTGACGATGAAACACAGAAATTGCATCGGAATGAAATAGAAAAGGCAAAATGCCGACTGAAGTACACGAAGACAAACTCTTCTTACTGTCTATATTTTGAACCATACGATTTACACTATTTTTAGATTCCGATGCTTCACTCCAGATTTACTGTATCCCTTGGACCTTCTTATTGACGATGAAACACTGAAATTGCATCGGAATTAAATACAAAAGGCACAACGCCGACTTAAGTACAAGAAGACTAACTCTTCTTACTGACTATGTTTTGAACCATTCCTGTGACACTAGTTATGGATTCCGATGCTTCACTTCAGGTTTACTGTATCCCTCTGACCTTCTTATTGATGATGAAACACAGAAATTGCATCGGAATTAAATACAAAAGCCACAATGCCGAATTAAGTTCAAGAAGACTGACTCTTCTTACTGTCTATTTTTGAACCAGTCCTGTGACACTAGTGATAGACTCCGATGCTTCACTCCAGGTTTACTGTATCCCTTGGACCTTCCTATTGACGATGAAACACAGAAATAGCATCGGAATTAAATACAAAAGGCACAATGCCGACTTAAGTAAAAGAAGTCTGACTCTTCTTACTGTCTATGATTTGAACCATTCCTGTGACAATAGTTATAGATTCCGATGCTTCACTCCAGGTTTACTGTATCGGTTCGACTTTCATATTGACGATGAAACACAGTAATTGCATCAGAATTAAATAGAAAATGCACAATGATGACTTAAGTACAATAAGAATGACTACTCTTACTGACTAAGTTTTGAACCATTCGTGTGACACTAGTTATAGATTCCGATGCTTCACTCCAGGTTTACTGTATCCCTTGGACCTTCTTATTGACGATGAAACACAGAAATTGCATCGGAATTAATTACAAAAGGCACAATGCCGACTTAAGTGCAAGAAGACTGACTCTTCTAACTGACTATGTTTGAACCATTCCTGTGACACTGGCTATAGATTCCGAAGCTTCACTTCAGGTTTCCTGTATCCCTTGGACCTTCTTATTGACGATGAAACACAGAAATTGCATCGGAATTAAATACAAAAGGCACAATGCCGACTTAAGGACAAGAAGACTGACTCTTCGTACTGACTTTGTTTTGAACCATTCCTGTGACACTAGTTGTAGATTCCGATGCTTCACTTCAGGTTTATTGTATCCCTCTGACCTTCTTATTGACGATGAAACACAGAAATTGCATCGGAAATAAATAGAATAGGCACAATGTCGACGTAAGTACAAGAAGACTGACTCTTCTTACTGTCTATGTTTTGAACCATTCCTGTGACACTAGTTATAGATTCCGATTCTTCACTCCAGGTTTACTATATCCTTTGGACCTTCTTATTGACGATGAAACACAGAAATTGCATCGGAATTAAATAGAAATGGCACAATGCCGATTTAAGTACAAGAAGACTGACACACCTTCCTGACTATGTTTGAACCATTCCTGTGACACTAGTTATAGATTCCGATGCTTCACTTCAGGATTTCTGTTTCCTTTGGACATTCTTATTGACGATGAAACACAGAAATTGCATCGGAATTAAATACAAAGGCACAATGCCGACTTAAGTACAAGAAGACTGACTCTTCTTACTGACTATGTTTTGAACCATCCCTGTGACACTAGTTATAGATTCCGATGCTTCACTAAAGGTTTACTGTATCCCTTGGTCCCTCTTATTGACGATGACACACAGAAAATGCATCGGAATTAAATACAAAAGGCACAATGCCGACTTAAGTACAAGAAGACTGACACTCCTTACTGACTATGTTTTGAACCATTCCTGTGACACTAGTTACAAACTCCGATGCTTTACTTCAGGTTTACTGTATCGCTTGGACCTTCTTATTGACGTTGAAACACAGAAATTGCATCGGAATTAAATACAAAATGCACAAAGCAGAATTAAGTACAAGAAGACTGACTCTTCTAACTGTCTATGATTTGAAACATTCCTGTGACACTAGTTATAGATTCCGATGCTTCACTCCAGGTTTACTGTATCCCTTGGACCTTCTTATTGACGATGAAACACAGAAATTGCATCGGAATTAAATACAAAAGGCACAATGCCGACTTAAGGACAAGAAGACTAACTCTTGTTACTGACTTTGTTTTGAACCATTTCTGTGACACTAGTTGTAGATTCCGATGCTTCGCTTCAGGTTTATTGTATCCCTCTGACATTCTTATTGACGATGAAACCCCGAAATTGCATCGGATTTAAATAGAAAAGGCACTATGCCGACTTAAGTACAACAAGACTGACTCTTCTTACTGACTATGTTTTGAACCATTCCTGTGACACTAGTTATCGATTCCGATGCTTCACTTCAGGATTACTGTATCCCTCTGACATTCTTATTGACGATGAAACACAGAAATTGCTCCAGAATTAAATAGAAAAGGCACAATGCCGCCTTAAGTACAAGAAGACTGACTCTTCTGACTGTCTATGTTTTGAACCATCCCTGTGACACTAGTTGTAGATTCCGATGCTTCACTCCAGGTTTACTGTATCCCTTGGTCCTTCTTATTGACGATGAAACACAGAAATTGCATCGGAATTAAATACAAAAGGCACAATGCCGACTTAAGTACAAGAAGACCGACTCTTCCTACTGACTATGTTTTGAACCATTCCTGTGACACCCGTTATAGATTCCGACGCTTCACTTGATGTTTACTGTATCCCTTGGAACTTCTTATTGACGATGAAACACAGAAATTGCATCGGAATTAAATACTAAAGGCACAATGCCGAATTAAGTACAAGAAGACTGACTCTTCTTACTGTCTATGATTTGAACCATTACTGTGACACTAGTTACAGATTCCGATGCTTCACTCCAGGTTTACAGTATCCCTTGGACCTTCTTATTGACGATGAAACACAGAAATTGCATCGGAATTAAATACAAAATGCACAATGCCGACTTAAGGACAAGAAGACTGACTCTTCTTACTGACTTTGCTTTGAACCATTCCTGTGACACTAGTTATAGATTCCGATGCTTCACTTCAGGTTTATTGTATCCCTCTGACCTTCTTATTGACGATGAAACACAGAAATTGCATCGGAAATAAATAGAATAGGCACAATGTCGACGTAAGTACAAGAAGACTGACTCTTCTTACTGTCTATGTTTCGAACCATTCCTGTGACACTAGTTATAGATTCCGTTGCTTCACTCCAGGTTTACTACATCCCTTTGACCTTCTTATTGACGATGAAACACAGAAATTGCATCGGAATTAAATAGAAAAGGCACAATGCCTACTTAAGTACAAGAAGACTGACTCTTCTTACTGACTATGTTTTGAACCATTCCATTGACACTAGTTATATATTCCGATGCTTCACTTCAGGTTTACTGTATCCCTTGGACCTTCGTATTGACGATGAAACACAGAAATTGCATCGGAATTAAATACAAAAGGCACATTGCCGACTTAAGGACAAGAAGACTGACTCTTGTTACTGACTTTGTTTTGAACCATTTCTGTGACACTAGTTGTAGATTCCGATGCTTCGATTCAGGTTTATTGTATCGCTCTGACATTCTTATTGACGATGAAACACAGAAATTGCATCGGATTTAAATAGAAAAGGCACAATGCCGACTTAAGTACAACAAGACTGACTCTTCTTACTGACTATGTTTTGAACCATTCCTGTGACACTAGTTATCGATTCCGATGCTTCACTTCAGGATTACTGTATCCCTCTGACGTTCTTATTGACGATGAAACACAGAAGTTGCTCCGGAATTAAATAGAAAAGGCACAATGCCGCCTTAAGTACAAGAAGACTGACTCTTCTGACTGTCTACGTTTTGAACCATCCCTGTGACACTAGTTATAGATTCCGATGCTTCACTCCAGGCTTACTGTATCCCTTGGTCCTTCTTATTGACGATGAAACACAGAAATTGCATCGGAATTAAATACAAAAGGCACAATGACGACTTAAGTACAAGAAGACTGACTCTCCTTACTCACTATGTTTTGAACCATTCCATTGACACTAGTTATATATTCCGATGCTTCACTTCAGGTTTACTGTATCCCTTGGACCTTCGTATTGACGATGAAACACAGAAATTGCATCGGAATTAAATACAAAAGGCACATTGCCGACTTAAGGACAAGAAGACTGACTCTTGTTACTGACTTTGTTTTGAACCATTTCTGTGACACTAGTTGTAGATTCCGATGCTTCGATTCAGGTTTATTGTATCGCTCTGACATTCTTATTGACGATGAAACACAGAAATTGCATCGGATTTAAATAGAAAAGGCACAATGCCGACTTAAGTACAACAAGACTGACTCTTCTTACTGACTATGTTTTGAACCATTCCTGTGACACTAGTTATCGATTCCGATGCTTCACTTCAGGATTACTGTATCCCTCTGACGTTCTTATTGACGATGAAACACAGAAGTTGCTCCGGAATTAAATAGAAAAGGCACAATGCCGCCTTAAGTACAAGAAGACTGACTCCTCTGACTGTCTACGTTTTGAACCATCCCTGTGACACTAGTTATAGATTCCGATGCTTCACTCCAGGCTTACTGTATCCCTTGGTCCTTCTTATTGACGATGAAACACAGAAATTGCATCGGAATTAAATACAAAATGCACAATGCCGACTTAAGGACAAGAAGACTGACTCTTCTTACTGACTTTGCTTTGAACCATTCCTGTGACACTAGTTATAGATTCCGATGCTTCACTTCAGGTTTATTGTATCCCTCTGACCTTCTTATTGACGATGAAACACAGAAATTGCATCGGAATTAAATACAAAACGCACAATGCCGACTTAAGAAAAGAAGTCTGACTCTTCTTACAGTCTATGATTTGAACCATTCCTGTGACACTAGTTATAGATTCCGATGCTTCACTCCAGGTTAACTGTATCGGTTGGACCTTCATATTGACGATGAAACACAGAAATTGCATCAGAATTAGATAGAAAATGCACAATGATGACTTAAGTACAATAAGACTGACTATTCTTACTGACTATGTTTTGAACCATTCCTGTGACACTAGTTATAGATTCCGATGCTTCACTCAAGGTATACTGTATCCCTTGGACCTTCTTATTGACGATGAAACACAGAAATTGCATCGGAATTAATTACAAAAGGCACAACGCCGACTTAAGGACAAGAAGACTTACTCTTCTTACTGTCTATGTTTTGAACCATACCATTGACACTATTTATAGATTCCGATGCTTCACTCCAGGTTTACTGTATCCCTTGGACCTTCATATTGACGATGAAACACAGAAATTGCATCGGAATTAAATAGAAAAGGCAAAATGCCGACTGAAGTACACGAAGACAAACTCTTCTTACTGTCTATATTTTGAACCATACCATTGACACTATTTTTAGATTCCGATGCTTCACTCCAGGTTTACTGTATCCCTTGGACCTTCTTATTGACGATGAAACACAGAAATTGCATCGGAATTAAATACAAACGGCACAACGCCGACTTAAGTACAAGAAGACTAACTCTTCTAACTGACTATGTTTTGAACCATTCCTGTGACACTAGTTATGGATTCCGATGCTTCACTCCAGGTTTACTGTATCCCTCTGACCTTCTTATTGATGATGAAACACAGAAATTGCATCGGAATTAAATACAAAAGCCACAATGCCGAATTAAGTTCAAGAAGACTGACTCTTCTTACTGTCTATTTTTGAACCAGTCCTGTGACACTAGTGATAGACTCCGATGCTTCACTCCAGGTTTACTGGTTCCCTTTGACCTTCTTATTGACGATGAAACACAGAAATAGCATCGGAATTAAATACTAAAGGCACAATGCCGACTTAAGTAAAAGAAGTCTGACTCTTCTTACTGTCTATGATTTGAACCATACCTGTGACAATAGTTATAGATACCGATGCTTCACTCCAGGTTTACTGTATCGGTTGGACTTTCATATTTACGATGAATCACAGTAATTGCATCAGAATTAAATAGAAAATGCACAATGATGACTTAAGTACAATAACAATGACTACTCTTACTGACTAAGTTTTGAACCATTCGTGTGACACTAGTTATAGATTCCGATGCTTCACTCCAGGTTTACTGTATCCCTTGGACCTTCTTATTGACGATGAAACACAGAAATTGCATCGGAATTAATTACAAAAGGCACAATGCCGACTTAAGTACAAGAAGACTGACTCTTCTAACTGACTATGTTTGAACCATTCCTGTGACACTGGCTATAGATTCCGAAGCTTCACTTCAGGTTTACTGTATCCCTTGGACCTTCTTATTGACGATGAAACACAGAAATTGCATCGGAATTAAATACAAAAGGCACAATGCCGACTTAAGGACAAGAAGACTGACTCTTCGTACTGACTTTGTTTTGAACCATTCCTGTGACACTAGTTATAGATTCCGATGCTTCACTTCAGGTATATTGTATCCCTCTGACCTTCTTATTGACGATGAAACACAGAAATTGCATCGGAAATAAATAGAATAGGCACAATGTCGACGTAAGTACAAGAAGACTGACTCTTCTTACTGTCTATGTTTTGAACCATTCCTGTGACACTAGTTATAGATTCCGATGCTTCACTCCAGGTTTACTATATCCCTTGGACCTTCTTATTGACGATGAAACACAGAAATTGCATCGGAATTAAATAGAAATGGCACAATGCCGATTTAAGTACAAGAAGACTGACACACCTTCCTGACTATGTTTGAACCATTCCTGTGACACTAGTTATAGATTCCGATGCTTCACTTCAGGATTTCTGTTTCCCTTGGACATTCTTATTGACGATGAAACACAGAAATTGCATCGGAATTAAATACAAAGGCACAATGCCGACATAAGTACAAGAAGACTGACTCTTCTTACTGACTATGTTTTGAACCATCCCTGTGACACTAGTTATAGATTCCGATGCTTCACTAAAGGTTTACTGTATTCCTTGGTCCCTCTTATTGACGATGAAACACAGAAAATGCATCGGAATTAAATACAAAAGGCACAATGCCGACTTAAGTACAAGAAGACTGACAATCCTTACTGACTATGTTTTGAACCATTACTGTGACACTAGTTATAAACTCCGATGCTTTACTTCAGGTTTACTGTATCGCTTGGACCTTCTTATTGACGTTGAAACACAGAAATTGCATCGGAATTAAATACAGAATGCACAAAGCAGAATTAAGTACAAGAAGACTGACTCTTCTTACTGTCTATGATTTGAAACATTCCTGTGACACTAGTTATAGATTCCGATGCTTCACTCCAGGTTTACTGTATCCCTTGGACCTTCGTATTGACGATGAAACACAGAAATTGCATCGGAATTAAATACAAAAGGCACAATGCCGACTTAAGGACAAGAAGACTAACTCTTGTTACTGACTTTGTTTTGAACCATTTCTGTGACACTAGTTGTAGATTCCGATGCTTCGCTTCAGGTTTATTGTATCCCGCTGACATTCTTATTGACGATGAAACCCCGAAATTGCATCGGATTTAAATAGAAAAGGCACTATGCCGACTTAAGTACAACAAGACTGACTCTTCTTACTGACTATGTTTTGAACCATTCCTGTGACACTAGTTATCGATTCCGATGCTTCACTTCAGGATTACTGTATCCCTCTGACATTCTTATTGACGATGAAACACAGAAATTGCTCCAGAATTAAATAGAAAAGGCACAATGCCGCCTTAAGTACAAGAAGACTGACTCTTCTGACTGTCTATGTTTTGAACCATCCCTGTGACACTAGTTGTAGATTTCGATGCTTCACTCCAGGTTTACTGTATCCCTTGGTCCTTCTTATTGACGATGAAACACAGAAATTGCATCGGAATTAAATACAAAAGGCACAATGCCGACTTAAGTACAAGAAGACTGACTCTTCTTACTGTCTATGTTTTGAACCATTCCTGTGACACTAGTTATAGATTCCGATGCTTCACTCCAGGTTTACTATATCCCTTGGACCTTCTTATTGACGATGAAACACAGATATTGCATCGGAATTAAATAGAAATGGCACAATGCCGATTTAAGTACAAGAAGACTGACACACCTTCCTGACTATGTTTGAACCATTCCTGTGACACTAGTTATAGATTCCGATGCTTCACTTCAGGATTTCTGTTTCCCTTGGACATTCTTATTGACGATGAAACACAGAAATTGCATCGGAATTAAATACAAAGGCACAATGCCGACATAAGTACAAGAAGACTGACTCTTCTTACTGACTATGTTTTGAACCATCCCTGTGACACTAGTTATAGATTCCGATGCTTCACTAAAGGTTTACTGTATCCCTTGGTCCCTCTTATTGACGATGAAACACAGAAAATGCATCGGAATTAAATACAAAAGGCACAATGCCGACTTAAGTACAAGAAGACTGACAATCCTTACTGACTATGTTTTGAACCATTACTGTGACACTAGTTATAAACTCCGATGCTTTACTTCAGGTTTACTGTATCGCTTGGACCTTCTTATTGACGTTGAAACACAGAAATTGCATCGGAATTAAATACAAAATGCACAAAGCAGAATTAAGTACAAGAAGACTGACTCTTCTTACTGTCTATGATTTGAAACATTCCTGTGACACTAGTTATAGATTCCGATGCTTCACTCCAGGTTTACTGTATCCCTTGGACCTTCGTATTGACGATGAAACACAGAAATTGCATCGGAATTAAATACAAAAGGCACAATGCCGACTTAAGGACAAGAAGACTAACTCTTGTTACTGACTTTGTTTTGAACCATTTCTGTGACACTAGTTGTAGATTCCGATGCTTCGCTTCAGGTTTATTGTATCCCTCTGACATTCTTATTGACGATGAAACCCCGAAATTGCATCGGATTTAAATAGAAAAGGCACTATGCCGACTTAAGTACAACAAGACTGACTCTTCTTACTGACTATGTTTTGAACCATTCCTGTGACACTAGTTATCGATTCCGATGCTTCACTTCAGGATTACTGTATCCCTCTGACATTCTTGTTGACGATGAAACACAGAAATTGCTCCAGAATTAAATAGAAAAGGCACAATGCCGCCTTAAGTACAAGAAGACTGACTCTTCTGACTGTCTATGTTTTGATCCATCCCTGTGACACTAGTTGTAGATTCCGATGCTTCACTCCAGGTTTACTGTATCCCTTGGTCCTTCTTATTGACGATGAAACACAGAAATTGCATCGGAATTAAATACAAAAGGCACAATGCCGACTTAAGTACAAGAAGACTGACTCTCCTTACTGACTATGTTTTGAACCATTCCTGTGACAGTAGTTATAAATTCCGATGCTTCACTTCAGGTTTACTGTATCCCTTGGACCTTCTTATTGACGATGAAACACAGAAAATGCATCGGAATTAAATACAAATGTCACAATGCCGACTTAAGTACAAGAAGACCGACTCTTCCTACTGACTATGTTTTGAACCATTCCTGTGACACCCGTTATAGATTCCGACGCTTCACTTGATGTTTACTGTATCCCTTGGAACTTCTTATTGACGATGAAACACAGAAATTGCATCGGAATTAAATACTAAAGGCACAATGCCGAATTAAGTACAAGAAGACTGACTCTTCTTACTGTCTATGATTTGAACCATTACTGTGACACTAGTTACAGATTCTGATGCTTCACTCCAGGTTTACAGTATCCCTTGGACCTTCTTATTGACGATGAAACACAGAAATTTCATCGGAATTATATACAAAAGGCACAATGCCGACTTAAGGACAAGAAGACTGACTCTTCTTACTGACTATGTTTTGAACCATTCCTGTGACACTATTTTTAGATTCCGATGCTTCACTCCAGGTTTACTGTATCCCTTGGACCTTCTTATTGACGATGAAACACAGAAATTGCATCGTAATTAAATAGAAAAGGCACTATGCCGACTTAAGTACAAGAAGACTGACTCTTCTTACTGACTATGTTTTGAACGATTCCTGTGACACTAGTTATAGATCCCGATGCTTCACTTCAGGTTTACTGTATCCCTTGGACCTTCTAATTGACGATGAAATACAAAAATTCGATCGGAATTAAATACAAAATGCAAAATGCCGACTGAAGTACACGAAGACCGACTCTTCTTACTGTCTATGATTTGAACCATTCCTGTGACACTAGTTACAGATTCCGATGCTTCACTCCAGGTTTACTGTATCCCTTGGACCTTCTTATTGACGATGATAGACAGAAATTGCATCGGAATTAAATACAAAAGGCACAACGCCGACTTAAGTACAAGAAGACTAACTCTTCTTACTGACTATGTTTTGAACCACTCCTGTGACACTAGTTATGGATTCCGATGCTTCACTTCAGGTTTACTGTATCCCTCTGACCTTCTTATTGATGATGAAACACAGAAATTGCATCGGAATTAAATACAAAAGGCACAATGCCGAATTAAGTTCAAGAAGACTGACTCTTCCTACTGTCTATTTTTGAACCAGTCCTGTGACACTAGTGATAGACTCCGATGCTTCACTCCAGGTTTACTGTATCCCTTGGACCTTCTTATTGACGATGAAACACAGAAATTGCATCGGAATTAAATACAAAAGGCACACTGCCGACTTAAGTAAAAGAAGTCTGACTCTTCTTACAGTCTATGATTTGAACCATTCCTGTGACACTAGTTATAGATTCCGATGCTTCACTCCAGGTTTACTGTATCGGTTGGACCTTCATATTGAGCAAGAAACACAGAAATTGCATCAGAATTAGATAGAAAATGCACAATGATGACTTAAGTACAATAAGACTGACTATTCTTACTGACTATGTTTTGAACCATTCCTGTGACACTAGTTATAGATTCCGATGCTTCACTCAAGGTATACTGTAGCCCTTGGACCTTCTTATTGACGCTGAAACACAGAAAATGAATCGGAATTAAATACAAAAGGCACAATGCCGACTTAAGTGCAAGAAGACTGACACTCCTTACTGACTATGTTTTGAACCATTCCTGTGACACTAGTTATAAACTCCGATGCTTTACTTCAGGTTTACTGTATCGCTTGGACCTTGTTATTGACGTTGAAACACAGAAATTGCATCGGAATTAAATACAAAATGCACAAAGCAGAATTAAGTACAAGAAGACTGACTCTTCTTACTGTCTATGATTTGAATCATTCCTGTGACACTAGTTATAGATTCCGATGCTTCACTCCAGGTTTACTGTATCCCTTGGACCTTCTCATTGAGGATGAAACACAGAAATTGCATCGGAATTAAATACAAAAGTCACAATGCCGACTTAAGGACAAGAAGACTAACTCTTGTTACTGACTTTGTTTTGAACCATTTCTGTGACACTAGTTATAGATTCCGATGCTTCGCTTCAGGTTTATTGTATCCCCCTGACATTCTTATAGACGATGAAACACCGAAATTGCATCGGAATTAAATAGAAAAGGCACAATGCCGACTTAAGTACAACAAGACTGACTCTTCTTACTGACTATGTTTTGAACCATTCCTGTGACACTAGTTATCGATTCCGATGCTTCACTTCAGGATTACTGTATCCCTCTGACATTCGTATTGACATTGAAACACAGAAATTGCTCCAGAATTAAATAGAAAAGGTACAATGCCGCCTTAAGTACAAGAAGACTGACTTTTCTGACTGTCTATGATTTGAACCATCCCTGTGACACTAGTTATAGATTCCGATGCTTCACTTCAGGTTTACTGTATCCCTTGGTCCTTCTTATTGACGATGAAACACAGATATTGCATCGGAATTAAATACAAATTTCACAATGCCGACTTAAGTACAAGAAGACTGACTCTCCTTACTGACTATGTTTTGAACCATTCCTGTGACAGTAGTTATCAGTTCCGATGCTTCACTTCAGGTTTACTGTATCCCTTGGACATTCTTATTGACGATGAAACACAGAAAATGCATCGGAATTAAATACAAAAGGCACAATGCCGACTTAAGTACAAGAAGACCGACTCTTCCTACTGACTTTGTTTTGAACCATTACTGTGACACCCGTTATAGATTCCGACGCTTCACTTGATGTTTACTGTATCCCTTGGAACTTCTTATTGACGATGAAACACAGAAATTGCATCGGAATTAAATACTAAAGGCACAATGCCGAATTAAGTACAAGAAGACTGACTCTTCTTACTGTCTATGTTTTGAACCATTACTGTGACACTAGTTACAGATTCCGATGCTTTACTCCAGGTTTACTGTATCCCTTGGACCTTCTTATTGACGATGAAACACAGAAATTGCATCGGAATTATATACAAAAGGCACAATGCCGACTTAAGGACAAGAAGACTGACTCTTCTTACTGACTATGTTTTGAACCATTCCTGTGACACTAGCTATAGTTCCCGATGCTTCACTTCAGGTTTACTGTATCCCTCTGACCTTCTTATTGACGATGAAACACAGAAATTGCACCGGAATTAAATACAAAAGGCACAATGCCGACTTAAGTACAAGAAGACTGACTCTTCTTACTGTCTATGTTTTGAACCATACCATTGACACTATTTTTAGATTCCGATGCTTCACTCCAGGTTTACTGTATCCCTTGGACCTTCTTATTGACGATGAAACACAGGAATTGCATCGGAATTAAATAGAAAAGGCACTATGCCGCCTTAAGTACAAGAAGACTGACTCTTCTTACTGACTATGTTTTGAACGATACCTGTGACACTAGTTATAGATCCCGATGCTTCACTTCAGGTTTACTGTATCCCTTGGACCTTCTCATTGACGATGAAACACATAAATTCCATCGGAATTAAATACAATATGCAAAATGGCGACTGAAGTACACGAAGACCGACTCTTCTTACTGTCTATGATTTGAACCATTCCTGTGACACTAGTTACAGATTCCGATGCTTCACTCCAGGTTTACTGTATCCCTTGGAATTTCTTATTGACGGTGATAGACAGAAATTGCATCGGAATTAAATACAAAAGGCACAATGCCGACTTAAGTAAAAGAAGTCTGACCCTTCTTACTGTCTATGATTTGAACCATTCCTGTGACAATAGTTATAGATTCCGATGCTTCACTCCAGGTTTACTGTATCGGTTGGACTTTCATATTGACGATGAAACACAGTAATTGCATCAGAATTAAATAGAAAATGCACAATGATGACTTAAGTACAATAAGAATGACTGCTCTTACTGACTAAGTTTTGAACCATTCGTGTGACACTAGTTATAGATTCCGATGCTTCACTCCAGGTTTACTGTATCCCTTGGACCTTCTTATTGACGATGAAACACAGAAATTGCATCGGAATTAATTACAAAAGGCACAATGCCGACTTAAGTACAAGAAGACTGACTCTTCTAACTGACTATGTTTGAACCATTCCTGTGACACTGGCTATAGATTCCGAAGCTTCACTTCAGGTTTACTGTATCCCTTGGACCTTCTTATTGACGATGAAACACAGAAATTGCATCGGAATTAAATACAAAAGGCACAATGCCGACTTAAGGACAAGAAGACTGACTCTTCGTACTGACTTTGTTTTGAACCATTCCTGTGACACTAGTTATAGATTCCGATGCTTCACTTCAGGTTTATTGTATCCCTCCGACCTTCTTATTGACGATGAAACACAGAAATTGCATCGGAAATAAATAGAATAGGCACAATGTCGACGTAAGTACAAGAAGACTGACTCTTCTTACTGTCTATGTTTTGAACCATTCCTGTGACACTAGTTATAAACTCCGATGCCTTACTTCAGGTTTCTGTATCGCTTGGACCTTCTTATTGACGTTGAAACACAGAAATTGCATCGGAATTAAATACAAAATGCACAAAGCAGAATTAAGTACAAGAAGACTGACTCTTCTTACTGTCTATGATTTGAAACATTCCTGTGACACTAGTTATAGATTCCGATGCTTCACTCCAGGTTTACTGTATCCCTTGGACCTTCGTATTGACGATGAAACACAGAAATTGCATCGGAATTAAATACAAAAGGCACAATGCCGACTTAAGGACAAGAAGACTAACTCTTGTTACTGACTTTGTTTTGAACCATTTCTGTGACACTAGTTGTAGATTCCGATGCTTCGCTTCAGGTTTATTGTATCCCTCTGACATTCTTATTGACGATGAAACCCCGAAATTGCATCGGATTTAAATAGAAAAGGGACTATGCCGACTTAAGTACAACAAGACTGACTCTTCTTACTGACTATGTTTTGAACCATTCCTGTGACACTAGTTATCGATTCCGATGCTTCACTTCAGGATTACTGTATCCCTCTGACATTCTTATTGACGATGAAACACAGAAATTGCTCCATAATTAAATAGAAAAGGCACAATGCCGCCTTAAGTACAAGAAGACTGACTCTTCTGACTGTCTATGTTTCGAACCATCCCTGTGACACTAGTTGTAGATTCCGATGCTTCACTCCAGGTTTACTGTATCCCTTGGTCCTTCTTATTGACGATGAAACACAGAAATTGCATCGGAATTAAATACAAAAGGCACAATGCCGACTTAAGTACAAGAAGACTGACTCTCCTTACTGACTATGTTTTGAACGATTCCTGTGACACTAGTTATAGATCCCGATGCTTCACTTCAGGTTTACTGTATCCCTTGGACCTTCTAATTGACGATGAAATACAGATATTGCATCGGAATTAAATACTAAAGGCACAATGCCGAATTAAGTACAAGAATACTGACTCTTCTTACTGTCTATGATTTGAACCATTACTGTGACACTAGTTACAGATTCCGATGCTTCACTCCAGGTTTACAGTATCCCTTGGACCTTCTTATTGACGATGAAACACAGAAATTGCATCGGAATTATATACAAAAGGCACAATGCCGACTTAAGGAGAAGAAGACTGACTCTTCTTACTGACTATGTTTTGAACCATTCCTGTGACACTATTTTTAGATTCCGATGCTTCACTCCAGGTTTACTGTATCCCTTGGACCTTCTTATTGACGATGAAACACAGAAATTGCATCGTAATTAAATAGAAAAGGCACTATGCCGACTTAAGTACAAGAAGACTGACTCTTCTTACTGACTATGTTTTGAACGATTCCTGTGACACTAGTTATAGATCCCGATGCTTCACTTCAGGTTTACTGTATCCCTTGGACCTTCTAATTGACGATGAAATACAAAAATTCGATCGGAATTAAATACAAAATGCAAAATGCCGACTGAAGTACACGAAGACCGACTCTTCTTACTGTCTATGATTTGAACCATTCCTGTGACACTAGTTACAGATTCCGATGCTTCACTCCAGGTTTACTGTATCCCTTGGACCTTCTTATTGACGATGATAGACAGAAATTGCATCGGAATTAAATACAAAAGGCACAACGCCGACTTAAGTACAAGAAGACTAACTCTTCTTACTCACTATGTTTTGAACCACTCCTGTGACACTAGTTATGGATTCCGATGCTTCACTTCAGGTTTACTGTATCCCTCTGACCTTCTTATTGATGATGAAACACAGAAATTGCATCGGAATTAAATACAAAAGGCACAATGCCGAATTAAGTTCAAGAAGACTGACTCTTCCTACTGTCTATTTTTGAACCAGTCCTGTGACACTAGTGATAGACTCCGATGCTTCACTCCAGGTTTACTGTATCCCTTGGACCTTCTTATTGACGATGAAACACAGAAATTGCATCGGAATTAAATACAAATGGCACACTGCCGACTTAAGTAAAAGAAGTCTGACTCTTCTTACAGTCTATGATTTGAACCATTCCTGTGACACTAGTTATAGATTCCGATGCTTCACTCCAAGTTTACTGTATCGGTTGGACCTTCATATTGACGAAGAAACACAGATATTGCATCAGAATTAGATAGAAAATGCACAATGATGACTTAAGTACAATAAGACTGACTATTCTTACTGACTATGTTTTGAACCATTCCTGTGACACTAGTTATAGATTCCGATGCTTCACTCAAGGTATACTGTAGCCCTTGGACCTTCTTTTTGACGATGAAACACAGAAAATGCATCGGAATTAAATACAAAAGGCACAATGCCGACTTAAGTGCCAGAAGACTGACACTCCTTACTGACTATGTTTTGAACCATTCCTGTGACACTAGTTATAAACTCCGATGCTTTACTTCAGGTTTACTGTATCCCTTGGACCTTCTTATTGAGGATGAAACACAGAAATTGCATCGGAATTAAATACAAAAGGCACAATGCCGACTTAAGGACAAGAAGACTAACTCTTGTTACTGACTTTGTTTTGAACCATTTCTGTGACACTAGTTATAGATTCCGATGCTTCGCTTCAGGTTTATTGTATCCCCCTGACATTCTTATAGACGATGAAACACCGAAATTGCATCGGAATTAAATAGAAAAGGCACAATGCCGACTTAAGTACAACAAGACTGACTCTTCTTACTGACTATGTTTTGAACCATTCCTGTGACACTAGTTATAGATTACGATGCTTCACTTTAGGATTACTGTATCCCTCTGACATTCTTATTGACGATGAAACACAGAAATTGCTCCAGAATTAAATAGAAAAGGTACAATGCCGCCTTAAGTACAAGAAGACTGACTCTTCTTACTGTCTATGATTTGAATCATTCCTGTGACACTAGTTATAGATTCCGATGCTTCACTCCAGGTTTACTGTATCCCTTGGACCTTCTTATTGAGGATGAAACACAGAAATTGCATCGGAATTAAATACAAATTTCACAATGCCGACTTAAGTACAAGAAGACCGACTCTCCTTACTGACTATGTTTAGAACCATTCCTGTGACACTAGTTATCAGTTCCGATGCTTCACTTCAGGTTTACTGTTTCCCTTGGACATTCTTATTGACGATGAAACACAGAAAATGCATCGGAATTAAATACAAAAGGCACAATGCCGACTTAAGTACAAGAAGACCGACTCTTCCTACTGACTATGTTTTGAACCATTACTGTGACACCCGTTATAGATCCCGACGCTTCACTTGATGTTTACTGTATCCCTTGGAACTTCTTATTGACGATGAAACACAGAAATTGCATCGGAATTAAATACTAAAGGCACAATGCCGAATTAAGTACAAGAAGACTGACTCTTCTTACTGTCTATGTTTTGAACCATTACTGTGACACTAGTTACAGATTCCGATGCTTCACTCCAGGTTTACTGTATCCCATGGACCTTCTTATTGACGATGAAACACAGAAATTGCATCGGAATTATATACAAAAGGCACAATGCCGACTTAAGGATAAGAAGACTGACTCTTCTTACTGACTATGTTTTGAACCATTCCTGTGACACTAGCTATAGTTTCCGATGCTTCATTTCAGGTTTACTGTATCCCTCTGACCTTCTTATTGACGATGAAACACAGAAATTGCACCGGAATTAAATACAAAAGGCACAATGCCGACTTAAGTACAAGAAGACTGACTCTTCTTACTGTCTATGTTTTGAACCATACCATTGACACTATTTTTAGATTCCGATGCTTCACTCCAGGTTTACTGTATCCCTTGGACCTTCTTATTGACGATGAAACACAGGAATTGCATCGGAATTAAATAGAAAAGGCACTATGCCGCCTTAAGTACAAGAAGACTGACTTTTCTGACTGTCTATGATTTGAACCATCCCTGTGACACTAGTTATAGATCCCGATGCTTCACTTCAGGTTTACTGTATCCCTTGGACCTTCTCATTGACGATGAAACACATAAATTCCATCGGAATTAAATACAATATGCAAAATGCCGACTGAAGTACACGAAGACCAACTCTTCTTACTGTCTATGATTTGAACCATTCCTGTGACACTAGTTACAGATTCCGATGCTTCACTCCAGGTTTACTGTATCCCTTGGACCTTCTTATTGACGATGATAGACAGAAATTGCATCGGAATTAAATACAAAAGGCACAACGCCGACTTAAGTACAAGAAGACTAACTCTTCTTACTGACTATGTTTTGAACCATTCCTGTGACACTAGTTATGGATTCCGATGCTTCACTTCAGGTTTACTGTATCCCTCTGACCTTATTATTGATGATGAATCACAGAAATTGCATCGGAATTAAATAAAAAAGGCACAATGCCGAATTAAGTTCAAGAAGACTGAGTCTTCTTACTGTCTATTTTTGAACCAGTCCTGTGACACTAGTGATAGACTCCGATGCTTCACTCCAGGTTTACTGTATCCCTTGGACCTTCTTATTGACGATGAAACACAGAAATAGCATCGGAATTAAATACAAAAGGCACAATGCCGACTTAAGGACAAGAAGACTGACTCTTCGTACTGACTTTGTTTTGAACCATTCCTGTGACACTAGTTATAGTTTCCGATGCTTGACTTCAGGTTTATTGTATCCCTCTGACCTTCTTATTGACGATGAAACACAGAAATTGCATCGGAAATAAATAGAATAGGCACAATGTCGACGGAAGTACAAGAAGACTGACTCTTCTAACTGTCTATGTTTTGAACCATTCCTGTGACACTAGTTATAGATTCCGATGCTTCACTCCAGGTTTACTATATCCCTTGGACCTTCTTATTGACGATGAAACACAGAAATTGCATCGGAATTAAATAGAAAAGGCACAATGCCGATTTAAGTACAAGAAGACTGACACACCTTCCTGACAATGTTTGAACCATTCCTGTGACTCTAGCTATAGATTCCGATGCTTCACTTCAGGATTTCTGTTTCCCTTGGACATTCTTATTGACGATGAAACACAGAAATTGCATCGGAATTAAATACAAAGGCACAATGCCGACTTAAGTACAAGAAGAATGACTCTTCTTACTGACTATGTTTTGATCCATCCCTGTGACACTAGTTATAGATTCCGATGCTTCACTAAAGGTTTACTGTATCCCTTGGTCCCTCTTATTGACGATGAAACACAGAAAATGCATCGGAATTAAATACAAAAGGCACAATGCCGACTTAAGTACAAGAAGACTGACACTCCATACTGACTATGTTTTGAACCATTCCTGTGACACTAGTTATAAACTCCGATGCTTTACTTCAGGTTTACTGTATCGCTTGGACCTTCTTATTGACGTTGAAACACAGAAATTGCATCGGAATTATATACAAAATGCACAAAGCAGAATTAAGTACAAGAAGACTGACTCTTCTTACTGTCTATGATTTGAAACATTCCTGTGACACTAGTTATAGATTCCGATGCTTCACTCCAGGTTTACTGTATCCCTTGGACCTTCTTATTGACGATGAAACACAGAAATTGCATCGGAATTAAATACAAAATGCACAATGCCGACTTAAGGACAAGAAGTCTAACTCTTGTTACTGACTTTGTTTTGAACCAGTTCTGTGACACTAGTTATAGATTCCGATGCTTCGCTTCAGGTTTATTGTATCCCTCTGACATTCTTATTGACGATGAAACCCCGAAATTGCATCGGAATTAAATAGAAAAGGCACTATACCAACTTAAGTACAACAAGACTGACTCTTCTTACTGACTATGTTTTGAACCATTCCTGTGACACTAGTTATCGATTCCGATGCTTCACTTCAGGATTACTGTATACCTCTGACATTCTTATTGACGATGAAACACAGAAATTGCTCCAGAATTAAATAGAAAAGGCACAATGCCGCCTTAAGTACAAGAAGACTGACTCTTCTGACTGTCTATGTTTTGAACCATCCCTGTGACACTAGTTATAGATTCCGATGCTTCACTCCAGGTTTACTGTATCCCTTGGTCCTTCTTATTGACGATGAAACACAGAAATTGCATAGGAATTAAATACAAAAGGCACAATGCCGACTTAAGTACAAGAAGCCTGACTCTAATTACTGACTATGTTTTGAACCATTCCTGTGACAGTAGTTATAAATACCGATGCTTCACTTCAGGTTTACTGTATCCCTTGGACCTTCTTATTGACGATGAAACACAGAAAATGCATTGGAATTAAATACAAAAGTCACAATTCCGACTTAAGTACAAGAAGACCGACTCTTCCTACTGACTATGTTTTGAACCATTCCTGTGACACCCGTTATAGATTCCGACGCTTCACTTGATGTTTACTGTATCCCTTGGAACTTCTTATTGACGATGAAACACAGAAATTGCATCGGAATTAAATACTAAAGGCACAATGCCGAATTAAGTACAAGAAGACTGACTCTTCTTACTGTCTATGATTTGAACCATTACTGTGACACTAGTTACAGATTACGATGCTTCACTCCAGGTTTACAGTATCCCTTGGACCTTCTTATTGACGATGAAACGCAGAAATTGCATCGGAATTATATACAAAAGGCACAATGCCGACTTAAGGACAAGAAGACTGATTCTTCTTACTGACTATGTTTTGAACCATTCCTGTGACACTAGCTATAGATTCCGATGCTTCACTTCAGGTTTACTGTATCCCTCTGACCTTCTTAATGACGATGAAACACAGAAATTGCATCGGAATTAAATACAAAAGGCACAATGCCGACTTAAGTACAAGAAGACTGACTCTTCTTACTGTCTATGTTTTGAACCATACCATTGACACTATTTTTAGATTCCGATGCTTCACTCCAGGTTTACTGTATCCCTTGGACCTTCTTATTGACGATGAAACACAGAAATTGCATCGGAATTAAATAGAAAAGGCACTATGCCGACTTAAGTACAAGAAGACTGACTCTTCTTACTGACTATGTTTTGAACGATACCTGTGCCACTAGTTATAGATCCCGATGCTTCACTTCAGGTTTACTGTATCCCTTGGACCTTCTCATTGACGATGAAACACAAAAATTCCATCGGAATTAAATACATAATGCAAAATGCCGACTGAAGTACACGAACACCGACTCTTCTTACTGTCTATGATTTGAACCATTCCTGTGACACTAGTTACAGATTCCGATGCTTCACTCCAGGTTTACTGTATCCCTTGGACCTTCTTATTGACGATGATAGACAGAAAATGCATCGGAATTAAATACAAAAGGCACAACGCCGACTTAAGTACAAGAAGACTAACTCTCCTTACTGACTATGTTTTGAACCACTCCTGTGACACTAGTTATGGATTCAGATGCTTCACTTCAGGTTTACTGTATCCCTCTGACCTTCTTATTGATGATGAAACACAGAAATTGCATCGGAATAAAATACAAAAGGCACAATGCCGAATTAAGTTCAAGAAGACTGACTCTTCCTACTGTCTATTTTTGAACCAGTCCTGTGACACTAGTGATAGACTCCGATGCTTCACTACAGGTTTACTGTATCCCTTGGACCTTCTTATTGACGATGAAACACAGAAATTGTATCAGAATTAGATAGAAAATGCACAATGATGACTTAAGTACAATAAGACTGACTATTCTTACTGACTATGTTTTGAACCATTCCTGTGACACTAGTGATAGATTCCGATGCTTCCCTCAAGGTATACTGTATCCCTTGGACCTTCTTATTGACGATGAAACACAGAAAATGCATCGGAATTAAATACAAAAGGCACAATGCCGACTTAAGTACAAGAAGACTGACACTCCTTACTGACTATGTTTTGAACCATTCCAGTGACACTAGTTATAAACTCCGATGCTTTACTTCAGGTTTACTGTATCGCTTGGACCTTCTTATTGACGTTGAAACACAGAAATTGCATCGGAATTAAATACAAAATGCACAAAGCAGAATTAAGTACAAGAAGACTGACTCTTCTTACTGTCTATGATTTGAAACATTCCTGTGACACTAGTTATAGATTCCGATGCTTCACTCCAGGTTTACTGTATCCCTTGGACCTTCTTATTGACGATGAAACACAGAAATTGCATCGGAATTAAATACAAAAGGCACAATGCCGACTTAAGGACAAGAAGACTAACTCTTGTTACTGACTTTGTTTTGAACCATTTCTGTGACACTAGTTATAGATTCCGATGCTTCGCTTCAGGTTTATTGTATCCCTCTGACATTCTTATTGACGATGAAACACCGAAATTGCATCGGAATTAAATAGAAAAGGCACAATGCCGACTTAAGTACAACAAGACTGACTCATCTTACTGACTATGTTTTGAACCATTCCTGTGACACTAGCTTATCGATTCCCATGCTTCACTTCAGGATTACTGTATCCCTCTGACATTCTTATTGACGATGAAACACAGAAATTGCTCCAAAATTAAATAGAAAAGGCACAATGCCGCCTTAAGTACAAGAAGACTGACTCTTCTGACTGTCTATGTTTTGAACCATCCCTGTGACACTAGTTATAGATTGCGATGCTTCACTTCAGGTTTACTGTATCCCTTGGACCTTCTTATTGACGATGAAACACAGAAATTGCATCGGAATTAAATACAAAAGGCACAATGCCGACTTAAGGACAAGAAGACTGACTCTTCGTACTGACTTTGTTTTGAACCATTCCTGTGACACTAGTTATAGATTCCGATGCATGACTTCAGGTTTATTGTATCCCTCTGACCTTCTTATTGACGATGAAACACAGAAATTGCATCGGAAATAAATAGAATAGGCACAATGTCGACGTAAGTACAAGAAGACTGACTCTTCTAACTGTCTATGTTTTGAACCATTCCTGTGACACTAGTTATAGATTCCGATGCTTCACTCCAGGTTTACTATATCCCTTGGACCTTCTTATTGACGATGAAACACAGAAATTGCATCGGAATTAAATAGAAAAGGCACAATGCCGATTTAAGTACAAGAAGACTGACACACCTTCCTGACAATGTTTGAACCATTCCTGTGACTCTAGCTATAGATTCCGATGCTTCACTTCAGGATTTCTGTTTCCCTTGGACATTCTTATTGACGATGAAACACAGAAATTGCATCGGAATTAAATACAAAGGCACAATGCCGACTTAAGTACAAGAAGAATGACTCTTCTTACTGACTATGTTTTGATCCATCCCTGTGACACTAGTTATAGATTCCGATGCTTCACTAAAGGTTTACTGTATCCCTTGGTCCCTCTTATTGACGATGAAACACAGAAAATGCATCGGAATTAAATACAAAAGGCACAATGCCGACTTAAGTACAAGAAGACTGACACTCCATACTGACTATGTTTTGAACCATTCCTGTGACACTAGTTATAAACTCCGATGCTTTACTTCAGGTTTACTGTATCGCTTGGACCTTCTTATTGACGATGAAACACAGAAATTGCATCGGAATTAAATACAAAAGGCACAATGCCGACTTAAGTACAAGAAAACTAACTCTTCTAACTGTCTATGTTTGAACCATTCCTCTTATACTAGGTATAGATTCCGATGCTTCACTTAAGGTATACTGTATCCCTCTGACCTTCTAATTGACGATGAAACATAGAAATTGCATCGGAATTAAATAGAAAAGCCACAATGCCGACTTAAGTACAAGAAAACTAACTCTTCTAACTGTCTATGTTTGAACCATTCCTCTTATACTAGGTATAGATTCCGATGCTTCACTTAAGGTATACTGTATCCCTCTGACCTTCTTATTGACGACGAAACACAGAAATTGCTTCTGAATTAAATACAAAATGCACAATGCCGACTTAAGTACAAGATAACTGATTCTTCTTATTGTCTATGATTTGAACCATTCCTGTGACACTAGTTATAGATTCCGATGCTTCACTTCAGGTTTACTGTATCCCTCTGACCTTCTTATTGACGATGTAACACAGATATTGCATCGGAATTAAATACAATAGGAACAATGCCGACTTAAGTACAAGAAAACTGACTCTTCTTACTGTCTATGTTGTGATCCATTTTTGTGACACTAGTTACTGATTCCGATGCTTCACTTCAGGTTTACTGTATCCCTCTGACCTTCTAATTGACGATGAAACATAGAAATTGCATCGGAATTAAATAGAAAAGGCACAATGCCGACTTAAGTACAAGAAAACTAACTCTTCTAACTGTCTATGTTTGAACCATTCCTCTTATACTAGGTATAGATTCCGATGCTTCACTTAAGGTATACTGTATCCCTCTGACCTTCTTATTGACGACGAAACACAGAAATTGCTTCTGAATTAAATACAAAAGGCACAATGCCGACTTAAGTACAAGATAACTGATTCTTCTTATTGTCTATGATTTGAACCATTCCTGTGACACTAGTTATAGATTCCGATGCTTCACTTCAGGTTTACTGTATCCCTCTGACCTTCTTATTGACGATGTAACACAGATATTGCATCGGAATTAAATACAATAGGAACAATGCCGACTTAAGTACAAGAAAACTGACTCTTCTTACTGTCTATGTTTTGAACCATTCCTGTGACACTAGTTATAGATTCCGATGCTTCACTTCAGGTTTACTGTATCCCACTGACCTTCTTATTGACGATGAAACACAGATATTGTATCGGAATTTATTACAAAAGGCACAATGCTGACATAAGTACAAGAAAACTGACTCTTCTCACTGTCTATGTTTTGAACCATTGATCTGACACTAGTTATAGATTCCGATGCTTCACTTCAGGTCTACTGTATCCCTCTGACCTTCTTATTGACGATGAATCACAGAAATTGCATCGGAATTAAATTCAAAAGGCACAATGCCGACTTAAGTACAAGAAAACTGACTCTTCTTACAGTCTATGTTTTGAACCATTCCTGTGCCACTAGTTATAGATTCCAATGCTTCGCTTCAGGTTTACTGTATCCCTCTGATGTACTTATTGACGATGAAACGCAGAAATTGCATCGGAATTAAATACAAAAGGCACAATGCAGGCTCAAGTACAAGAAAACTGACTCTTCTTACTGCCTATGTTTTGAACCATTCCTGTGACACTAGTTATAGATTCTAATGCTTCGCTTCAGGTTAACTGTATCCCTCTGATGTACTTATTGACGATGAAACACAGAAATTGCATCAGAATTATATACAAAAGGCACAATGGCGACTTAAGTACAAGATAACTGATTCTTCTTATTGTCTATGATTTGAACCATTCCTGTGACACTAGTTATAGATTCCGATGCTTCACTTCATGTTTACTGTTTCACTCTGACCTTCTAATTGACGATGAAACACAGAAATTGCATCGAAATTAAATATAAAAGGCACAATGCCGACTTAAGTACAAGAAAACTGTCTCTTCTTACTGTTTATGTTTTGATCCATTCCTGTGACACTAGTTATAGATACCGATGCTTCACTTCAGGTTTACTGTATCCCTCTGACCTTCTTATTGACGATGAAACACAGAAATTTCATCGGAATTGAATACAAAAGGCACAATGCCGACTTAAGTACAAGAAAACTGACTCTTCCTACTGTCAATGTTTTGAACCACTCCTGTGACACTAGTTATAGATTCCGATGCCTCACTTCAGGTTTACTGTATCCTTCTGTCCTTCTTATTGACAATGAAACACAGAAATTGCATCGGAATTAAATACAAAAGACACAATGCCGACTTAAGTACAAGATAACTGACTCTTCTTACTGTCTATGTTTTGAACCATTCCTGTGACACTCGTTATATATTCCGATGCTTCGCTTCAGGTTTACTGTATCCCTCTGATGTACTTATTGACGATGAAACACAGAAATTGCATCGGAATTAATACAAAAGGTACAATGCCGACTTAAGTACAAGAAAACTGACTCTTCCTACTGTCTACGTTTTCAACCATTCATGTGACACTCGTTATAGATTCCGATGCTTTACTTCAGGTTTACTGTATCCCTCTGGCCTTCGTGTTGACGATGAAAAACAGAAATTGCTTCTGAATTAAATACAAAAGGCACAATACCGACTTAAGTACAAGATAACTGATTCTTCTTATTTTCTATGATTTGAACCATTCCTGTGACACTAGTTATAGATTCCGATGCTTCACTTCAGGTTTACTGTATCCCTCTGACATTCTTATTGACGATGTAACACAGATATTGCATCGGAATTAAATACTATAGGAACAATGCCGACTTAAGTACAAGAAAACTGACTCTTCTTACTGTCTATGTTTTCAACCATTCCTGTGACACTAGTTATAGATTCCTATGCTTCACTTCAGGTTTACTGTATCCCACTGACCTTCTTATTGACGATGAAACACAGATATTATATCGGAATTAATTACAAAAGGCACAATGCTGACTTAAGTACAAGAAAACTGACTCTTCTCACTGTCTATGTTTTGAACCATTCATCTGACACTAGTTATAGATTCCGATGCTTCACTTCAGGTCTACTGTATCCCTCTGACCTTCTTATTGACGATGAATCACAGAAATTGCATCGGAATTAAATTCAAAAGGCACAATGCCGACTTAAGTACAAGAAAACTGACTCTTCTTACAGTCTATGTTTTGAACCATTCCTGTGACACGAGTTATAGATTTCAATGCGTCGCTTCAGGTTTTCTGTATCCCTCTGATGTTCTTATTGACGATGAAACGCAGAAATTGCATCGGAATTAAATACAAAAGGCACAATGCAGACTCAAGTACAAGAAAACTGACTCTTCTTACTGCCTATGTTTTGAACCATTCCTGTGACACTAGTTATAGATTCTAATGCTTCACTTCAGGTTTACTGTATCCCTCTGACCTACTTATTGACGATGAAACACAGAAATTGAATCGGACGTAAATACAAAAGGCATAATGCCGACTTAAGTACAAGAAAACTGACTCTTCTTACAGTCTATGCTTTGAACCATTCCTGTGACTCTACTTATAGATTCCGATGCTTCACTTCAGGTTTACTGTATCCCTCTGACCTTCTTACTGACGATGAAACACAGATATTGCATCGGAATTAAATATAAAAGGCACAATGCCGACTTAAGTACAAGAAAACTGACTCTTCTTACTGTCTATGTGTTGAACCATTCCTGTGACACTAGTCATTGATTCCGATGCTTCACTTCGGGTTTACTGTATCCCTCTGACCTTCTAATTACGATGAAACATAGAAATTGCATCGGAATTAAATAGAAAAGGCACAATGCCGACTTAAGTACAAGAAAACTAACTCTTCTAACTGTCTATGTTTGAACCATTCCTCTTATACTAGGTATAGATTCCGATGCTCCACTTAAGGTATACTGTATCCCTCTGACCTTCTTATTGACGATGAAACACAGAAATTGCATCGGAATTAAATACAAAAGGCACAGTGCCGACTTAAGTACAAGATAACTGACTCTTCTTACTGTCTGTGGTTTGAACCATTCCTATTACACTAGTTATAGATTCCGATGCTTCACGTCAGGTTTACTGCATCCCTCTGAATTTCTTATTGACGATGAAACACAGAAATTGCATCGGAATTAAATAGAAAAGGCACAATGCCGACTTAAGTACAAGAAAACTAACTCTTCTAACTGTCTATGTTTGAACCATTCCTCTTATACTAGGTATAGATTCCGATGCTTCACTTAAGGTATACTGTATCCCTCTGACCTTCTAATTGACGATGAAACATAGAAATTGCATCGGAATTAAATAGAAAAGGCACAATGCCGACTTAAGTACAAGAAAACTAACTCTTCTAACTGTCTATGTTTGAACCATTCCTCTTATACTAGGTATAGATTCCGATGCTTCACTTAAGGTATACTGTATCCCTCTGACCTTCTTATTGACGACGAAACACAGAAATTGCTTCTGAATTAAATACAAAAGGCACAATGCCGACTTAAGTACAAGATAACTGATTCTTCTTATTGTCTATGATTTGAACCATTCCTGTGACACTAGTTATAGATTCCGATGCTTCACTTCAGGTTTACTGTATCCCTCTGACCTTCTTATTGACGATGTAACACAGATATTGCATCGGAATTAAATACAATAGGAACAATGCCGACTTAAGTACAAGAAAACTGACTCTTCTTACTGTCTATGTTGTGATCCATTTTTGTGACACTAGTTACTGATTCCGATGCTTCACTTCAGGTTTACTGTATCCCTCTGACCTTCTAATTGACGATGAAACATAGAAATTGCATCGGAATTAAATAGAAAAGGCACAATGCCGACTTAAGTACAAGAAAACTAACTCTTCTAACTGTCTATGTTTGAACCATTGCTCTTATACTAGGTATAGATTCCGATGCTTCACTTAAGGTATACTGTATCCCTCTGACCTTCTTATTGACGACGAAACACAGAAATTGCTTCTGAATTAAATACAAAAACCACAATGCCGACTTAAGTACAAGATAACTGATTCTTCTTATTGTCTATGATTTGAACCATTCCTGTGACACTAGTTATAGATTCCGATGCTTCACTTCAGGTTTACTGTATCCCTCTGACCTTCTTATTGACGATGTAACACAGATATTGCATCGGAATTAAATACAATAGGAACAATGCCGACTTAAGTACAAGAAAACTGACTCTTCTTACTGTCTATGTTTTGAACCATTCCTGTGACACTAGTTATAGATTCCGATGCTTCACTTCAGGTTTACTGTATCCCACTGACCTTCTTATTGACGATGAAACACAGATATTGTATCGGAATTTATTACAAAAGGCACAATGCTGACATAAGTACAAGAAAACTGACTCTTCTCACTGTCTATGTTTTGAACCATTGATCTGACACTAGTTATAGATTCCGATGCTTCACTTCAGGTCTACTGTATCCCTCTGACCTTCTTATTGACGATGAATCACAGAAATTGCATCGGAATTAAATTCAAAAGGCACAATGCCGACTTAAGTACAAGAAAACTGACTCTTCTTACAGTCTATGTTTTGAACCATTCCTGTGCCACTAGTTATAGATTCCAATGCTTCGCTTCAGGTTTACTGTATCCCTCTGATGTACTTATTGACGATGAAACGCAGAAATTGCATCGGAATTAAATACAAAAGGCACAATGCAGGCTCAAGTACAAGAAAACTGACTCTTCTTACTGCCTATGTTTTGAACCATTCCTGTGACACTAGTTATAGATTCTAATGCTTCGCTTCAGGTTAACTGTATCCCTCTGATGTACTTATTGACGATGAAACACAGAAATTGCATCGGAATTATATACAAAAGGCACAATGGCGACTTAAGTACAAGATAACTGATTCTTCTTATTGTCTATGATTTGAACCATTCCTGTGACACTAGTTATAGATTCCGATGCTTCACTTCATGTTTACTGTTTCACTCTGACCTTCTAATTGACGATGAAACACAGAAATTGCATCGAAATTAAATATAAAAGGCACAATGCCGACTTAAGTACAAGAAAACTGTCTCTTCTTACTGTTTATGTTTTGATCCATTCCTGTGACACTAGTTATAGATACCGATGCTTCACTTCAGGTCTACTGTATCCCTCTGACCTTCTTATTGACGATGAAACACAGAAATTTCATCGGAATTAAATACAAAAGGCACAATGCCGACTTAAGTACAAGAAAACTGACTCTTCCTACTGTCAATGTGTTGAACCACTCCTGTGACACTAGTTATAGATTCCGATGCCTCACTTCAGGTTTACTGTATCCTTCTGTCCTTCTTATTGACAATGAAACACAGAAATTGCATCGGAATTAAATACAAAAGACACAATGCCGACTTAAGTACAAGATAACTGACTCTTCTTACTGTCTATGCTTTGAACCATTCCTGTGACACTAGTTATAGATTCCGATGCTTCACTTCAGGTTTACTGTATCCCTCTGACCTTCTTATTGACGATGAAACACAGAAATTGCATCGGAATTAATACAAAAGGTACAATGCCGACTTAAGTACAAGAAAACTGACTCTTCTTACTGTCTACATTTTGAACCATTCATGTGACACTCGTTATATATTCCGATGCTTCGCTTCAGGTTTACTGTATCCCTCTGATGTACTTATTGACGATGAAACACAGAAATTGCATCGGAATTAATACAAAAGGTACAATGCCGACTTCAGTACAAGAAAACTGACTCTTCTTACTGTCTATATTTTGAACCATTCATGTGACTCTCGTTATAGGTTCCGATGCTTTACTTCAGGTTTACTGTATCCCTCTGACCTTCTTATTGACGATTAAACACAGAAATTGCTTCGGAATTAAATACAAAAGGCACAATGCCGACTTAAGTACAAGATAACTGACTCTTCTTACTGTCTGTGGTTTGAACCATTCCTATTACACTAGTTATAGATTCCGATGCTTCACGTCAGGTTTACTTAATCCCTCTGACCTTCTTATTGACGATGAAACACAGATATTGCATCGGAATTAAACATAAAAGGCACAATGCCGACTTAAGTACAAGATAAATGACTCTTCTTACTGTCTATGTTGTGAACCATTCCTGTGACACTGGTTATTGATTCCGATGCTTCACTTCAGGTTTACTGTATCCCTCTGTCCTTCTTATTGACGATGAAACACAGAAATTGCATCGGAATTACATACAAAAAGCACAATGCCGACTTAAGTACATGATAACTGACTCTTCTTACTGTCTGTGGTTTGAACCATTCCTGTTACACTAGTTATAGATTCCGATGCTTTACTTCAGGTTTACTGTATCCCTCAGACCTTCTTATTGACGTTGAAACACAGAAATTGCATCGGAATTAAATATAAAAGGCACAATGCCGACTTAAGTACAAGAAAACTGACTCTTCTTACTGTCTATGTTTGAACCATTCCTGTGACACTAGTTTTTGATTCCGATGCTTCACTTCAGGTTTACTGTATCCCACCGACCTTCTTATGGACGATGAAACACAGAAATTGCATCGGAATTAAATACAAAAGGCACAATGCCGACTTAAGTACAAGAAAACTGACTCTTCTTACAGTCTATGTTTTGAACCATTCCTGAGACTCTACTTATAGATTCCGATGCTTCACTTCAGGTTTACTGTATCCCTCTGACCTTCTTATTGACGATGAAACACAGATATTGCATCGGAATTAAATATAAAAGGCACAATGCCGACTTATGTACAAGAAAACTGACTCTTCTTACTGTCTATGTTTTAACCATTCCTGTGACACTAGTTATTGATTTCGATGCTTCACTTCAGGTTTACTGTATCCCTCTGACCTTCTTATTGACGATGAAACACAGAAATTGCATCGGAATTAAATGCAAAAGGCACAATGCCGACTTAAGTACAAGAAAACTGACTCTTCTTACTGTCTATGCTTTGAACCATTCATGTGACACTCGTTATAGATTCTGATGCTTTACTTCAGGTTTACTGTATCCTTCTGACCTTCTTATTGACGATGAAACACAGAAATTGCTTCGGAATTAAATACAAAAGGCCAATGCCGACATAAGTACAAGATAACTGATTCTTCTTATTGTCTATGATTTGAACCATTCCTGTGACACTAGTTATAGATTGCGATGCTTCACTTCAGGTTTACTGTTTCCCTCTGACCTCCTAATTGACGATGAAACACAGAAATTGCATCGGAATTAAATATAAAAGGCACAATGCCGACTTAAGTACAAGAAAACAGTCTCTTCTTACTGTCTATATTTCGAACCATTCATGTGACACTCCTTATAGATTCCGATGCTTTACTTCAGGTTTACTGTATCCCTCTGACCTTCTTATTGACGATGAAACACAGAAATTACTTCGGAATTAAGTACAAAAGGCACAATGCCGACTTAAGTACATGATAACTGACTCTTCTTACTGTCTGTGGTTTGAACCATTCCTATTACACAAGTTATAGATTCCGATGCTTCACTTCAGGTTTACTGTATCACTCTGACCTTCTTCTTGACGATGAAACACAGAAATTGCATCGGAATTAATACAAAAGTACAATGCCGACTTAAGTACAAGACAACTGACTCTTCTTACTGTCTATATTATGAACCATTCATGTGACACTCGTTATAGATTCCGATGCTTTACTTCAGGATTACTGTATCCCTCTAACCTTCTTATTGACGATGAAACACAGAAATTGCTTCGGAATTAAGTACAAAAGGCACAATGCCGACTTAAGTACAAGATAACTGACTCTTCTTACTGTCTGAGGTTTGAACCATTCCTATTACACTACTTATAGTTTCCGGTGCTTGACGTCAGGTTTACTGTATCCCTCTGACCTTCTTATTGACGATGAAACACAGAAATTGCATCGGAATTAAATATAAAAGGCACAATGCCGACTTAAGTACAAGATAACTGACTCTTCTTACTGTCTATGTTGTGAACCATTCCTGTGACACTGGTTATTGATTCCGATGCTTCACTTCAGGTTTACTGTATCCCTCTGACCTTCTAATTGACGATGAAACATAGATATTGCATCGGAATTAAATTGAAAAGGCACAATGCCGACTTAAGTACAAGAAAACTAACTCTTCTAACTGTCTATGTTTGAACCATTCCTGTTATACTAGGTATAGATTCCGATGCTTCACTTAAGGTTTACTGTATCCTTCTGACCTTCGTATTGACGATGAATCACAGATATTGCATCGGAATTAAATACAAAAGGCACTATGCCGACTTAAGTACAAGAAAACTGATTCTTCTTATTGTCTATGATTTGAACCATTCCTGTGACACTAGTTATGGATTCCGATGCATCACTTCGGGTTTGCTGTATCCCACTGACCATCTAATTGACGATGAAATACAGAAATTGCATCGGAATTAAAAATAAAAAGCACAATGCCGACTTAAGTACAAGAAAACTGTCTCTTCTTACTGTTTATGTTTTGAACCATTCCTGTGACACTAGTTATAGACACCGATGCTTCACTTCAGGTTTACTGGATCCCTCTGACCTTCTCATTGACGATGAAACACAGAAATTGCATCGGAATTAAATACAAAAGGCACAATGCCGACTTAAGTACAGGAAAACTGACTCTTCTTACTGCGAATGTTTTGAACCACTCCTGTGACACTAGTTATAGATTCCGATGCCTCACCTCAGGTTTACTGTATCCCTCTGTCCTTCTTATTGACAATGAAACACAGAAATTGCATCGGAATTAAATACAAAAGACACAATGCCGACTTAAGTACAAGAAAACTGACTCATCTTACGGTCTATGTTTTGAACCATTCCTGTGACACTAGTTATAGATTCCGATGCTTCACTTCAGGATTTGTGTATCCCTCTGACCTTCTTATTGACGATGAAACACAGAAATTGCATCGGAATTAATACAAAAGGTACAATGCCGACTTAAGTACAAGAAAACTGACTCTTCTTACTGTCTATATTTTGAACCATTCATGTGAAACTCGTTATAGATTCCGATGCTTTACTTCTGGTTTACTGTATCCCTCTGACCTTCTTATTGACGATGAAACACAGAAATTGCTTCGGAATGAAGTACAAAAGGCACAATGCCGACTTAAGTACAAGATAACTGACTCTTCTTACTGTCTGTGGTTTGAACCATTCCTGTTACACTAGTTATAGATTCCGATGCTTCACTTCAGGTTTACTGTATCCCTCAGACCTTCTTATTGACGATGAAACACAGAAATTGCATCGGAATTATATATAAAAGGCACAATGCCGACTTAAGTACAAGAAAACTGACTCTTCTTACTGTCTATGTTTTAAACCATTCCTGTGACACTAGTTATTGATTCCGATGCTTCACTTCAGGTTTACTGTATCCCTCTGACCTTCTAATTGACGATGAAACATAGAAATTGCATCGGAATTAAATAGCAAAAGCACAATTCCGACTTAAGTACAAGAAAACTAACTCTTCTAACTGTCTATGTTTGAACCATTCCGGTTACACTATTTATAGATTCCGATGCTTCACTTCAGGATTACAGTATCCCCCTGACCTTCTTATTGACGAAGAAACACTGATATTGCAACGGAATTCAATACAAATGGCACTATGCCGACTTAAGTACAAGAAGACTGACTCTTCTTACTGTCTATGTTTTGAACCATTCCTGTGACACTAGTTATAGATTCCAATGCTTCACTTAAGGTTTACTGTATCCCACAGACCATCTTATTGACGATGAAAGACAGAAATTGCATCGGAATTAAATACAAAAGGCACAATGCCGACTTAAGTACAAGAAAACTGACTCTTCTTACTGTCTATGTTTTGAACCATTCATGTCACACTCGTTATAGATTCCGATGCTTTACTTCAGGTTTACTGTATCCTTCTGACCTTCTTATTGACGATGAAACACAGAAATTGCTTCGGAATGAAGTACAAAAGGCACAATGCCGACTTAAGTACAAGATAACTGACTCTTCTTACTGTCTGTGGTTTGAACCATTCCTATTACACTAGTTATAGATTCCGATGCTTCACGTCAGGTTTACTGCATCCCTCTGAACTTCTTATTGACGATGAAACACAGAAATTGCATCGGAATTAAATATAAAATGCACAATGCCGACTTAAGTACAAGATAACTGACTCTTCTTACTGTCTATGTTGTGATCCATTTTTGTGACACTAGTTACTGATTCCGATGCTTCACTTCAGGTTTACTGTATCCCTCTGACCTTCTAATTGACGACGAAACATAGAAATTGCATCGGAATTAAATAGAAAAGGCATAATGCCGACTTAAGTAAAAGAAAACTAACTCTTCTAACTGTCTATGTTTGAACCACTCCTCTTATACTAGGTATAGATTCCGATGCTTCACTTAAGGTATACTGTATCCCGCTGACCTTATTATTGACGACGAAACACAGAAATTGCTTCTGAATTAAATACAAAAGGCACAATGCCGACTTAAGTACAAGATAACTGATTCTTCTTATTGTCTATGATTTGAACCATTCCTGTGACACTAGTTATAGATTCCGATGCTTCACTTCAGGTTTACTGTATCCCTCTGACCTTCTTATTGACGATGTAACACCGATATTGCATCGGAATTAAATACAATAGGAACAATGCCGACTTAAGTACAAGAAAACTGACTCTTCTTACTGTCTATGTTTTGAACCATTCCTGTGACACTAGTTATAGATTCCGATGCTTCACATCAGGTTTTCTGTATCCCACTGACCTTCTTATTGACGATGAAACACAGATACTGTATCGGAATTAATTACAAAAGGCACAATGCAGACTTAAGTACAAGAAAACTGACCCTTCTCACTGTCTATGTTTTGAACCATTGATCTGACACTAGTTATAGATTCCGATGCTACACTTCAGGTCTACTGTATCCCTCTGACCTTCTTATTGACGATGAATCACAGAAATTGCATCGGAATTAAATTCAAAAGGCACAATGCCGACTTAAGTACAAGAAAACTGACTCTTCTTACAGTCTATGTTTTGAACCATTCCTGTGACACTAGTTATAGATTCCAATGCTTCGCTTCAGGTTTACTCTATCCCTCTGATGTACTTATTGACGATGAAACGCAGAAATTGCATCGGAATTAAATACAAAAGGCACAATGCTGGCTCAAGTACAAGAAAACTGACTCTTCTTACTGCCTATGTTTTGAACCATTCCTGTGACACTAGTTATAGATTCTAATGCTTCGCTTCCGGTTTACTGTAACCCTCTGACCTACTTATTGACGATGAAACACAGAAATTGCATCGGAATTAAATACAAAAGGCACAATGCCGACTTAAGTACAAGATAACTGATTCTTCTTATTGTCTATGATTTGAACCATTCCTGTGACACTAGTTATAGATTCCGATGCTTCACTTCAGGTTTACTGTTTCCCTCTGACCTTCTAATTGACGATGAAACACAGAAATTGCATCGGAATTAAATATAAAATGCACAATGTCGACTTAAGTACAAGAAAACTGTCTCTTCTTACTGTTTATGTTTTGATCCATTCCTGTGACACTAGTTATAGATACCGATGCTTCACTTCAGGTTTACTGTATCCCTCTGACCTTCTTATTGACGACGAAACACAGAAATTTCATCGGAATTAAATACAAAAGGCACAATGCCGACTTAAGTACAAGAAAACTGACTGTTCCTACTGTCAATGTTTTGAACCACTCCTGTGACACTAGTTATAGATTCCGATGCCTCACTTCAGGTTTACTGTATCCCTCTGTCCTTCTTATTGACAATGAAACACAGAAATTGCATCGGAATTAAATACAAAAGACACAATGCCGACTTTAGTACAAGATAACTGACACTTCTTACTGTCTATGTTTTGAACCATTCCTGTGACACTAGTTATAGATTCCGATGCTTCACTTCAGGTTTACTGTATCCCTCTGACCTTCTTCTTGACGATGAAACACAGAAATTACATCGGAATTAATACAAAAGTACAATGCCGACTTAAGTACAAGAAAACTGACTCTTCTTACTGTCTATATTTTGAACCATTCATGTGACACTCGTTATAGATTCCGATGCTTTACTTCAGGTTTACTGTATCCCTCTAACCTTCTTATTGACGATGAAACACAGAAATTGCTTCGGAATTAAGTACAAAAGGCACAATGCCGACTTAAGTACAAGATAACTGACTCTTCTTACTGTCTGAGGTTTGAACCATTCCTATTACACTACTTATAGATTCCGGTGCTTCACGTCAGGTTTACTGTATCCCTCTGACCTTCTTATTGACGATGAAACACAGAAATTGCATCGGAATTAAATATAAAAGGCACAATGCCGACTTAAGTACATGATAACTGACTCTTCTTACTGTCTATGTTGTGAATCATTCCTGTGACACTAGTTATTGATTCCGATGCTTCACTTCAGGTTTACTCTATCCCTCTGACCTTCTAATTGACGATGAAACATAGATATTGCATCGGAATTAAATTGAAAAGGCACAATGCCGATTTAAGTACAAGAAAACTGACTCTTCTTACTGTCTATGTTGTGAACCATTCCTGTGACACTGGTTATTGATTCCGATGCTTCACTTCAGGTTTACTGTATCCCTCTGACCTTCTAATTGACGATGAAACATAGATATTGCATCGGAATTAAATTGAAAAGGCACAATGCCGACTTAAGTACAAGAAAACTAACTCTTCTAACTGTCTATGTTTGAACCATTCCTGTTATACTAGGTATAGATTCCGATGCTTCACTTAAGGTTTACTGTATCCTTCTGACCTTCGTATTGACGATGAATCACAGATATTGCATCGGAATTAAATACAAAAGGCACTATGCCGACTTAAGTACAAGAAAACTGATTCTTCTTATTGTCTATGATTTGAACCATTCCTGTGACACTAGTTATGGATTCCGATGCATCACTTCGGGTTTGCTGTATCCCACTGACCATCTAATTGACGATGAAATACAGAAATTGCATCGGAATTAAAAATAAAAAGCACAATGCCGACTTAAGTACAAGAAAACTGTCTCTTCTTACTGTTTATGTTTTGAACCATTCCTGTGACACTAGTTATAGACACCGATGCTTCACTTCAGGTTTACTGGATCCCTCTGACCTTCTCATTGACGATGAAACACAGAAATTCCATCGGAATTAAATACAAAAGGCACAATGCCGACTTAAGTACAGGAAAACTGACTCTTCTTACTGCGAATGTTTTGAACCACTCCTGTGACACTAGTTATAGATTCCGATGCCTCACCTCAGGTTTACTGTATCCCTCTGTCCTTCTTATTGACAATGAAACACAGAAATTGCATCGGAATTAAATACAAAAGACACAATGCCGACTTAAGTACAAGAAAACTGACTCTTCTTACGGTCTATGTTTTGAACCATTCCTGTGACACTAGTTATAGATTCCGATGCTTCACTTCAGGATTTGTGTATCCCTCTGACCTTCTTATTGACGATGAAACACAGAAATTGCATCGGAATTAATACAAAAGGTACAATGCCGACTTAAGTACAAGAAAACTGACTCTTCTTACTGTCTATATTTTGAACCATTCATGTGAATCTCGTTATAGATTCCGATGCTTTACTTCTGGTTTACTGTATCCCTCTGACCTTCTTATTGACGATGAAACACAGAAATTGCTTCGGAATGAAGTACAAAAGGCACAATGCCGACTTAAGTACAAGATAACTGACTCTTCTTACTGTCTGTGGTTTGAACCATTCCTGTTACACTAGTTATAGATTCCGATGCTTCACTTCAGGTTTACTGTATCCCTCAGACCTTCTTATTGACGATGAAACACAGAAATTGCATCGGAATTATATATAAAAGGCACAAGGCCGACTTAAGTACAAGAAAACTGACTCTTCTTACTGTCTATGATTGAACCATTCCTGTGACACTAGTTATTGATTCCGATAATTCACTTCAGGTTTTATTGTATCCCACTGACCTTCTTATGGACGATGAAACACAGAAATTGCATCGGAATTAAATATAAAAGGCACAATGCCGACTTAAGTACAAGAAAACTGACACATCTAACTGTCTATGTTTTAAACCATTCCTGTGACACTAGTTATTGATTCCGATGCTTCACTTCAGGTTTACTGTATCCCTCTGACCTTCTAATTGACGATGAAACATAGAAATTGCATCGGAATTAAATAGCAAAAGCACAATGCCGACTTAAGTACAAGAAAACTAACTCTTCTAACTGTCTATGTTTGAACCATTCCGGTTACACTATTTATAGATTCCGATGCTTCACTTCAGGTTTACAGTATCCCTCTGACCTTCTTATTGACGAAGAAACACTGATATTGCAACGGAATTCAATACAAATGGCACTATGCCGACTTAAGTACAAGAAGACTGACTCTTCTTACTGTCTATGTTTTGAACCATTCCTGTGACACTAGTTATAGATTCCAATGCTTCACTTAAGGTTTACTGTATCCCACAGACCATCTTATTGACGATGAAAGACAGAAATTGCATCGGAATTAAATACAAAAGGCACAATGCCGACTTAAGTACAAGAAAACTGACTCTTCTTACTGTCTATGCTTTGAACCATTCATGTCACACTCGTTATAGATTCCGATGCTTTACTTCAGGTTTACTGTATCCTTCTGACCTTCTTATTGACGATGAAACACAGAAATTGCTTCGGAATTAAGTAAAAAAGGCACAATGCCGACTTAAGTACATGATAACTGACTCTTCTTACTGTCTGTGGTTTGAACCATTCCTATTACACTAGTTATAGATTCCGATGCTTCACGTCAGGTTTACTGCATCCCTCTGAACTTCTTATTGACGATGAAACACAGAAATTGCATCGGAATTAAATATAAAATGCACAATGCCGACTTAAGTACAAGATAACTGACTCTTCTTACTGTCTATGTTGTGATCCATTTTTGTGACACTAGTTACTGATTCCGATGCTTCACTTCAGGTTTACTGTATCCCTCTGACCTTCTAATTGACGACGAAACATAGAAATTGCATCGGAATTAAATAGAAAAGGCACAATGCCGACTTAAGTAAAAGAAAACTAACTCTTCTAACTGTCTATGTTTGAACCACTCCTCTTATACTAGGCATAGATTCCGATGCTTCACTTAAGGTATACTGTATCCCTCTGACCATATTATTGACGACGAAACACAGAAATTGCTTCTGAATTAAATACAAAAGGCACAATGTCGACTTAAGTACAAGATAACTGATTCTTCTTATTGTCTATGATTTGAACCATTCCTGTGACACTAGTTATAGATTCCGATGCTTCACTTCAGGTTTACTGTATCCCTCTGACCTTCTTATTGACGATGTAACACCGATATTGCATCGGAATTAAATACAATAGGAACAATGCCGACTTAAGTACAAGAAAACTGACTCTTCTTACTGTCTATGTTTTGAACCATTCCTGTGACACTAGTTATAGATTCCGATGCTTCACATCAGGTTTTCTGTATACCACTGACCTTCTTATTGACGATGAAACACAGATACTGTATCGGAATTAATTACAAAAGGCACAATGCAGACTTAAGTACAAGAAAACTGACCCTTCTCACTGTCTATGTTTTGAACCATTGATCTGACACTAGTTATAGATTCCGATGCTACACTTCAGGTCTACTGTATCCCTCTGACCTTCTTATTGACGATGAATCACAGAAATTGCATCGGAATTAAATTCAAAAGGCACAATGCCGACTTAAGTACAAGAAAACTGACTCTTCTTACAGTCTATGTTTTGAACCATTCCTGTGACACTAGTTATAGATTCCAATGCTTCGCTTCAGGTTTACTCTATCCCTCTGATGTACTTATTGACGATGAAACGCAGAAATTGCATCGGAATTAAATACAAAAGGCACAATGCTGGCTCAAGTACAAGAAAACTGACTCTTCTTACTGCCTATGTTTTGAACCATTCCTGTGACACTAGTTATAGATTCTAATGCTTCGCTTCCGGTTTACTGTAACCCTCTGACCTACTTATTGACGATGAAACACAGAAATTGCATCGGAATTAAATACAAAAGGCACAATGCCGACTTAAGTACAAGATAACTGATTCTTCTTATTGTCTATGATTTGAACCATTCCTGTGACACTAGTTATAGATTCCGATGCTTCACTTCAGGTTTACTGTTTCCCTCTGACCTTCTAATTGACGATGAAACACAGAAATTGCATCGGAATTAAATATAAAATGCACAATGCCGACTTAAGTACAAGAAAACTGTCTCTTCTTACTGTTTATGTTTTGATCCATTCCTGTGACACTAGTTATAGATACCGATGCTTCACTTCAGGTTTACTGTATCCCTCTGACCTTCTTATTGACGACGAAACACAGAAATTTCATCGGAATTAAATACAAAAGGCACAATGCCGACTTAAGTACAAGAAAACTCACTCTTCCTACTGTCAATGTTTTGAACCACTCCTGTGACACTAGTTATAGATTCCGATGCCTCACTTCAGGTTTACTGTATCCCTCTGTCCTTCTTATTGACAATGAAACACAGAAATTGCATCGGAATTAAATACAAAAGACACAATGCCGACTTTAGTACAAGATAACTGACTCTTCTTACTGTCTATGTTTTGAACCATTCCTGTGACACTAGTTATAGATTCCGATGCTTCACTTCAGGTTTACTGTATCCCTCTGACCTTCTTCTTGACGATGAAACACAGAAATTGCATCGGAATTAATACAAAAGTACAATGCCGACTTAAGTACAAGAAAACTGACTCTTCTTACTGTCTATATTTTGAACCATTCATGTGACACTCGTTATAGATTCCGATGCTTTACTTCAGGTTTACTGTATCCCTCTAACCTTCTTATTGACGATGAAACACAGAAATTGCTTCGGAATTAAGTACAAAAGGCACAATGCCGACTTAAGTACAAGATAACTGACTCTTCTTACTGTCTGAGGTTTGAACCATTCCTATTACCCTACTTATAGATTCCGGTGCTTCACGTCAGGTTTACTGTATCCCTCTGACCTTCTTATTGACGATGAAACACAGAAATTGCATCGGAATTAAATATAAAAGGCACAATGCCGACTTAAGTACATGATAACTGACTCTTCTTACTGTCTATGTTGTGAACCATTCCTGTGACACTAGTTATTGATTCCGATGCTTCACTTCAGGTTTACTCTATCCCTCTGACCTTCTAATTGACGATGAAACATAGATATTGCATCGGAATTAAATTGAAAAGGCACAATGCCGATTTAAGTACAAGAAAACTAACTCTTCTAACTGTCTATGTTTCAACCATTCCAGTTATACTAGGTATAGATTCCGATGCTTCACTTCAGGTTTACAGTATCCCTCTGACCTTCTTATTGACGAAGAAACACTGATATTGCATCGGAATTCAATACAAATGGCACTATGCCGACTTAAGTACAAGAAGACTGACTCTTCTTACTGTCTATGTTTTGAACCATTCCTGTGACACTAGTTATAGATTCCAATGCTTCACTTAAGGTTTACTGTATCCCACAGACCATCTTATTGACGATGAAAGACAGAAATTGCATCGCAATTAAATACAAAATGCACAATGCCGACTTAAGTACAAGATAACTGACTCTTCTTACTGTCTGTGGTTTGAACCATTCCTGTTACACTAGTTATAGATTCCGATGCTTCACTTCAGGTTTACTGTATCCCTCAGACCTTCTTATTTACGATTAAACACAGAAATTGCATCGGAATTATATATAAAAGGCACAATGCCGACTTAAGTACAAGAAAACTGACTCTTCTTACTGTCTATGATTGAACCATTCCTGTGACACTAGTTATTGATTCCGATAATTCACTTCAGGTTTTATTGTATCCCACTGACCTTCTTATGGACGATGAAACACAGAAATTGCATCGGAATTAAATATAAAAGGCATAATGCCGACTTAAGTACAAGAAAACTGACACTTCTAACTGTCTATGTTTTAAACCATTCCTGTGACACTAGTTATTGATTCCGATGCTTCACTTCAGGTTTACTGTATCCCTCTGACCTTCTAATTGACGATGAAACATAGAAATTGCATCGGAATTAAATAGCAAAAGCACAATGCCGACTTAAGTACAAGAAAACTAACTCTTCTAGCTGTCTATGTTTGAACCATTCCGGTTACACTATTTATAGATTCCGATGCTTCACTTCAGGTTTACGGTATCCCTCTGACCTTCTTATTGACGAAGAAACACTGATATTGCATCGGAATTCAATACAAATGGCACTATGCCGACTTAAGTACAAGTAGACTGACTCTTCTTACTGTCTATGTTTTGAACCATTCCTGTGACACTAGTTATAGATTCCAATGCTTCACTTAAGGTTTACTGTATCCCACAGACCATCTTATTGACGATGAAAGACAGAAATTGCATCGGAATTAAATACAAAAGGCACAATGCCGACTTAAGTACAAGAAAACTGACTCTTCTTACTGTCTATGCTTTGAACCATTCATGTCACACTCGTTATAGATTCCGATGCTTTACTTCAGGTTTACTGTATCCTTCTGACCTTCTTATTGACGATGAAACACAGAAATTGCTTCGGAATTAAGTAAAAAAGGCACAATGCCGACTTAAGTACATGATAACTGACTCTTCTTACTGTCTGTGGTTTGAACCATTCCTATTACACTAGTTATAGATTCCGATGCTTCACGTCAGGTTTACTGCATCCCTCTGAACTTCTTATTGACGATGAAACACAGAAATTGCATCGTAATTAAATATAAAATGCACAATGCCGACTTAAGTACAAGATAACTGACTCTTCTTACTGTCTATGTTGTGATCCATTTTTGTGACACTAGTTACTGATTCCGATGCTTCACTTCAGGTTTACTGTATCCCTCTGACCTTCTAATTGACGACGAAACATAGAAATTGCATCGGAATTAAATAGAAAAGGCACAATGCCGACTTAAGTAAAAGAGAACTAACTCTTCTAACTGTCTATGTTTGAACCACTCCTCTTATACTAGGTATAGATTCCGATGCTTCACTTAAGGTATACTGTATCCCTCTGACCTTATTATTGACGACGAAACACAGAAATTGCTTCTGAATTAAATACAAAAGGCACAATGCCGACTTAAGTACAAGATAACTGATTCTTCTTATTGTCTATGATTTGAACCATTCCTGTGACACTAGTTATAGATTCCGATGCTTCACTTCAGGTTTACTGTATCCCTCTGACCTTCTTATTGACGATGTAACACAGATATTGCATCGGAATTAAATACAATAGGAACAATGCCGACTTAAGTACAAGAAAACTGACTCTTCTTACTGTCTATGTTTTGAACCATTCCTGTGACACTAGTTATAGATTCCGATGCTTCACATCAGGTTTTCTCTATCCCACTGACCTTCTTATTGACGATGAAACACAGATACTGTATCGGAATTAATTACAAAAGGCACAATGCAGACTTAAGTACAAGAAAACTGACCCTTCTCACAGTCTATGTTTTGAACCATTTATCTGACACTAGTTATAGATTCCGATGCTACACTTCAGGTCTACTGTATCCCTCTGACCTTCTTATTGACGATGAATCACAGAAATTGCATCGGAATTAAATTCAAAAGGCACAATGCCGACTTAAGTACAAGAAAACTGACTCTTCTTACAGTCTATGTTTTGAACCATCCCTGTGACACTAGTTATAGATTCCAATGCTTCGCTTCAGGTTTACTGTATCCCTCTGATGTACTTATTGACGATGAAACGCAGAAATTGCATCGGAATTAAATACAAAAGGCACAATGCTGGCTCAAGTACAAGAAAACTGACTCTTCTTACTGCCTATGTTTTGAACCATTCCTGTGACACTAGTTATAGATTCTAATGCTTCGCTTCCGGTTTACTGTATCCCTCTGACCTACTTATTGACGATGAAACACAGAAATTGCATCGGAATTAAATACAAAAGGCTCAATGCCGACTTAAGTACAAGATAACTGATTCTTCTTATTGTCTATGATTTGAACCATTCCTGTGACACTAGTTATAGATTCCGATGCTTCACTTCAGGTTTACTGTTTCCCTCTGACCTTCTAATTGACGATGAAACACAGAAATTGCATCGGAATTAATTATAAAATGCACATTGCCGACTTAAGTACAAGAAAACTGTCTCTTCTTACTGTTTATGTTTTGATCCATTCCTGTGACACTAGTTATAGATACCGATGCTTCACTTCAGGTTTACTGTATCCCTCTGACCTTCTTATTGACGACGAAACACAGAAATTTCATCGGAATTAAATACAAAAGGCACAATGCCGACTTAAGTACAAGAAAACTGACTCTTCCTACTGTCAATGTTTTGAACCACTCCTGTGACACTAGTTATAGATTCCGATGCCTCACTTCAGGTTTACTGTATCCCTCTGTCCTTCTTATTGACAATGAAACACAGAAATTGCATCGGAATTAAATACAAAAGACACAATGCCGACTTAAGTACAAGATAACTGACTCTTCTTACTGTCTATGTTTTGAACCATTCCTGTGACACTAGTTATAGATTCCGATGCTTCACTTCAGGTTTACTGTATCCCTCTGACCTTCTTCTTGACGATGAAACACAGAAATTGCATCGGAATTAATACAAAAGTACAATGCCGACTTAAGTACAAGAAAACTGACTCTTCTTACTGTCTATATTTTGAACCATTCATGTGACACTCGTTATAGATTCCGATGCTTTACTTCAGGTTTACTGTATCCCTCTAACCTTCTTATTGACGATGAAACACAGAAATTGCTTCGGAATTAAGTACAAAAGGCACAATGCCGACTTAAGTACAAGATAACTGACTCTTCTTACTGTCTGAGGTTTGAACCATTCCTATTACACTACTTATAGATTCCGGTGCTTCACGTCAGGTTTACTGTATCCCTCTGACCTTCTTATTGACGATGAAACACAGAAATTGCATCGGAATTAAATATAAAAGGCACAATGCCGACTTAAGTACATGATAACTGACTCTTCTTACTGTCTATGTTGTGAAACATTCCTGTGACACTAGTTATTGATTCCGATGCTTCACTTCAGGTTTACTGTATCCCTCTGACCTTCTAATTGACGATGAAACATAGATATTGCATCGGAATTAAATTGAAAAGGCACAATGCCGATTTAAGTACAAGAAAACTAACTCTTCTAACTGTCTATGTTTCAACCATTCCTGTTATACTAGGTATAGATTCCGATGCTTCACTTAAGGTTTACTGTATCCCTCTGACCTTCGTATTGACGATGAAACACAGATATTGCATCGGAATTAAATACAAAAGGCACTATGCCGACTTAAGTACAAGAAAACTGATTCTTCTTATTGTCTATGATTTGAACCATTCCTGTGACACTAGTTATGGATTCCGATGCCTCACTTCGGGTTTGCTGTATCCCACTGACCATCTAATTGACGATGAAACACAGAAATTGCATCGGAATTAAATATAAAAGGCACAATGCCGACTTACGTACAAGAAAACTGACTCTTCTTACTGTTTATGTTTTGAACCATTCCTGTGACACTAGTTATAGATACCGATGCTTCACTTCAGGTTTACTGTATCCCTCTGACCTTCTTATTGACGATGAAACACAGAAATTGCATCGGAATTAAATACAAAAGGCACAATGCCGACTTAAGTACAAGAAAACTGACTCTTCTTACTGCCAATGTTTTGAACCACTCCTGTGACACTAGTTATAGATTCCGATGCCTCACTTCAGGTTTACTGTATCCCTCTGTCCTTCTTATTGACAATGAAACACAGAAATTGCATCGGAATTAAATACAAAAGACACAATGCCGACTTAAGTACAAGAAAACTGGCTCTTCTTACTGTCTATGTTTTGAACCATTCCTGTGACACTAGTTATAGATTCCGATGCTTCACTTCAGGATTTCTGTATCCCTCTGACCTTCTTATTGACGATGAAACACAGAAATTGCATCGGAATTAATACAAAAGGTACAATGCCGACTTAAGTACAAGAAAACTGACACTTCTTACTGTCTATATTTTGAACCATTCATGTGACACTCGTTATAGATTCCGATGCTTTACTTCTGGTTTACTGTATCCCTCTGACCTTCTTATTGACGATGAAACACAGAAGATGCTTCGGAATGAAGTACAAAAGGCACAATGCCGACTTAAGTACAAGATAACTGACTCTTCTTACTGTCTGTGGTTTGAACCATTCCTGTTACACTAGTTATAGATTCCGATGCTTCACTTCAGGTTTACTGTATGCCTCACACCTTCTTATTGACGATGAAACACAGAAATTGCATCGGAATTAAATATAAAAGGCACAATGCCGCCTTAAGTACAAGAAAACTGACTCTTCTTACTGTCAATGTTTGAACCATTCCTGTAACACTAGTTATTGATTCCGATGCTTCACTTCAGGTTTTATTGTATCCCACTGACCTTCTTATGGACGATAAACAGAGAAATTGCATCGGAATTAAATATAAAAGGCACAATGCCGACTTAAGTACAAGAAAACTGACACTTCTAACTGTCCTATGTTTGAACCATTCCTGTGACACTAGTTATAGATTACGATGCATCACTTCAGGTTTACTGTATCCCTCTGTCCTTCTTGATGACGATGAAACACAGAAATTGCATCGGAATTAAATACAAATGGCACAATGCCGACTTAAGTACAAGAAAACTGTCTCTTCTTACTGTCTGTGCTTTGAACCATTCCTGTGACGCTAGTTATAGATTCCGATGCTTCACTTGAGGTTTACTGTATCCCTCTGACCTTCTTATTGACGATGAAACACAGAAATTGCATCGGAATTAATACAAAGGGTACAATGCCGACTTAAGTACAAGAAAACTGACTCTTCTTACTGTCTATATTTTGAACCATTCATGTGATACTCGTTATAGATTCCAATGCTTTGCTTCAGGATTACTGTATCCCTCTGACCTCCTTATTGACGATGAAACACAGAAATTGCTTCGGAATTAAGTACAAAAGGCACAATGCAGACTTAAGTACAAGATAACTGACTCTTCTTAGTGTCTGTGGTTTGAACCATTCCCGTTACACTAGTTATAGTTTCCGATGCTTCACTTCAGGTTTACTGTATCCCTCTGACCTTCTTATTGACGATGAAACACAGAAATTGCATCGGAATTTAATATAAAAGGCACAATGCCGACTTAAGTACAAGAAAACTAACTCCTCTAACTGTCTATGTTTGATCCATTCCTGTTACACTAGTTATAGATTACGATGCTTCACTTCAGGTTTACTGTATCCCTCTGACCTTCTTATTGACGATGAAACACAGATATTGCATCGGAATTAAATACAAAAGGCACTATGCCGACTTAAGTACAAGAAAACTGACTCTTCTTACAGTCTATGTTTTGAACCATTCCTGTGACACTAGTTATAGATTCCGATGCTTCACTTCAGTTTTACTGTATCCTTCTGAAGATGTTATTGACGATGAAACACAGAAATTGCATCGGAATTAAATACAAAAGGCACAATGCCGACTTAAGTACAAGAAAACTGACTCTCCTTACTGTCCATGTACTGAACCATTCCTGTGACACTAGTTATAGATTCCAATGCTTCACTTCTGGTTTACTGTATCCCTCTGACCTTCTAATTGACGATGAAACATAGAAATTGCATCGGAATTAAATAGAAAAGGCACAATGCCGACTTAAGTACAAGAAAACTAACTCTTCTAACTGTCTATGTTTGAACCATTCCTGTTACACTAGTTATAGATTCCGATGCTTCTATTCAGGTTTACTGTATCCCTCTGACCTTCTTATTGACAATGAAACACAGATATTGCATCGGAATTAAATACAAAAGGCACAATGCCGACTTAAGTACAAGAAAACTGACTCTTCTTACTGTCTATGTTTTGAACCCTTCCTGTGACACTAGTTATAGATTCCAATGCTTCACTTAAGGGTTACTGTATCCCACTGATCTTCTTAGTGACGATGAAACACAGAAATTGCATCGGAAGTAAATATAAAAGCCACAATGCCGACTTAAGTACAAGAAAACTGACTCTTCTTACAGTCTATGATTTGAACCATTCCTGAGACTCTACTTATTGATTCCGATGCTTCACTTCAGGTTTACTGTATCCCTCTGACCTTCTTATTGACGATGAAACACAGATATTGCATCGGAATTAAATACAAAAGGCACAATGCTGACTTAAGTACAAGAAAACTGACTCTTCTTACTGTCTATGTTTGAACCATTCATGTGATACTAGTTGTAGATTCCGATGCTGCACTTCAGGTTTACTGTATCCCTCTGACCTTCACATTGTTGATGAAACACAGATATTGCATCGGAATGAAATACAAAAGGCACAATGCCTACTCAAGTACAAAAAAAAAGACTCTTCTTACTGTCTATGTTTTGAACCATTGTTGTGACACTAGTTATAGATTCCGATGCTTCACTTCAGGTTTACTGTATCCCTCTGGCCTCCTTATTGACGATGAAACTCAGAAATTGCATCATAATTAAATACAAATGGCACAATGCCGACTTAAGTACAAGAAAACTGACTCTTTCTACTGTCTATGATTTGAACCATTCATGTGACACTCGTTATAGATTCCGATGCTTTACTTCAGGTTTACTGTATCCCTCTGACCTTCTTATTGACGATGAAACACAGAAATTGCTTCGGAATTAAATACAAAAGGCCCAATGCCGACTTAAGTACAAGTTAACTGACTCTTCTTACTGTCTATGATTTGAACCATTCCTGTGACACTAGTTATAGATTCCGATGCTTCACTTCAGGTTTACTGTTTCCCTCTGACCTTCTTATTGACGATGAAACACAGAAATTGCATCGGAATTAAATATAAATGGCACAATGCTGACTTAAGTACAAGAAAACTGACTCTTCTTACTGTCTATGTTTTGAACCATTCCTGTGCCACTAGTTATAGATTCCGATGCTTCACTTCAGGTTTGCTGTATCCCTCTGACCTTCATATTGACGATGAAACGCAGATATTGCATCGGAATTAAATACAAAACGCACAATGCCGACTTAAGTACAAGAAAACTGATTTACTTACGATCTATGTTTTGAACCATTCCTGTGACACTAGTTATAGATTCCGATGCTTCACTTCTGGTTTACTGTATCCCTCTGACCTTCTAATTGACGATGAAACATAGAAATTGCATCGGAATTAAATAGAAAAGGCACAATGCCGACTTAAGTACAAGAAAACTAACTCTTCTAACTGTCTATGTTTGAACCATTCCTGTTACACTAGTTATAGATTCCGATGCTTCTATTCTGGTTTACTGTATCCCTCTGACCTTCTTATTGACAATGAAACACAGATATTGCATCGGAATTAAATACAAAAGGCACAATGCCGACTTAAGTACAAGAAAACTGACTCTTCTTACTGTCTATGTTTTGAACCCTTCCTGTGACACTAGTTATAGATTCCAATGCTTCACTTAAGGTTTACTGTATCCCACTGATCTTCTTATTGGCGATGAAACACAGAAATTGCTTCGGAATTAAGTACAAAAGGCACAATGCTGACTTAAGTACAAGATAACTGACTCTTCTTACTGTCTATGATTTGAACCATTCCTGTGACACTAGTTATAGATTCCAATGCTTCACTTCTGGTTTACTGTATCCCTCTGACCTTCTTATTGACGATGAAACACAGAAATTGCTTCGGAATTAAGTACAAAAGGCACAATGATGACTTAAGTACAAGATAACTGACTCTTCTTACTGTCTGTGGTTTGAACCATACCTATTACATTAGTTATAGATTCCGATGCTTCACGTCAGGTTTACTGTATCCCTCTGACCTTCGTATTGACGATGTAAAACAGATATTGCATCGGAATTAAATACAATAGGATCAATGCCGACTTAAGTACAAGAAAACTGAATCTTCTTACTGTCTATGTTTTGAACCATTCCTGTGACACTAGTTATAGATTCCGATGCTTCACTTCAGGTTTACTGTATCCCACTGACCTTCTTATTGACGATGAATCACAGATATTGTATCGGAATTAATTACAAAATGCACAATGCTGACTTAAGTACAAGAAAACTGACTCTTCTCACTGTCTATCTTTTGAACCATTCATGTGACACAAGTTATAGATTCCGATGCTTCACGTAGGTCCACTGTATCCCTCTGACCTTCTTATTGACGATGAAACACAGAAATTGAATCGGAATTAAATTCAAAAGGCACAATGCCGAATTAAGTACTAGAAAACTGACTCTTCTTACTGTCTATGTTTTGAACCATTCCTGTGACACTAGTTATAGATTCCAATGCTTCACTTCAGGTTTACTGTATCCCTCTGATGTTCTTATTGACGATGAAACACAGAAATTACATCGGAATTAAATATAAAAGGCACAATGCCGACTTAAGTACAAGAATACTGACTCTTCTTACTGTCTATATTTTGAAGCATTCATGTGACACTCGTTATAGATTCCGATGCTTTACTTCAGGTTTACTGTATCCCTCTGTCCTTCGTATTGACGATGAAACACAGAAATTGCTTCGGAATTAAGTACAAAAGGCACAATGCCGACTTAAGTACAAGATAACTGACTCTTCTTACTGTCTGTGGTTTGAACCATACCTATTACATTAGTTATAGATTCTGATGCTTCACGTCAGGTTTACTGTATCCCTCTGACCTTCTTATTGACGATGAAACACAGAAATGGCATCGGAATTAAATATAAAAGGCACAATGCCGACTTAAGTACAAGATAAGTGACTCTTCTTACTGTCTATGTTGTGAACCATTCCTGTGGCACTAGTTATTGATTCCGATGCTTCACTTCAGGTTTACTGTATCCCTCTGACCTTCTAATTGACGATGAAACATAGAAATTGCGTCGGATTAAATAGAAAAGGCACAATGCCGACTTAAGTACAAGACAACTAACTCTTCTAACTGTCTATGTTTGAACAATTCCTGTTATACTAGGTATAGATTCCGATGCTTCACTTAAGGTTTACTGTATCCCTCTGACCTTCTTATTGACGATGAAACACAGATATTGCATCGGAATTGAATACAAAAGGCACAATGCCGATTTAAGTACAAGAAAACTGATTCTTCTCACTGTCTATGTTTTGAACCATTCATGTAACACTCGTTATAGATTCCGATGCTTTACTTCAGGTTTACTGTATCCCTCTGACCTTCTTTTTGACGATGAAACACAGAAATTGCTTCGGAAGTAAATACAAAACGCACAATGCCGACTTAAGTACAAGATAACTGATTCTTCTTATTGTCTATGATTTGAACCACTCCTGTGACACTAGTTATAGATTCCAATGCTTCACTTCAGGTTTACTGTATCCCTCTGATGTTCTTATTGACGATGAAACACAGAAATTACATCGGAATTAAATATAAAAGGCACAATGCCGACTTAAATACAAGAAAACTGACTCTTCTTACTGTCTATGATTTGAACCATTCCTGTGACACTAGTTATAGATACAGATGCTTCACTTCAGGTTTACTGTATCCCTCTGACCTTCTTATTGACGATGAAACACAGAAATTGCTTCGGAATTAAATACAAAAGGCACAATGCCGACTGAAGTACAAGATAATTGATTCTTCTTATTGTCTATGATTTGAACCATTCCTATGACACTAGTTATAGATTCCGATGCTTCACTTCAGGTTTACTGTATCCCTCTGACCTTCGTATTGACGATGAAACACAGAAATTGCATCGGAATTAATACAAAAGGTACAATGCCGACTTAAGTACAAGAAAACTGACTCTTCTCACTGTCTATATTTTGAACCATTCATGTGACACTCGTTATAGATTCCGATGCTTTACTTCAGGTTTACTGTATCCCTCTGACCTTCTTATTGACGATGAAACACAGAAATTGCTTCGGAATTAAGTCCAAAAGGCACAATGCCGACTTAAGCACAAGAAAACTGACTCTCCTTACTGTCTATGAATTGAACCATTTCTGTGACACTAGTTATAGATTCCGATGCATCACTTCAATTTACTGTATCCCTCTGTCCTTCGTATTGACGATGAAACACAGAAATTGCATCGGAATTAAATACAAAAGGCACAATGCCGACTTAAGTACAAGAAAACTGACTCTTCTTACTGTCTATGTTTTGAACCATTCCTGTGACACTAGTTATAGATTCCGATGCTTCACTTCTGGTTTACTGTATCCCTCTGACCTTCTTATTGACGATGAAACACAGATATTGCATCGGAATTAAATACAAATATCACAATGCCGACTTAAGTACAAGAAAAGTGACTCTTCTTACTGTCTATATTTTGAACCATTCATGTGACACTCGTTATAGATTCCGATGCTTTACTTCAGGTTTACTGTATCCCTCTGACCTTCTTATTGACGATGAAACACTGAAATTGCTTCGGAATTAAGTACAAAAGGCACAATGCCGACTTAAGTACAAGAAAACTGACTCTTCTCACTGTCTATGTTTTGAACCATTCATATGACACTAGTTATAGATTCCGATGCTTCACTTCAGGTCTACTGTATCCCTCTGTCGTTCTTATTGACGATGAAACACAGAAACTGCATCGGAATTAAATTCAATAGGCACAATGCCGACTTAAGTACAAGAAAACTGACTCATCTTACTGTCTATGTTTTGAACCATTCATGTGACACTCGTTATAGATTCTAATGCTTCACTTCAGGTTTACTGTATCCCTCTGACCTCCTTATTGACGATGAAACACAGAAATTGCATCGGAATTAAATACCAAAGGCACAATGCCGACTTAAGTACAAGAAAAATGACTCTTCTTACTGTCTATGTTTTGAACCATTCATGTGACACTCGTTATAGATTCCGATGCTTTACTTCAGGTTTACTGTATTCCTCTGACCTTCTTATTGACGAGGAAACACAGAAATTGCTTCGGAATTAAATACAAAAGACACAATGCCGACATAAGTACAAGATAACTGATTCTTCTTATTGTCTATGATTTGAACCATTCCTGTGACACTAGTTATAGATTCCGATGCTTCACTTCAGGTTTACTGTTTCCCTCTGACCTTCTTATTGACGATGAAACACAGAAATTGCATCGGAATTAAATATAAAAAGCACAATGCCGACTTGTAACGCCGGAAATGCATATCCTCCTATTTTCATCTATTGTACTATTATTTTTTTTCCTTGTTATGTTACCTCAAGATATGACATTTCTGTCTCTTTATATATTGTAATTGTTTTACTATTTGTATATATATATATTTATGCATTTATGTCGATGTATAATTGGTTTGTTGTGTAAAGATTATTTGTATTTTTACGCTGGGTCTTGCCTAGGGAAAACTGCTATCGAACGATTACATCGATAGGTCGTGTGAAGAATCAAAGTGTGTAGGATCTTTGGTAGTGTTAACTCTGTCGCGTGGAGCGCGGGCAGAACAGTGAGAGTCTGGCGGGAGTAGCGAGTGGAGCAGGTGTCGTGTGACGCTCCCGCGAGTTGCCGCGCTTTCGGGGTTTGGTAGCAAGTAATTGCGCTCGACTCGCGATGATAGTTTCTGACATGGTGTCGCGGACGGGAAGCATTAGCTGGCGCACATCAAGAGCCCGTTTCGCCTGGTGACCGTGTCGAGAAGAAGGCGCGCCAACATCCAGCTTCTGCAACAGCGACGGCCGACAATGAGTGACTGTCGCCACCTCCTCGATCGACGGCTTCAAACCTTCAATCAACCAACAAGGAAGACTAAAAGCGCGTAAAGTTTCAGAACTGTATGGCAGACCTCAGCTTTTCAAATTGTTCCATTTGCCTCGCAAAATTACAGCAACTTAGCATGAACCTTTGTTGCTCATTGTCCCGATTGCATTGCCAAGCAGGGTCCCTTCCTTTTCCGAAATGAACCCGAGTGTCGTTGAAATTCAAACGCCAGCATCATTCGATTTCACTGCTTTAATTTCAAAGTTCGGCTGGCTACAATATTTAGGTTACACGAGCACAAATTAAGAGTGCGAGTTTTGTTAGTATATTGTAGCTTACCTGTGACTGCAGCTCAGCTTGGTACGTACTAAATTTTACTATTGTTAATTGTTCAGAATCATTTAATTCAAGTTCAAAGTTAAATATCTTGTTTCTAAATTGCGTAGAGTCAAGTTGCTTTTGAAATGATTGTTGAGGTAGTCCAAGACTAACCGTATTTTACTGGATTTCGATGTGCTTCAGAAAGAAAGCTCACTATTAACTTCAGTCACTAAATTAATTTTCGATTTTCCGGTTTTATTAATTCTTTTGCTAAATTAAGTCAGAGTGTAGCGAAATTTATTACTTCTGACAAACTTTCAGTTTTCACACTACACGTGTCAACCTTCAGTTGCCACGCTTCTAGTGCTAATTATATGTGTAATAACCTTTCTTTTTCAGTTACTATAGTAATTGTCCTTAGGACTGGCGACCGTGATTTCCCCCAAATCTCAAATATCTAATTACCGCTAGTTAATTGTTAACGTAACGACCGCACATTTACTTTCTTTATTAACTTTACCCCTTTTCAAAATTGATTTCCACCAGTTTCATTTGCATTTTTCCTTTCATTTAGATGTAACCCAGTCCTCCCTCTTTACCGATAGATTAACTTCGGTGACGATTGCTTTTCCAAAACTCCCATTAGGTACACGCGGTTTCATTTTTCACTGTCATTAAGGTCGGTAAGTGAGGGGGAGGTTACACGTGGCGACCTTGTGACAGGACAATCTTCAAATTTGAGGTTGTTCTGGACACGAATTTTGCATTGTGCAAATCTCGTAACAAAGTACTGGTTACGAAATGGTCGATACGTCAGCGAGAATATTCGTGTGAGGAATCCTAATTAGAGTTGAGATTTGGCAGTTATATTGAAAATTATTAAAATGAGTGAAGGCAACAATTGCCAAAATTTGGTAGACTTGGATACGGAACAATCGGTCGAACAGTGGGAAACGCGCACCGCGGTACCCATTGTTCAGGGGCAGGCGGCTAGCATGAAAGACGCGACCGGCGAAACGCAACAAAGAGCAGAAATGGAATTCCAAACTTTAGAAAATGTTTCGGAATCAGAAGTGAAAATCAAATCTGAATCCCTTGATGACGAATACGGGGGGACAATTAAAGAGGAAGCCGCTACGGAAGTAAAACCGGTAGTTTCCGGGAATTTAACTGATTTATTGAACGTTTTGATTAACGAAATCAAGAGTCAATCGGTCAAGCAAGAAGCTCAGTCTGAAAAATTTGAACGGATGCTAGACAATCAGAACAAAGTTATTAACGTTGTTAACACAAAAGTTGATAAAATCAAAGAAGATATTGTTGTAATTAATACCGAAATCGGTAATCTTAAACAGGAAATGATAGGCGTTCAGGCGGAAATTGCGAGCATAAATACTCGTTTTAATTCTGAAATTAGCAGAATCGAGAAAAGTGTAGGAGAATCAGTTGCTCCGATCATCGAGAATAAGGTGACGGAACAAATTCAATTAGTGAAAAAAGAGGATCAAAAGAAGGTGGAAACTTTAAAGGCTTTAGTATCCGAAGTAGATACCAAAGTGACGAAGCAGGCTAATACCTGCGAAGAGAAAAAGAGGGAAGTGGAAACGCTTGCGACAACCACTTGCCAAGTGATTACGAGGGTGTTGGAATTAGAAAGGAAACTTGACGAAAAACAGAGCTATGTGCCAATCTGTGCACATAGTTCGGAGTTGTTGACGAAAGAGGAGCGGTTCGACCCCTTGAAAAAAGGCGGTATACACCCGACGGATTTCATTAAAAATTGTGAAAGAGTTTTACCCAGATCATGGACTGATGAGAGAAAAATTAATGCGATTATTGACGTGTTGGCTGGTGATGCCAAGCGTTGGGGCTTAAACCTCAACATTACGAACCTGACTTTTGACGAATTTAAAAATTTGTTTCTGGCTGAATACTGGTCAGAGCAAAAACAGCAAAGTGTCTGGCGCGAATTTGTCGTATCGAGGCCTTTCGATGCGAATTCGCGCGGTTCGATGAAGGAGTTTTGTGAGGGCTGGATCCGCAAGTTGGAATATTTGCGTGACCGCCGCTCGGAATCCGAAATAGTCTGGGAACTCTACAAGAAGCTTCCAGATGATACAAAACGATACGTAGGAAGCAATTACAGGACAATTAATGATTTCCTGGAAAGAGTGGAGGACGAGGACAATTGGCGCAATAATCGCGACAGTGGCAGAGGCCGTGGTAACAACAACGGGTACCACAGCAACCACAACAACGATAACCACGGGAATAATGCATACCGCAACCATGGCAGCAATAACAATAATGGTTCGGACCGTAATAACAATCGGTACAATGCAAATAATAACAGGAATGACGGAAACCAGTATCATACTAACGTGATACGGGCTTCACAGAATAGTAATAACGCCAGAGGGTGTGATCAGCCGCCTCAGCAGCATCCGGGGAGCGTATCTGCTGGGACGAGACAGGGAAACCATTAGCCGCGCCGGTGAGGGGCCGACCGGGCGTGGAGAAATTTTGGCGGCCCAATAGCAGGAGAAAACCCAGGTGTCGTCGGTATGAAAATTCCGTGTGGAATAATCAACGGCGGGAGAGTGTGCCAGTGTTAAGAGAAAGGAGTGCGCCCACAAGTAGTAGATCAGCTGTATACACGGCAGTGGAAGGTACATTCACTGTCAGTGAGAACAATTTAAGTAGTGTTCCGGAAATCGATTATAAGGTGCCAGCTGTAATACCCACAGCGGAACTGGAGATTGAGTTTAAGAATGATTCGCAATTGTTGAGAGAAGATCAGATGTCGGATAAAACGTCCGTCATCGAGCGAGGGGATGCAGAGAGGGATGAGGTCTGGTTAAGGCAGTTCGGTCGCTTATACGACGAACTAAGAGATTATAGGGGTCTGTATGGGAGAAGTGTTTATGGGGAGCGCGTGCAGTATTTGCCGCGTCTCGTCCCACAAGAAGATAGTATTTGTGAAGTGATTGAAAGTTCTGGCCCTAACCGGCAGACTTTACCAGAAATAGTTGATGTTAATGGGGAGCACGAGCAAGATTCGTCGTGTTTCGTCCCGCAGGAGTTAGATGTTGAAGGAGTAACGGAAAGTTCTGGCCCTAACCGGCAGACTTTACCGAAAGTTATAGTGGTAGAAGTAGCCGACCCATCCGACGCAAACCTCCAGTTTAAACATTGCGAGAGTATTAAGGGGAAAGATTACGAAAATTTTAGTGATAGCCGGACACAATTGGTAGAAAAGCACATGGATTTCAGCGTGTATGAGGTTAGAGCTGACGTTATGCGGTCAGACGGTAGCAGTGTGGGTTGCGCAGATCCAGAGGAAGTAATTTCAGATGCGACTGGGCACATTCCTCCAGGTAGATTGGCAGATGAGATCAATCTGATTAAAGAGGAATCAACGAAGGTGACAATTAGTGAATTGATAGCAAAGCAACACTCACTAGTTGACGAGTTACAGGAAAAGGTTTCGGTATTGGAGACGAAGCTAGAGACTAAGCCTCAGGACAAACGTGTTGAAATTAAAACTGTATGTGAACAGAGGCTGAAAAAGCCGCCAGATAAGCCGGATTTAGGATCAAAGCCGGATGGTTTTTTCTGGAATGACCTGGATATAGACGAGGATTTACTGTGGGAAAATAAAGAAACAGTCGAGGACAAGTGTAGACAGATAGTAGTGTCGGTTAATATGCACGACCTACAACTAAACGTGTTGATTGACACCGGTGCAGAATTGAGTGCTGTATCTGGGAAAATATTTGAGTTACTGAAAGACAGACCTGGCATCGTAGTTATGCCAGTAACAGGAGTGAAAATTATCGGTGCTACTGGGAAGGCCAGTAAACCGGTCACAAAACAGATTTTTGTCCACTTCGAGATATGTGGGGCACGATTTGAACAAGAGTTTGTCGTCGTGCCAGACTTGACTACGGGAGTAATTATCGGGTTAGATTGGCTATTAAAGTACCGTGCAGTGATTAATTGCGAAAGCAAAACTTTGACATGTATGTCAGAAGATAAAACAATAGTAGTTAGTTTTGACGAGGCAGGAGACTGTGTGCATAGGCAATACCAGCCTATACACATTGTTAACTGGCCGGATGACATTGATGTAGGAATGAATTTGAACTGCCGTGACGTGAGGAATTTCGGCATTGACAGAAGTAAAAGTTTAGTGGAAGAGATAATCAAATTCCCTCCACGGATTGACATTAGTATTGGTGTGAAAAAAGATCGTTTGCCAGAAATAATGAAGCTAAGAACTGATGCTCGCATACGTCGTCATGACGCTAAAGCGCGTTTTGCTAAGTTTGCAATCGGAGACTTAGTACTTGTAAAAGCTCATGAGAAATCGAGCGAGATAGACCATGAAAACTCTAAATTTAAGTTTGTTTATAATGGACCATATAAAGTCATTGGTATGCCTCACACAAATGCTTACGGAATATTGTAGACTTGAAATTGTACCAACCTAGGATCGATTAATACCACACAATGGGTAATTTATACAGTATGTAAAATAGAGTGTAAGATTTAACGATTTGCTAGATTGCCATGCTTTTGACTGACCAAGGTCATTAAAGAAGTTGTAATTAATAAGTAATTAATTTTGATTAATCAATTTAATTTTAATCAATTTAATCATGATCTAATCAACTGAAAAATCCAAGCTGCTAGTTTAAGTTTTCAGCTGAGTCACAGTAGATTAAGCAATGTAAATATGATTTTGTAACTAGCTGTAAGATTTCATGAATATGTGTTTTACTAGTCATTGCCGATGTACTTAGACGCTGTTTTAAGTTTCAGGCTAGTGCATGCGTGTGATGATGGACAGTGTTGAGTTATCCACTGTGATAGTGTTTATGGACTCCTTGAGATTACTCGGGAGTGAGTTTTACCGAAAGAATTCAGTGAAACGGACGTTCTGGAAATGCCGTAACAAGGGCGAGAGAGATCAAGCGTGCCGCACAGGCGGGCGCAACAATACTGGCGGGGCGGAACCGCTGTCGGCTCTTGTGCCGCTGTTGGCTCTTGTGCCGCTGTCGGCATTCTTTGTACTTGCGAGTACGGAAGGCGGAGTTGTTTTTCCTCCCGGACAGCTGATAGAAAGAATTCTGTTGTCAATATTTATGTTTTTGTCGATCTGCTGTATATTATTTTCTTGTTTAGCGTTAAATAGATTCTCGTGACGAGAATATTAATTACGAAAAGGTTATATAAAATGTGTATTCTATGTAATTAATAATTAATTTGCGTATTTTGATCTACCGGTTTTTATGACCATGTACTCTGATTAATTTTGTAAATAGTATTCCATTTCTCACAGTGTTACGAATTTTAATGATTTTGGAATAGCTAAACAATTTTCTATATTTTCTATGAATTTTGATATGTTGTCAACCTGTTTCATTTTGTGCAAGATGACAGAGTGGAATAAGATTAGGAGTGTCTCCACCCAATTATTATTGTCTAAAAATTGGTTTATGGTTAATTAGACGAATGCTAAATTTTTTGATGTTTTGAGCATATGCATTTCCGCTGTTTCTTTTTTGGGACATTTTCTGAGTCTGTTTACGTTACACGAACATCCTCAGACAATGTGGGGCACGTGTAACGCCGGAAATGCATATCCTCCTATTTTCATCTATTGTACTATTATTTTTTTTCCTTGTTTTGTTACCTCAAGATATGACATTTCTGTCTCTTTATATATTGTAATTGTTTTACTATTTGTATATATATATATTTATGCATTTATGTCGATGTATAATTGGTTTGTTGTGTAAAGATTATTTGCATTTTTACGCTGGGTCTTGCCTAGGGAAAACTGCTATCGAACGATTACATCGATAGGTCGTGTGAAGAATCAAAGTGTGTAGGATCTTTGGTAGTGTTAACTCTGCCGCGTGGAGCGCGGGCAGAACAGTGAGAGTCTGGCGGGAGTAGCGAGTGGAGCAGGTGTCGTGTGACGCTCCCGCGAGTTGCCGCGCTTTCGGGGTTTGGCAGCAAGTAATTGCGCTCGACTCGCGATGATAGTTTCTGACATGGTGTCGCGGACGGGAAGCATTAGCTGGCGCACATCAAGAGCCCGTTTCGCCTGGTGACCGTGTCGAGAAGAAGGCGCGCCAACATCCAGCTTCTGCAACAGCGACGGCCGACAATGAGTGACTGTCGCCACCTCCTCGATCGACGGCTTCAAACCTTCAATCAACCAACAAGGAAGACTAAAAGCACGTAAAGTTTCAGAACTGTATGGCAGACCTCAGCTTTTCAAATTGTTCCATTTGCCTCGCAAAATTACAGCAACTTAGCATGAACCTTTGTTGCTCATTGTCCCGATTGCATTGCCAAGCAGGGTCCCTTCCTTTTCCGAAATGAACCCGAGTGTCGTTGAATTTCAAACGCCAGCATCATTCGATTTCACTGCTTTAATTTCAAAGTTCGGCTGGCTACAATATTTAGGTTACACGAGCACAAATTAAGAGTGCGAGTTTTGTTAGTATATTGTAGCTTACCTGTGACTGCAGCTCAGCTTGGTACGTACTATATTTTACTATTGTTAATTGTTCAGAATCATTTAATTCAAGTTCAAAGTTAAATATCTTGTTTCTAAATTGCGTAGAGTCAAGTTGCTTTTGAAATGATTGTTGAGGTAGTCCAAGACTAACCGTATTTCACTGGATTTCGATGTGCTTCGGAAAGAAAGCTCACTATTAATATCAGTCACTAAATTAATTTTCGATTTTCCGGTTTTATTAATTCTTTTGCTAAATTAAGTCAGAGTGTAGCGAAATTTATTACTTCTGACAAACTTTCAGTTTTCACACTACACGTGTCAACCTTCAGTTGCCACGCTTCTAGTGCTAATTATATGTGTAATAACCTTTCTTTTTCAGTTACCATAGTAATTGTCCTTAGGACTGGCGACCGTGATTTCCCCCAAATCTCAAATATCTAATTACCGCTAGTTAATTGTTAACGTAACGGCCGCACATTTACTTTCTTTATTAACTTTACCCCTTTTCAAAATTGATTTCCACCAGTTTCATTTGCATTTTTCCTTTCATTTAGATGTAACCCTTTCCTCCCTCTTTACCGATAGATTAACATCGGTGACGATTGCTTTTCCAAAACTCCCATTAGGTACACGCGGTTTCATTTTTCACTGTCATAAAGGTCGGTAAGTGAGGGGGAGGTTACAGACATAAGTACAAGAAATCTGACTCTTCTTACTGTCTATGTTTTGAACCATTCCTGTGACACTAGTTATAGATGCCGATGCCTCACTTCAGGTTTACTGTATCCCTCTGACCCTCTTATAGACGATGAAACACAGAAATTGCATCGGAATTAAATACAAAAGGCACAATGCCGACTTAAGTACAAGAAAACTGACTCTTCTTACTGTCAATGTTTTGAACCACTCCTGTGACACTAGTTATAGATTCTGATGCCTCACTTCAGGTTAATTGTATCCCTCTGTCCTTCTTATTGACAATGAAACACAGAAATTGCATCGGAATTAAATACAAAAGAAACAATGCCGACTTAAGTACAAGAAAACTGACTCTTCTTACTGTCTATGTTTTGAACCATTCCTGTGACACTAGGTATAGATTCCGATGCTTCACTTCAGGTTTACTGTATCCCTCTGACCTTCTTATTGACGATGAAATACAGAAATTGCTTCGGAATTAAATACAATAGGAACAATGCCGATTTAAGTACAAGAAAACTGAATCTTCTTACTGTCTATGTTTTGAACCATTCCTGTGACACTAGTTATAGATTCCGATGCTTCACTTCAGGTTTACTGTATCCCACTGACCTTCTTATTGACGATGAAACACAGATATTGTATCGGAATTAATTACAAAAGGCACAATGCTGACTTAAGTACAAGAAAACTGACTCCTCTAACTGTCTATGTTTTGAACCATTCATGTGACACTAGTTATAGATTCCGATGCTTCACTTAGGTCTACTGTATCCCTCTGACCTTCTTATTGACGATGAAACACAGAAATTGAATCGGAATTAAATTCAAAAGGCACAATGCCGAGCCGACTTAAGTACAAGAAAACTGACTCTTCTTACTGTCTATGTTTTGAACCATTCCTGTGACACTAGTTATAGATTCCAATGCTTTACTTCAGGTTTACTGTATCCCTCTGATGTTCTTATTGACGATGAAACACAGAAATTCCATCGGAATTAAATATAAAAGGCACAATGCCGACTTAAGTACAAGAAAACTGACTCTTCTTACTGTCTATGTTTTGAACCATTCCTGTGACACTAGTTATAGATACCGATGCTTCACTTCAGGTTTACTGTATCCCTCTGACCTTCTTATTGACGATGAAACACAGATATTGCTTCGGAATTAAATACAAAGGGCACAATGCCGACTTAAGTACAAGATAATTGATTCTTCTTATTGTCTATGATTTGAACCATTTCTGTGACACTAGTTATAGATTCCGATGCTTTACTTCAGGTTTACTGTTTCCCTCTGACCTTCATATTGACGATGAAACACAAAAATTGCATCGGAATTAAATACAAAAGGCACAATGCCGACTTAAGTACAAGAAAACTGACTCTTCTTACTGTCAATGTTTTGAACCATTCCTGTGACACTAGTTATAGATTCCGATGCATCACGTCAGGTTTACTGTATCCCTCGTCCTTCTTGATGACGATGAAACACAGAAATTGCATCGGAATTAAAAACAAAAGGCACAATGCCGACTTAAGTGCAAGAAAACTGACTCTTCTTACTGTCTATGTTTTGAACCATTCATGTGACACTCGTTATAGATTCCGATGCTTTACTTCAGGTTTACTGTATCCCTCTGACCTTCTTATTGACGATGAAACACAGAAATTGCTTCGGAATTAAGTACAAAAGGCACAATGCCGACTTAAGTACAAGGTAAGTCTAGTTACAGATTCCGATGCTTCACTTCAGGTTAACTGTATCCCTCTGACCTTCTTATTGACGATGCAACACAGAAATTGCATTGGAATTTAATATAAAGTGCACAATGCTGACTTAAGTACAAGAAAACTGACTCTTCTTACTGTCTATGATTTGAACCATTCCTGTGACACTAGTTATTGATTCCGATGCTTCACTTCAGGTGTACTGTATCCCTCTGACCTTCTAATTGACGATGAAACATAGAAATTGCATCGGAATTAAATAGAAAAGGCACAATGCCGACTTATGTACAAGAAAACTAACTCTTCTAACTGTCTATGTCTGAACCATTCCTGTTACACTAGTTATAGATTCCGATTCTTCACTTCAGTTTTACTGTATCCCTCTGACCTTCTCATTGACGATGAAACACAGAAACTGCTTCGGAATTAAATACAAAAGGCACAATGCCGACTTAAGTACAAGAAAACTGACTCTTCTTACTGTCTATGTATTGAACCATTCCTGTGACACTAGTTATAGATTCCGATGCATCACTTCAGGTTTACAGTATCCCTCTGACCTTCGTATTGACGATGAAACACAGAAATTGCATCGGAATTAAATACAAAAGGCACAATGCCGACCTAAGTACAAGAAAACTGACTCTTCTTACTGTCTATGTTTTGAACCATTCCTGTGACACTAGTTATAGGTTCCGATGCTTCACTTCTGGTTTACTGTATCCCTCTGACCTTCTTATTGACGATGAAACACAGATATTGCATCGGAATTAATACAAAAGGTTCAATGCCGACTGAAGTACAAGAAAACTGACCCTTCTTACTGTCTATATTTTGAACCATTCATGTGACACTCGTTATAGATTCCGATGCTTTACTTCAGGTTTACTGTATCCCTCTGACCTTCTTATTGACGATGAAACACAGAAACTGCTTCGGAATTAAGTACAAAAGGCACAATGCCGACATAAGTACAAGAAAACTGACTCTTCTCACTGTCTATGTTTTGAACCATTCATATGACACTAGTTATAGATTCCGATGCTTCACTTCAGGTCTACTGTATCCCACAGACCTTCTTATTGACGATGAAACACAGTAATTGCATCGGAATTAAATTCAATAGGCACAATGCCGACTTAAGTACAAGAAATCTGACTCTTCTTACTGTCTATGTTTTGAACTATTCCTGTGACACTAGTTATAGATTCCAATGCTTCACCTCAGGTTTACTGTATCCCTCTGATGTTCATATTGACGATGAAACACAGAAATTGCATCGGAATTACATACAAAAGGCACAATGCCGACGCAAGTACAAGAAAAGTGACTCTTCTTACTGCCTATGCTTCTAACCATTCCTGTGACACTGGTTATAGATTCTAATGCTTCACTTCAGGTTTACTGTATCCCTCTGACCTCCTTATTGACGATGAAACACAGAAATTACATCGGAATTAAATACAAAAGGCACAATGCCGACTTAAGTAGAAGAAAACTGACTCTTCTTACTGTCTATGTTTTGAACCATTCATGTGACACTCGTTATAGATTCCGATGGTTTACTTCAGGTTTACTGTATTCCTCTGACCTTCTTATTGACGAGGAAACACTGAAATTGCTTCGGAATTAAATAGAAAAGACACAATGCCGACTTAAGTACAAGAAAACTGACTCTTCTTACAGTCTATGTTTTGAACCATTCCTGAGACTCTACTTATTGATTCCGATGCTTCACTTCAGGTTTACTGTATCCCTCTGACCTTCTTATTGACGATGAAACACAGATATTCCATCGGAATTAAATACAAAAGGCACAATGCTGACTTAAGTACAAGAAAACTGACTCTTCTTACTGTCTATGTTTGAACCATTCATGTGATACTAGTTGTAGATTCCGATGCTGCACTTCAGGTTTACTGTATCCCTCTGACCTTCACATTGTTGATGAAACACAGATATTGCATCGTAATTAAATACAAAAGGCACAATGCCTACTCAAGTACAAAAAATAGACTCTTCTTACTGTCTATGTTTTGAACCATTGTTGTGACACTAGTTATAGATTCCGATGCTTCACTTCAGGTTTACTGTATCCCTCTGGCCTCCTTATTGACGATGAAACTCAGAAATTGCATCATAATTAAATACAAATGGCACAATGCCGACTTAAGTACAAGAAAACTGACTCTTTTAACTGTCTATGTTTTGAACCATTCATGTGACACTCGTTATAGATTCCGATGCTTTACTTCAGGTTTACTGTATCCCTCTGACCTTCTTATTAACGATGAAACACAGAAATTGCTTCGGAATTAAATACAAAAGGCCCAATGCCGACTTAAGTACAAGATAACTGACTCTTCTTACTGTCTATGATTTGAACCATTCCTGTGACACTAGTTATAGATTCCGATGCTTCACTTCAGGTTTACTGTTTCCCTCTGACCTTCTTATTGACGATGAAACACAGAAATTGCATCGGAATTAAATATAAATGGCACAATGCTGAATTAAGTACAAGAAAACTGACTCTTCTTACTGTCTATGTTTTGAACCATTCCTGTGACACTAGTTATAGATTCCGATGCTTCACTTCAGGTTTGCTGTATCCCTCTGACCTTCATATTGACGATGAAACGCAGATATTGCATCGGAATTAAATACAAAACGCACAATGCCGACTTAAGTACAAGAAAACTGATTCTTCTTACGATCTATGTTTTGAACCATTCCTGTGACACTAGTTATAGATTCCGATGCTTCACTTCTGGTTTACTGTATCCCTCTGACCTTCTAATTGACGATGAAACATAGAAATTGCATCGGAATTAAATAGAAAAGGCACAATGCCGACTTAAGTACAAGAAAACTAACTCTTCTAACTGTCTATGTTTGCACCGTTCCTGTTACACTAGTTATAGATTCCGATGCTTCTATTCTGGTTTACTGTATCCCTCTGACCTTCTTATTGACGATGAAACACAGATATTGCATCGGAATTAAATACAAAAGGCGCAATGCCGACTTAAGTACTAGAAAACTGACTCTTCTTACTGTCTATGTTTTGAACCCTTCCTGTGACACTAGTTATAGATTCCAATGCTCCACTTAAGGTTTACTGTATCCCACTGATCTACTTAGTGACGATGAAACACAGAAATTGCATCGGAAGTAAATATAAAAACCACAATGCCGACTTAAGTACAAGATAACTGACTCTTCTTACTGTCTATGATTTGAACCATTCGTGTGACACTAGTTATAGATTCCGATGCTTCACTTCAGGTTTACTGTTTCCCTCTGACCTTCTTATTGACGATGAAACACGGAAATTGCATCGGAATTAAATATAAAAGGCACAATGCCGACTTAAGTACAAGAAAACTAACTCTTCTAACTGTCTATGTTTGAACCGTTTCTGTTACACTAGTTATAGATTCCGATGCTTCTATTCTGGTTTACTGTATCCCTCTGACCTTCTTATTGACGATGAAACACAGATATTCCATCGGAATTAAATACAAAAGGCGCAATGCCGACTTAAGTACAAAGAAAACTGACTCTTCTTACTGTCTATGTTTTGAACCCTTCCTGTGACACTAGTTATAGATTCCAATGCTTCACTTAAAGTTTACTGTATCCCACTGATCTTCTTAGTGACGATGAAACACAGAAATTGCATCGAAAGTAAATATAAAAACCACAATGCCCACTTAAGTACAAGAAAACTGACTCTTCTTACTGTCTATGTTTTGAACCATTCCTGAGACTCTACTTATTGATTCCGATGCTTCACTTCAGGTTTACTGTATCCCTCTGACCTTCACATTGTTGATGAAGCACAGATATTGCATCGGAATTAAATACAAAAGGCACAATGCCTACTTAAGTACAAAAAAACCGACTCTTCTTACTGTCTATGTTTTGAACCATTATTGTGACACTAGTAATAGATTCCGATGCTTCACTTCAGGTTTACTGTATCCCTCTGGCCTCCTTATTGACGATGAAACACAGATATTGCATCGGAATTAAATACAAAAGGCACTATGCCGACTTAAGTACAAGAAAACTGACTCTTCTTACTGTCTATGTTTTGAACCATTCCTGTGACACTAGTTATAGGTTCCGATGCTTCACTTCTGGTTTACTGTATCCCTCTGACCTTCTTATTGACGATGAAACACAGATATTGCATCGGAATTAATACAAAAGGTTCAATGCCGACTGAAGTACAAGAAAACTGACCCTTCTTACTGTCTATATTTTGAACCATTCATGTGACACTCGTTATAGATTCCGATGCTTTACTTCGGGTTTACTGTATCCCTCTGACCTTCTTATTGACGATGAAACACAGAAACTGCTTCGGAATTAAGTACAAAAGGCACAATGCCGACATAAGTACAAGAAAACTGACTCTTCTCACTGTCTATGTTTTGAACCATTCATATGACACTAGTTATAGATTCCGATGCTTCACTTCAGGTCTACTGTATCCCACAGACCTTCTTATTGACGATGAAACACAGAAATTGCATCGGAATTAAATTCAATAGGCACAATGCCGACTTAAGTACAAGAAATCTGACTCTTCTTACTGTCTATGTTTTGAACCATTCCTGTGACACTAGTTATAGATTCCAATGCTTCACCTCAGGTTTACTGTATCCCTCTGATGTTCATATTGACGATGAAACACAGAGATTGCATCGGAATTACATACAAAAGGCACAATGCCGACGCAAGTACAAGAAAAGTAACTCTTCTTACTGCCTATGCTTCTAACCATTCCTGTGACACTGGTTATAGATTCTAATGCTTCACTTCAGGTTTACTGTATCCCTCTGACCTCCTTATTGACGATGAAACACAGAAATTGCATCGGAATTAAATACAAAAGGCACAATGCCGACTTAAGTAGAAGAAAACTGACTCTTCTTACTGTCTGTGTTTTGAACCATTCATGTGACTCTCGTTATAGATTCCGATGGTTTACTTCAGGTTTACTGTATTCCTCTGACCTTCTTATTGACGAGGAAACACTGAAATTGCTTCGGAATTAAATACAAAAGACACAATGGCGACTTAAGTACAAGAAAACTGACTCTTCTTACAGTCTATGTTTTGAATCATTCCTGAGACTCTACTTATTGATTCCGATGCTTCACTTCAGGTTTACTGTATCCCTCTGACCTTCTTATTGACGATGATACACAGATATTGCATCGGAATTAAATACAAAAGGCACAATGCTGACTTAAGTACAAGAAAACTGACTCTTCTTACTGTCTATGTTTGAACCATTCATGTGATACTAGTTGTAGATTCCGATGCTGCACTTCAGGTTTACTGTATCCCTCTGACCTTCACATTGTTGATGAAACACAGATATTGCATCGGAATTAAATACAAAAGGCACAATGCCTACTCAAGTACAAAAAAAAAGACTCTTCTTACTGTCTATGTTTTTAACCATTGTTGTGACACTAGTTATAATTTCCGATGCTTCACTTCAGGTTTACTGTATCCCTCTGGCCTCCTTATTGACGATGAAACTCAGAAATTGCATCATAATTAAATACAAATGGCACAATGCCGACTTAAGTACAAGAAAACTGACTCTTTTTACTGTCTATGTTTTGAACCATTCATGTGACACTCGTTATAGATTCCGATGCTTTACTTCAGGTTTACTGTATCCCTCTGACCTTCTTATTGACGATGATACACAGAAATTGCTTCGGAATTAAATACAAAAGGCCCAATGCCGACTTAAGTACAAGATGACTGACTCTTCTTACTGTCTATGATTTGAACCATTCCTGTGACACTAGTTATAGATTCCGATGCTTCACTTCAGGTTTACTGTTTCCCTCTGACCTTCATATTGACGATGAAACGCAGATATTGCATCGGAATTAAATACAAAACGCACAATGCCGACTTAAGTACAAGAAAACTGATTCTTCTTACGATCTATATTTTGAACCATTCCTGTGACACTAGTTATAGATTCCGATGCTTCTATTCTGGTTTACTGTATCCCTCTGACCTTCTTATTGACGATGAAACGCAGATATTGCATCGGAATTAAATACAAAAAGCACAATGCCGACTTAAGTACAAGAAAACTGATTCTTCTTACGATCTATGTTTTGAACCATTCCTGTGACACTAGTTGTAGATTCCGATGCTTCACTTCAGGTCAACTGTATCCCACTGACATTCTTATTGACGATGAAACACAGAAATTGCATCGGAATTAATTACAAAAGGCACAATGCTGACTTAAGTACAAGAAAACTGACTCTTCTTACTGTCTATGTTTTGAACCATTCCTGTGACACTAGTTATAGATTCCGATGTTTTACTTCAGATTTACTGTATCCCTCTGACCTTCTAATTGACGATGATACATAGAAATTGCATCGGAATTAAATAGAAAAGGCACAATGCCGACTTAAGTACAAGAAAACTAACTCTTCTAACTGTCTATGTTTGAACCGTTCCTGTTACACTAGTTATAGATTCCGATGCTTCTATTCTGGTTTACTGTATCCCTCTGACCTTCTTAATGACGATGAAACACAGATATTGCATCGGAATTAAATACAAAAGGCGCAATGCCGACTTAAGTACAAGAAAACTGACTCTTCTTACTGTCTATGTTTTGAACCCTTCCTGTGACACTAGTTATAGATTCCAATGCTTCACTTAAGGTTTACTGTATCCCACTGATCTACTTAGTGACGATGAAACACAGAAATTGCATCGGAAGTAAATATAAAAACTACAATGCCGACTTAAGTACAAGATAACTGACTCTTCTTACTGTCTATGATTTGAACCGTTCCTGTGACACTAGTTATAGATTCCGATGCTTCACTTCAGGTTTACTGTTTCCCTCTGACCTTCTTATTGACGATGAAACACGGAAATTGCATCGGAATTAAATATAAAAGGCACAATGCCGACTTAAGTACAAGAAAACTAACTCTTCTAACTGTCTATGTTTGAACCGTTCCTGTTACACTAGTTATAGATTCCGATGCTTCTATTCTGGTTTACTGTATCCCTCTGACCTTCTTATTGACGATGAAACACAGATATTGCATCGGAATTAAATACAAAAGGCGCAATGCCGACTTAAGTACAAGAAAACTGACTCTTCTTACTGTCTATGTTTTGAACCCTTCCTGTGACACTAGTTATAGATTCCAATGCTTCACTTAAAGTTTACTGTATCCCACTGATCTTCTTAGTGACGATGAAACACAGAAATTGCATCGGAAGTAAATATAAAAACCACAATGCCGACTTAAGTACAAGAAAACTGACTCTTCTTACTGTCTATGTTTTGAACCATTCCTGAGACTCTACTTATTGATTCCGATGCTTCACTTCAGGTTTACTGTATCCCTCTGACCTTCACATTGTTGATGAAGCACAGATATTGCATCGGAATTAAATACAAAAGGCACAATGCCTACTTAAGTACAAAAAAACCGACTCTTCTTACTGTCTATGTTTTGAACCATTATTGTGACACTAGTTATAGATTCCGATGCTTCACTTCAGGTTTACTGTATCCCTCTGGCCTCCTTATTGACGATGAAACACAGATATTGCATCGGAATTAAATACAAAAGGCACTATGCCGACTTAAGTACAAGAAAACTGACTCTTCTTACTGTCTATGTTTGAACCATTCATGTGATACTAGTTATAGATTCCGATGCTTCACTTCAGGTTTACTGTATCCCTCTGACCTTCACATTGTTGATGAAACACAGATATTGCATCGGAATTAAATACAAAAGGCACAATGCCTACTTAAGTACAAAAAAACTGACTCTTCTTACTGTCTATGTTTTGAACCATTATTGTGACACTAGTTATAGATTCCGATGCTTCACTTCAGGTTTACTGTATCCCTCTGGCCTCCTTATTGACGATGAAACTCAGAAATTGCATCATAATTAAATACAAAACGCACAATACCGACTTAAGTACAAGAAAACTGACTCTTTTTACTGTCTATGTTTTGAACCATTCATGTGACACTCGTTATAGATTCCGATGCTTTACTTCAGGTTTACTGTATCCCTCTGGCCTTCTTATTGACGATGAAACACAGAAATTGCTTCGGAATTAAATACAAAAGGCCCAATGCCGACTTAAGTACAAGATAACTGACTCTTCTTACTGTCTATGATTTGAACCATTCCTGTGACACTAGTTATAGATTCCAATGCTTCACTTCAGGTTTACTGTTTCCCTCTGACCTTCTTATTGACGATGAAACACGGAGATTGCATCGGAATTAAATATAAAAGGCACAATGCCGACTTAAGTACAAGAAAACTGACTCTTCTTACTGTCTATGTTTTGAACCATTCCTGTGACACTAGTTATAGATTCCGATGCTTCACTTCAGGTTTGCTGTATCCCTCTGACCTTCTTATTGACGATGAAACGCAGATATTGCATCGGAATTAAATACAAAAAGCACAATGCCGACTTAAGTACAAGAAAACTGATTCTTCTTACGATCTATGTTTTGAACCATTCCTGTGACACTAGTTGTAGATTCCGATGCTTCACTTCAGGTCAACTGTATCCCACTGACATTCTTATTGACGATGAAACACAGAAATTGCATCGGAATTAATTACAAAAGGCACAATGCTGACTTAAGTACAAGAAAACTGACTCTTCTTACTGTCTATGTTTTGAACCATTCCTGTGACACTAGTTATAGATTCCGATGTTTTACTTCAGATTTACTGTATCCCTCTGACCTTCTTATTGACGATGAAACACAGAAATTGTTTCGGAATTAAATACAGAAGGCACAATGCCGACTTAAGTACAAGATAATTGATCCTTCTTATTGTCTATGATTTGAACCATTCCTGTGACACTAGTTATAGATTCCGATGCTTTACTTCAGGTTTACAGTTTCCCTCTGACCTTCATACTGACGATGAAACACAGAAATTGCATCGGAATTAAATAAAAAAGGCACAATGCCGACTTAAGTACAAGAAAAATGACTGTTCTTACTGTCAATGTTTTGAACCGTTCCTGTGACACTAGTTATAGATTCCGATGCATCACTTCAGGTTTACTGTATCCCTCGTCCTTCTTGATGACGATGAACACAGAAATTGCATCGGAATTAAAAACAAAAGGCACAATGCCGACTTAAGTACAAGAAAACTGACTCTTCCTACTGTCTATGTTTTGAACCATTCCTGTGACACTAGTTATAGATTCCGATGTTTCACTTCAGGTTTACTGTATCCCTCTGACCTTCTTATTGACGATGAAACACAGAAATTGCATCGGAATTAATACAAAAGGTACAATGCCGACTTAAGTACAAGAAAACTGACTCTTCTTACTGTCTATATTTTGAACCATTCATGTGACACTCGTTATAGATTCCGATGCTTTACTTCAGGTTTACTGTATCCCTCTGACCTTCTTATTGACGATGAAACACAGAAATTGCTTCGGAATTAAGTACAAAAGGCACAATGCCGACTTAAGTACAAGATAACTGACTCTTCTTACTGTCTCTGGTTTGAACCATTCCTGTCACACTAGTTATAGATTCCGATGCTTTACTTCAGGTTTACTGTATCCCTCTCACCTTCTTATTGACGATGCAGCACAGAAATTGCATCGGAATTTAATATAAAAGGCACAATGCCGACTTAAGTACAAGAAAACTGACTCTTCTTACTGTCTATGTTTTGAATCATTCCTGTGACACTAGTAATTGATTCCGATGCTTCACTTCAGGTTTACCGTATCCCTCTGTCCTTCTAATTGACGATGAAACATAGAAATTGCTTCGGAATTAAATAGAAAAGGCACAATACCGACCTAAGTACAAGAAAACTAACTCTTCTAACTGTCTATGTTTGAACCATTCCTGTTACACTAGTTATAGATTCCGATGCTTCACTTCAAGTTTACTGTATCCCTCTGACCTTCTTATTGACGATGAAACACAGATATTGCATCGGAATTAAATACAAAAGGCACAATGCCGACTTAAGTACAAGAAAACTGACTCTCCTTACTGTCTATGAATTGAACCATTCCTGTGACACGAGTTATAGATTCCGATGCATCACTTCAGGTTTACTGTATCCCTCTGTCCTTCGTATTGACGATGAAACACAGAAATTGCATCGGAATTAAATACAAAAGGCACAATGCCGACTTAAGTACAAGAAAACTGACTCTTCTTACTGTCTATGATTTGAACCATTCCTGTGACACTAGTTATAGATTCCGATGCTTCACTTCTGGTTTACTGTATCCTTCTGACCTCCTTATTGACGATGAAACACAGAAATTGCATCGGAATTAATACAAATGTACAATGCCGACTTAAGTACAAGAAAACTGACTCTTCTTACTGCCTATATTTAGAACCATTCATGTGACACTCGTTATAGATTTCGATGCTTTACTTCAGGTTTACTATATCCCTCTGACCTTCTTATTGACGATGAAAGACAGAAATTGCCTCGGAATTAAGTACAAAAGGCACAATGCCGACATAAGTACAAGAAAACTGACTCTTCTCACTGTCTATGTTTTGAACCATTCATATGACACTAGTTATAGATTTCGATGCTTCACTTCAGGTCTACTGTATCCCTCTGACCTTCTTGTTGACGATGAAACAAAGAAATTGTATCGGAATTAAATTCAATAGGCACAATGCCGACTTAAGTACAAGAAAACTGACTCTTCTTACTGTCTATGTTTTGAACCATTCCTGTGACACTAGTTATAGATTCCAATGCTTCACTTCAGGTTTACTGTATCCCTCTGATGTTCTTATTGACGATGATACACAGAAATTGCATCGCAATTAAATACAAAAGGCACAATGCCGACTTAAGTACAAGAAAACTGACTCTTCTTACTGTCTGTGTTTTGAACCATTCATGTGACACTCGTTATAGATTCTGATGCTTTACTTCAGGTTTACTGTATTCCTCTGACCTTCTTATTGACGATGAAACACAGAAATTGCTTCGGAATTAAATACAAAAGACACAATGCCTACTTAAGTACAAGATAACTGATTCTTCTTATTGTCTACGATTTGAACCATTCCTGTGACACTAGTTATAGATTCAGATGCTTCACTTCAGGTTTACTGTTTCCCTCTGACCTTCTTATTGACGATGAAACACAGAAATTGCTTCGGAATTAAGTACAAAAGGCACAATGCCGACTTAAGTACAAGATAACTGACTCTTCTTACTGTCTGTGGTTTGAACCATACCTATTACATTAGTTATAGATTCCGATGCTTCACGTCAGGTTTACTGTATCCCTCTGACCTTCTTATTGACGATGAAACACAGAAATTGCATCGGAATTAAATATAAAAGGCACAATGCCGACTTAAGTACAAGATAAGTGACTCTTCTTACTGTCTATGTTGTGAACCATTCCTGTGACACTAGTTATTGATTCCGATGCTTCACTTCAGGTTTACTGTATCCCTCTGACCTTCTAATTGACGATGAAACATAGAAATTGCATCGGATTTAAATAGAAAAGGCACAATGCCGACTTAAGTACAAGACAACTAACTCTTCTAACTGTCTATGTTTGAACAATTCCTGTTATTCTAGGTATAGATTCTGATTTTTCACTTAAGGTTTACTGTATCCCTCTGACCTTCTTATTGACGATGAAACACAGATAATGCATCGGAATTGAATACAAAAGGCACAATGCCGACTTAAGTACAAGAAAACTGATTCTTCTCACTGTGTATGTTTTGAACCATTCATGTGACACTCGTTATCGATTCCGATGCTTTACTTCAGGTTTACTGTATCCCTCTGACCTTCTTATTGACGATGAAACACAGTAATTGCTTCGGAAGTAAATACAAAACGCACAATGCCGACTTAAGTACAAGATAACTGATTCTTCTTATTGTCTATGATTTGAACCATTCCTGAGACACTAGTTATAGATTCCGATGCTTCACTTCAGGTTTACTGTATCCCTCTGACCTTCTTATTGACGATGTAAAACAGATATTGCATCGGAATTAAATACAATAGGAACAATGCCGACTTAAGTACAAGAAAACTGAATCTTCCTATTGTCTATGTTTTGAACCATTCCTGTGACACTAGTTATAGATTCCGATGCTTCACTTCAGGTTTACTGTATCCCACTGACCTTCTTATTGACGATGAAACACAGATATTGTTTCGGAATTAATTACAAAAGGCACAATGCTGACTTAAGTACAAGAAAACTGACTCTTCTCACTGTCTATGTTTTGAACCATTCATGTGACACTAGTTATAGATTCCGATGCTTCACTTAGGTCTACTGTATCCCTCTGACCTTCTTATTGACGATGAAACACAGAAATTGAATCGGAATTAAATTCGAAAGGCACAATGCCGACTTAAGTACTAGAAAACTGACTCTTCTTACTGTCTATGTTTTGAACCATTCCTGTGACACTAGTTATAGATTCCAATGCTTCACTTCAGGTTTACTGTATCCCTCTGATGTTCTTGTTGACGATGAAACACAGAAATTACATCGGAATTAAATATAAAAGGCACAATGCCGACTTAAGTACAAGAAAACTGACTCTTCTTACTGTCGATATTTTGAACCATTCATGTGACACTCGTTATAGATTCCGATGCTTTACTTCAGGTTTACTGTATCCCTCTGTCCTTCTTATTGACGATGAAACACAGAAAATGCTTCGGAATTAAGTACAAAAGGCACAATGCCGACTTAAGTACAAGATAACTGACTCTTCTTACTGTCTGTGGTTTGAACCATACCTATTACATTAGTTATAGATTCTGATGCTTCACGTCAGGTTTACTGTATCCCTCTGACCTTCTTATTGACGATGAAGCACAGAAATGGCATCGGAATTAAATATAAAGGCACAATGCCGACTTAAGTACAAGATAAGTGACTCTTCTTACAGTCTATGTTGTGAACCATTCCTGTGACACTAGTTATTGGTTCCGATGCTTCACTTCAGGTTTACTGTATCCCTCTGACCTTCTAATTGACGATGAAACATAGAAATTGCGTCGGATTTAAATAGAAAAAGCACAATGCCGACTTAAGTACAAGACAACTAACTCTTCTAACTGTCTATGTTTGAACAATTCCTGTTATACTAGGTATAGATTCTGATGCTTCACTTAAGGTTTACTGTATCCCTCTGACCTTCTTATTGACGATGAAACACAGATATTGCATCGGAATTGAATACAAAAGGCACAATGCCGACTTAAGTACAAGAAAACTGATTCTTCTCACTGTCTATGTTTTGAACCATTCATGTAACACTCGTTATAGATTCCGATGCTTTACTTCAGGTTTACTGTATCCCTCTCACCTTCTTATTGACGATGAAACTCAGAAATTGCTTCGGAAGTAAATACAAAACGCACAATGCCGACTTAAGTACAAGATAACTGATTCTTCTTATTGTCTATGATTTGATCCATTCCTGTGACACTAGTTATAGATTCCGATGCTTCACTTCAGGTTTACTGTATCCCTCTGACCTTCTTATTGACGATGTAAAACAGATATTGCATCGGAATTAAATACAATAGGAACAATGCCGACTTAAGTACAAGAAAACTGAATCTTCTTACTGTCTATGTTTTGAACCATTCCTGTGACACTAGTTATAGATTCCGATGCTTCACTTCAGGTTTACTGTATCCCACTGACCTTCTTATTGACGATGAAACACAGATATTGTATCGGAATTAATTACAAAAGGCACAATGCTGACTTAAGTACAAGAAAACTGACTCTTCCCACTGTCTATGTTTTGAACCATTCATGTGACACTAGTTATAGATTCCGATGCTTCACTTAGGTCTACTGTATCCCTCTGACCTTCTTCTTGACGATGAAACACAGAAATTGAATCGGAATTAAATTCAAAAGGCACAATGCCGACTTAAGTAGAAGAAAACTGACTCTTCTTACTGTCTATGTTTTGAACCACTCCTGTGACACTAGTTATAGATTCCAATGCTTCACTTCAGGTTTACTGTATCCCTCTGATGTTCTTATTGACGATGAAACACAGAAATTACATCGGAATTAAATATAAAAGGCACAATGCCGACTTAAGTACACGAAAACTGACTCTTCTTACTGTCTATGATTTGAACCATTCCTGTGACACTAGTTATAGATACCGTTGCTTCACTTCAGGTTTACTGTATCCCTCTGACCTTCTTATTGACGATGAAACACAGAAATTGCTTCGGAATTAAATACAAAAGGCACAATGCCGACTTAAGTACAAGATAATTGATTCTTCTTATTGTCTATGATTTGAACCATTCCTATGACACTAGTTATAGATTCCGATGCTTTACTTCAGGTTTACTATTTCCCTCTGACCTTCATATTGACGATGAAACACAGAAATTGCATCGGAATTAAATACAAAAGGCACAATGCCGACTTAAGTACAAGAAAACTGATTCTTCTTACTGTCAATGATTTGAACCATTCCTGTGACACTAGTTATAGATTCCGATGCATCACTTCAGGTTTACTGTATCCCTCGTCCTTCTTGATGACGATGAAACACAGAAATTGCATCGGAATTCAAAACAAAAGGCACAATGCCGACTTAAGTACAAGAAAACTGACCCTTCTTACTGTCTATGTTTTGAACCATTCCTGTGACACTAGTTATAGATTCCGATGCTTCACTTCAGGTTTACTGTATCCCTCTGACCTTCGTATTGACGATGAAACACAGAAATTGCATCGGAATTAATACAAAAGGTTCAATGCCGACTTAAGTACAAGAAAACTGACTCTTCTCACTGTCTATATTTTGAACCATTCATGTGACACTCGTTATAGATTCCGATGCTTTACTTCAGGTTTACTGTATCCCTCTGACCTTCTTATTGACGATGAAACACAGAAATTGCTTCGGAATTAAGTACAAAAGGCACAATGCCGACTTAAGCACAAGAAAACTGACTCTCCTTACTGTCTATGAATTGAACCATTCCTGTGACACTAGTTATAGATTCCGATGCATCACTTCAGGTATACTGTATCCCTCTGTCCTTCGTATTGACGATGAAACACAGAAATTGCATCGGAATTAAATACAAAAGGCACAATGCCGACTTAAGTACAAGAAAACTGACTCTTCTTACTGTCTATGTTTTGAACCATTCCTGTGACACTAGTTATAGATTCCGATGCTTCACTTCTGGTTTACTGTATCCCTCTGACCTTCTTATTGACGATGAAACACAGATATTGCATCGGAATTAAATACAAACATCACAATGCCGACTTAAGTACAAGAAAAGTGACTCTTCTTACTGTCTATATTTTGAACCATTCATGTGTCACTCGTTATAGATTCCGATGCTTTACTTCAGGTTTACTGTATCCCTCTGACCTTCTTATTGACGATGAAACACAGAAATTGCTTCGGAATTAAGTACAAAAGGCACAATGCCGACTTAAGTACAAGAAAACTGACTCTTCTCACTGTCTATGTTTTGAACCATTCATATGACACTAGTTATAGATTCCGATGCTTCATTTCAGGTCTACTGAATCCCTCTGTCCTTCTTATTGACGATGAAACACAGAAACTGCATCGGAATTAAATTCAATAGGCACAATGCCGACTTAAGTACAAGAAAACTGACTCTTCTTACTGTCTATGTTTTGAACCATTCCTGTGGCACTAGTTATAGATTCCAATGATTCACCTCGGGTTTACTGTATCCCTCTGATGTTCTTATTGACGATGAAACACAGCAATTGCATCGGAATTAAATACAAAAGGCACAATGCCGACTCAAGTACAAGAAAAGTGACTCTTCTTACTGCCTATGTTTGAACCATTCCTGTGACACTGGTTATAGATTCTAATGCTTCACTTCAGGTTTACTGTATCCCTCTGACCTCCTTATTGACGATGAAACACAGAAATTGCATCGGAATTAAATACCAAAGGCACAATGCCGACTTAAGTACAAGAAAACTGACTCTTCTTAGTGTCTATGTTTTGAACCATTCATGTGACACTCGTTATAGATTCCGATGCTTTACTTCAGGTTTACTTTATTCCTCTGACCTTCTTATTGACGAGGAAACACAGAAATTGCTTCGGAATTAAATACAAAAGACACAATGCCGACAGAAGTACAAGATAACTGATTCTTCTTATTGTCTATGATTTGAACCATTCCTGTGACACTAGTTATAGATTCCGATGCTTCACTTCAGGTTTACTGTTTCCCTCTGACCTTCTTATTGACGATGAAACACAGAAATTGCATCGGAATTAAATATAAAAGGCACAATGCCGACTTGTTACGCCGGAAATGCATATCCTCCAATTTTCATCTATTGTACTATTATTTTTTTTCCTTGTTTTGTTACCTCAAGATATGACATTTCTGTCTCTTTATATATTGTAATTGTTTTACTATTCGTATATATATATATTTATGCATTTATGTCGATGTATAATTGGTTTGTTGTGTAAAGATTATTTGTATTTTTACGCTGGGTCTTGCCTAGGGAAAACTGCTATCGAACGATTACATCGATAGGTCGTGTGAAGAATCAAAGTGTGTAGGATCTTTGGTAGTGTTAACTCTGCCGCGTGGAGCGCGGGCAGAACAGTGAGAGTCTGGCGGGAGTAGCGAGTGGAGCAGGTGTCGTGTGACGCTCCCGCGAGTTGCCGCGCTTTCGGGGTTTGGCAGCAAGTAATTGCGCTCGACTCGCGATGATAGTTTCTGACATGGTGTCGCGGACGGGAAGCATTAGCTGGCGCACATCAAGAGCCCGTTTCGCCTGGTGACCGTGTCGAGAAGAAGGCGCGCCAACATCCAGCTTCTGCAACAGCGACGGCCGACAATGAGTGACTGTCGCCACCTCCTCGATCGACGGCTTCAAACCTTCAATCAACCAACAAGGAAGACTAAAAGCGCGTAAAGTTTCAGAACTGTATGGCAGACCTCAGCTTTTCAAATTGTTCCATTTGCCTCGCAAAATTACAGCAACTTAGCATGAACCTTTGTTGCTCATTGTCCCGATTGCATTGCCAAGCAGGGTCCCTTCCTTTTCCGAAATGAACCCGAGTGTCGTTGAAATTCAAACGCCAGCATCATTCGATTTCACTGCTTTAATTTCAAAGTTCGGCTGGCTACAATATTTAGGTTACACGAGCACAAATTAACAGTGCGAGTTTTGTTAGTATATTGTAGCTTACCTGTGACTGCAGCTCAGCTTGGTACGTACTAAATTTTACTATTGTTAATTGTTCAGAATCATTTAATTCAAGTTCAAAGTTAAATATCTTGTTTCTAAATTGCGTAGAGTCAAGTTGCTTTTGAAATGATTGTTGAGGTAGTCCAAGACTAACCGTATTTTACTGGATTTCGATGTGCTTCAGAAAGAAAGCTCACTATTAACTTCAGTCACTAAATTAATTTTCGATTTTCCGGTTTTATTAATTCTTTTGCTAAATTAAGTCAGAGTGTAGCGAAATTTATTACTTCTGACAAACTTTCAGTTTTCACACTACACGTGTCAACCTTCAGTTGCCACGCTTCTAGTGCTAATTATATGTGTAATAACCTTTCTTTTTCAGTTACTATACTAATTGTCCTTAGGACTGGCGACCGTGATTTCCCCCAAATCTCAAATATCTAATTACCGCTAGTTAATTGTTAACGTAACGACCGCACATTTACTTTCTTTATTAACTTTACCCCTTTTCAAAATTGATTTCCACCAGTTTCATTTGCATTTCTCCTTTCATTTAGATGTAACCCTTTCCTCCCTCTTTACCGATAGATTAACTTCGGTGACGATTGCTTTTCCAAAACTCCCATTAGGTACACGCGGTTTCATTTTTCACTGTCATTAAGGTCGGTAAGTGAGGGGGAGGTTACACGTGGCGACCTGGTGACAGGACAATCTTCAAATTTGAGGTTGTTCTGGACACGAATTTTGCATTGTGCAAATCTCGTAACAAAGTACTGGTTACGAAATGGTCGATACGTCAGCGAGAATATTCGTGTGAGGAATCCTAATTAGAGTTGAGATTTGGCAGTTATATTGAAAATTATTAAAATGAGTGAAGGCAACAATTGCCAAAATTTGGTAGACTTGGATACGGAACAATCGGTCGAACAGTGGGAAACGCGCACCGCGGTACCCATTGTTCAGGGGCAGGCGGCTAGCATGAAAGACGCGACCGGCGAAACGCAACAAAGAGCAGAAATGGAATTCCAAACTTTAGAAAATGTTTCGGAATCAGAAGTGAAAATCAAATCTGAATCCCTTGATGACGAATACGGGGGGACAATTAAAGAGGAAGCCGCTACGGAAGTAAAACCGGTAGTTTCCGGGAATTTAACTGATTTATTGAACGTTTTGATTAACGAAATCAAGAGTCAATCGGTCAAGCAAGAAGCTCAGTCTGAAAAATTTGAACGGATGCTAGACAATCAGAACAAAGCTATTAACGTTGTTAACACAAAAGTTGATAAAATCAAAGAAGATATTGTTGTAATTAATACCGAAATCGGTAATCTTAAACAGGAAATGATAGGCGTTCAGGCGGAAATTGCGAGCATAAATACTCGTTTTAATTCTGAAATTAGCAGAATCGAGAAAAGTGTAGGAGAATCAGTTGCTCCGATCATCGAGAATAAGGTGACGGAACAAATTCAATTAGTGAAAAAAGAGGATCAAAAGAAGGTGGAAACTTTAAAGGCTTTAGTATCCGAAGTAGATACCAAAGTGACGAAGCAGGCTAATACCTGCGAAGAAAAAAAGAGGGAAGTGGAAACGCTTGCGACAACCACTTGCCAAGTGATTACGAGGGTGTCGGAATTAGAAAGGAAACTTGACGAAAAACAGAGCTATGTGCCAATCTGTGCACATAGTTCGGAGTTGTTGACGAAAGAGGAGCGGTTCGACCCCTTGAAAAAAGGCGGTATACACCCGACGGATTTCATTAAAAATTGTGAAAGAGTTTTACCCAGATCATGGACTGATGAGAGAAAAATTAATGCGATTATTGATGTGTTGGCTGGTGATGCCAAGCGTTGGGGCTTAAACCTCAACATTACGAACCTGACTTTTGACGAATTTAAAAATTTGTTTCTGGCTGAATACTGGTCAGAGCAAAAACAGCAAAGTGTCTGGCGCGAATTTGTCGTATCGAGGCCTTTCGATGCGAATTCGCGCGGTTCGATGAAGGAGTTTTGTGAGGGCTGGATCCGCAAGTTGGAATATTTGCGTGACCGCCGCTCGGAATCCGAAATAGTCTGGGAACTCTACAAGAAGCTTCCAGATGATACAAAACGATACGTAGGAAGCAATTACAGGACAATCAATGATTTCCTGGAAAGAGTGGAGGACGAGGACAATTGGCGCAATAATCGCGACAGTGGCAGAGGCCGTGGTAACAACAACGGGTACCACAGCAACCACAACAACGATAACCACGGGAATAATGCATACCGCAACCATGGCAGCAATAACAATAATGGTTCGGACCGTAATAACAATCGGTACAATGCAAATAATAACAGGAATGACGGAAACCAGTATCATACTAACGTGATACGGGCTTCACAGAATAGTAATAACGCCAGAGGGTGTGATCAGCCGCCTCAGCAGCATCCGGGGAGCGTATCTGCTGGGACGAGACAGGGAAACCATTAGCCGCGCCGGTGAGGGAACGACCGGGCGTGGAGAAATTTTGGCGGCCCAATAGCAGGAGAAAACCCAGGTGTCGTCGGTATGAAAATTCCGTGTGGAATAATCAACGGCGGGAGAGTGTGCCAGTGTTAAGAGAAAGGAGTGCGCCCACAAGTAGTAGATCAGCTGTATACACGGCAGTGGAAGGTACATTCACTGTCAGTGAGAACAATTTAAGTAGTGTTCCGGAAATCGATTATAAGGTGCCAGCTGTAATACCCACAGCGGAACTGGAGATTGAGTTTAAGAATGATTCGCAATTGTTGAGAGAAGATCAGATGTCGGATAAAACGTCCGTCATCGAGCGAGGGGATGCAGAGAGGGATGAGGTCTGGTTAAGGCAGTTCGGTCGCTTATACGACGAACTAAGAGATTATAGGGGTCTGTATGGGAGAAGTGTTTATGGGGAGCGCGTGCAGTATTTGCCGCGTCTCGTCCCACAAGAAGATAGTATTTGTGAAGTGATTGAAAGTTCTGGCCCTAACCGGCAGACTTTACCAGAAATAGTTGATGTTAATGGGGAGCACGAGCAAGATTCGTCGTGTTTCGTCCCGCAGGAGTTAGATGTTGAAGGAGTAACGGAAAGTTCTGGCCCTAACCGGCAGACTTTACCGAAAGTTATAGTGGTAGAAGTAGCCGACCCATCCGACGCAAACCTCCAGTTTAAACATTGCGAGAGTATTAAGGGGAAAGATTACGAAAATTTTAGTGATAGCCGGACACAATTGGTAGAAAAGCACATGGATTTCAGCGTGTATGAGGTTAGAGCTGACGTTATGCGGTCAGACGGTAGCAGTGTGGGTTGCGCAGATCCAGAGGAAGTAATTTCAGATGCGACTGGGCACATTCCTCCAGGTAGATTGGCAGATGAGATCAATCTGATTAAATAGGAATCAACGAAGGTGACAATTAGTGAATTGATAGCAAAGCAACACTCACTAGTTGACGAGTTACAGGAAAAGGTTTCGGTATTGGAGACGAAGCTAGAGACTAAGCCTCAGGACAAACGTGTTGAAATTAAAACTGTATGTGAACAGAGGCTGAAAAAGCCGCCAGATAAGCCGGATTTAGGATCAAAGCCGGATGGTTTTTTCTGGAATGACCTGGATATAGACGAGGATTTACTGTGGGAAAATAAAGAAACAGTCGAGGACAAGTGTAGACAGATAGTAGTGTCGGTTAATATGCACGACCTACAACTAAACGTGTTGATTGACACCGGTGCAGAATTGAGTGCTGTATCTGGGAAAATATTTGAGTTACTGAAAGACAGACCTGGCATCGTAGTTATGCCAGTAACAGGAGTGAAAATTATCGGTGCTACTGGGAAGGCCAGTAAACCGGTCACAAAACAGATTTTTGTCCACTTCGAGATATGTGGGGCACGATTTGAACAAGAGTTTGTCGTCGTGCCAGACTTGACTACGGGAGTAATTATCGGGTTAGATTGGCTATTAAAGTACCGTGCAGTGATTAATTGCGAAAGCAAAACTTTGACATGTATGTCAGAAGATAAAACAATAGTAGTTAGTTTTGACGAGGCAGGAGACTGTGTGCATAGGCAATACCAGCCTATACACATTGTTAACTGGCCGGATGACATTGATGTAGGAATGAATTTGAACTGCCGTGACGTGAGGAATTTCGGCATTGACAGAAGTAAAAGTTTAGTGGAAGAGATAATCAAATTCCCTCCACGGATTGACATTAGTATTGGTGTGAAAAAAGATCGTTTGCCAGAAATAATGAAGCTAAGAACTGATGCTCGCATACGTCGTCATGACGCTAAAGCGCGTTTTGCTAAGTTTGCAATCGGAGACTTAGTACTTGTAAAAGCTCATGAGAAATCGAGCGAGATAGACCATGAAAACTCTAAATTTAAGTTTGTTTATAATGGACCATATAAAGTCATTGGTATGCCTCACACAAATGCTTACGGAATATTGTAGACTTGAAATTGTACCAACCTAGGATCGATTAATACCACACAATGGGTAATTTATACAGTATGTAAAATAGAGTGTAAGATTTAACGATTTGCTAGATTGCCATGCTTTTGACTGACCAAGGTCATTAAAGAAGTTGTAATTAATAAGTAATTAATTTTGATTAATCAATTTAATTTTAATCAATTTAATCATGATCTAATCAACTGAAAAATCCAAGCTGCTAGTTTAAGTTTTCAGCTGAGTCACAGTAGATTAAGCAATGTAAATATGATTTTGTAACTAGCTGTAAGATTTCATGAATATGTGTTTTACTAGTCATTGCCGATGTACTTAGACGCTGTTTTAAGTTTCAGGCTAGTGCATGCGTGTGATGATGGACAGTGTTGAGTTATCCACTGTGATAGTGTTTATGGACTCCTTGAGATTACTCGGGAGTGAGTTTTACCGAAAGAATTCAGTGAAACGGACGTTCTGGAAATGCCGTAACAAGGGCGAGAGAGATCAAGCGTGCCGCACAGGCGGGCGCAACAATACTGGTGGGGCGGAACCGCTGTCGGCTCTTGTGCCGCTGTCGGCTCTTGTGCCGCTGTCGGCATTCTTTGTACTTGCGAGTACGGAAGGCGGAGTTGTTTTTCCTCCCGGACAGCTGATATGAAAGAATTCTGTTGTCAATATTTATGTTTTTGTCGATCTGCTGTATATTATTTTCTTGTTTAGCGTTAAATAGATTCTCGTGACGAGAATATTAATTACGAAAAGGTTATATAAAATGTGTATTCTATGTAATTAATAATTAATTTGCGTATTTGATCTACCGGTTTTTATGACCATGTACTCTGATTAATTTTGTAAATAGTATTCCATTTCTCACAGTGTTACGAATTTTAATGATTTTGGAATAGCTAAACCATTTTCTATATTTTCTATGAATTTTGATATGTTGTCAACCTGTTTCATTTTGTGCAAGATGACAGAGTGGAAAAAGATTAGGAGTGTCTCCACCCAATTATTATTGTCTAAAAGTTGGTTTATGGTTAATTAGACGAATGCTAAATTTTTTGATGTTTTGAGCATATGCATTTCCGCTGTTTCTTTTTTGGGACATTTTCTGAGTCTGTTTACGTTACACGAACATCCTCAGACAATGTGGGGCACGTGTAACGCCGGAAATGCATATCCTCCTATTTTCATCTATTGTACTATTATTTTTTTTCCTTGTTTTGTTACCTCAAGATATGACATTTCTGTCTCTTTATATATTGTAATTGTTTTACTATTTGTATATATATATATTTATGCATTTATGTCGATGTATAATTGGTTTGTTGTGTAAAGATTATTTTTATTTTTACGCTGGGTCTTGCCTAGGGAAAACTGCTATCGAACGATTACATCGATAGGTCGTGTGAAGAATCAAAGTGTGTAGGATCTTTGGTAGTGTTAACTCTGCCGCGTGGAGCGCGGGCAGAACAGTGAGAGTCTGGCGGGAGTAGCGAGTGGAGCAGGTGTCGTGTGACGGTCCCGCGAGTTGCCGCGCTTTCGGGGTTTGGCAGCAAGTAATTGCGCTCGACTCGCGATGATAGTTTCTGACATGGTGTCGCGGACGGGAAGCATTAGCTGGCGCACATCAAGAGCCCGTTTCGCCTGGTGACCGTGTCGAGAAGAAGGCGCGCCAACATCCAGCTTCTGCAACAGCGACGGCCGACAATGAGTGACTGTCACCACCTCCTCGATCGACGGCTTCAAACCTTCAATCAACCAACAAGGAAGACTAAAAGCACGTAAAGTTTCAGAACTGTATGGCAGACCTCAGCTTTTCAAATTGTTCCATTTGCCTCGCAAAATTACAGCAACTTAGCATGAACCTTTGTTGCTCATTGTCCCGATTGCATTGCCAAGCAGGGTCCCTTCCTTTTCCGAAATGAACCCGAGTGTCGTTGAAATTCAAACGCCAGCATCATTCGATTTCACTGCTTTAATTTCAAAGTTCGGCTGGCTACAATATTTAGGTTACACGAGCACAAATTAAGAGTGCGAGTTTTGTTAGTATATTGTAGCTTACCTGTGACTGCAGCTCAGCTTGGTACGTACTATATTTTACTATTGTTAATTGTTCAGAATCATTTAATTCAAGTTCAAAGTTAAATATCTTGTTTCTAAATTGCGTAGAGTCAAGTTGCTTTTGAAATGATTGTTGAGGTAGTCCAAGACTAACCGTATTTTACTGGATTTCGATGTGCTTCGGAAAGAAAGCTCACTATTAATATCAGTCACTAAATTAATTTTCGATTTTCCGGTTTTATTAATTCTTTTGCTAAATTAAGTCAGAGTGTAGCGAAATTTATTACTTCTGACAAACTTTCAGTTTTCACACTACACGTGTCAACCTTCAGTTGCCACGCTTCTAGTGCTAATTATATGTGTAATAACCTTTCTTTTTCAGTTACGATAGTAATTGTCCTTAGGACTGGCGACCGTGATTTCCCCCAAATCTCAAATATCTAATTACCGCTAGTTAATTGTTAACGTAACGACCGTACATTTACTTTCTTTATTAACTTTACCCCTTTTCAAAATTGATTTCCACCAGTTTCATTTGCATTTTTCCTTACATTTAGATGTAACCCTTTCCTCCCTCTTTACCGATAGATTAACTTCGGTGACGATTGCTTTTCCAAAACTCCCATTAGGTACACGCGGTTTCATTTTTCACTGTCGTTAAGGTCGGTAAGTGAGGGGGAGGTTACAGACTTAAGTACAAGAAATCTGACTCTTCTTACTGTCTATGTTTTGAACCATTCCTGTGACACTAGTTATAGATGCCGATGCCTCACTTCAGGTTTACTGTATCCCTCTGACCCTCTTATTGACGATGAAACACAGAAATTGCATCGGAATTAAATACAAAAGGCACAATGCCGACTTAAGTACAAGAAAACTGACTCTTCTTACTGTCAATGTTTTGAACCACTCCTGTGACACTAGTTATAGATTCTGATGCCTCACTTCAGGTTAACTGTATCCCTCTGTCCTTCTTATTGACAATGAAACACAGAAATTGCATCGGAATTAAATACAAAAGACACAATGCCGACTTAAGTACAAGAAAACTGACTCTTCTTACTGTCTATGTTTTGAACCATTCCTGTGACACTGGGTATAGATTCCGATGCTTCACTTCAGGTTTACTGTATGCCTCTGACCTTCTTATTGACGATGAAATACAGAAATTGCTTCGGAATTAAATACAATAGGAACAATGCCGATTAAAGTACAAGAAAACTGAATCTTCTTACTGTCTATGTTTTGAACCATTCCTGTGACACTAGTTATAGATTCCGATGCTTCACTTCAGGTTTACTGTATCCCTCTGACCTTCTTATTGACGATGCAACACAGAAATTGCATTGGAATTTAATATAAAGGGCACAATGCTGTCTTAAGTACAAGAAAACTGACTCTTCTTACTGTCTATGATTTGAACCATTCCTGTGACACTAGTTATTGATTCCGATGCTTCACTTCAGGTGTACTGTATCCCTCTGACCTTCTAATTGACGATGAAACATAGAAATTGCATCGGAATTAAATAGAAAAGGCACAATGCCGACTTAAGTACAAGAAAACTAACTCTTCTAACTGTCTATGTCTGAACCATTCCTGTTACACTAGTTATAGATTCCGATGCTTCACTTCATTTTTACTGTATCCCTCTGACCTTCTTATTGACGATGAAACACAGATATTGCATCGGAAATAAATACAAAAGGCCAATTGCCGACTTAAGTACAAGAAAACTGACTCTCCTTACTGTCTATGTATTGAACCATTCCTGTGACACTAGTTATAGATTCCAATGCATCACTTCAGGTTTACAGTATCCCTCTGTCCTTCGTATTGACGATGAAACACAGAAATTGCATCGGAATTAAATACAAAAGGCACAATGCCGACTTAAGTACAAGAAAACTGACTCTTCTTACTGTCTATGTTTTGAACCATTCCTGTGACACTAGTTATAGATTCCGATGCTTCACTTCTGGTTTACTGTATCCCTCTGACCTTCTTATTGACGATGAAACACAGATATTGCATCGGAATTAATACAAAAGGTTCAATGCCGACTTAAGTACAAGAAAACTGACCCTTCTTACTGTCTAAATTTTGAACCATTCATGTGACACTCGTTATAGATTCCGATGCTTCACTTCAGGTTTACTGTATCCCTCTGCCCTTCTTATTGACGATGAAACACAGAAACTGCTTCGGAATTAAGTACAAAAGGCACAATGCCGACATAAGTACAAGAAAACTGACTCTTCTCACTGTCTATGTTTTGAACCATTCATATGACACTAGTTATAGATTCCGATGCTTCACTTCAGGTCTACTGTATCCCACAGACCTTCTTATTGACGATGAAACACAGAAATTGCATCGGAATTAAATTCAATAGGCACAATGCCGACTTAAGTACACGAAAACTGACTCTTCTTACTGTCTATGTTTTGAACCATTCCTGTGACACTAGTTATAGATTCCAATGCTTCACCTCAGGTTTACTGTATCCCTCTGATGTTCTTATTGACGATGAAACACAGAAATTGCATCGGAATTACATACAAAAGGCACAATGCCGACTCAAGTACAAGAAAAGTTACTCTTCTTACTGCCTATGCTTCTAACCATTCCTGTGACACTGGTTATAGATTCTAATGCTTCACTTCAGGTTTACTGTATCCCTCTGACCTCCTTATTGACGATGAAACACAGAAATTGCATCGGAATTAAATACAAAAGGCACAATGCCGACTTAAGTACAAGAAAACTGACTCTTCTTACTGTCTATGTTTTGAACCATTCATGTGACACTCGTTATAGATTCCGATGGTTTACTTCGGGTTTACTGTATTCCTCTGACCTTCTTATTGACGAGGAAACACTGAAATTGCTTCGGAATTAAATACAAAAGACACAATGCCGACTTAAGTACAAGATAACAGATTCTTCTTATTGTCTATGATTTGAACCATTCCTGTGACACTAGTTATAGATTCCGTTGCTTCACTTCAGGTTTACTGTTTCCCTCTGACCTTCTTATTGACGATGAAACACAGAAATTGCATCGGAATTAAATATAAAAGGCACAATGCCGACTTAAGTACAAGAAATCTGACTCTTCTTACTGTCTATGTTTTGAACCATTCCTGTGACACTAGTTATGGATGCCGATGCTTCACTTCAGGTTTACTGTATCCCTCTGACCCTCTTATAGACGATGAAACACAGAAATTGCATCGGAATTAAATACAAAAGGCACAATGCCGAGTTAAGTTCATGAAAACTGACTCTTCTTACTGTCTATGTTTTGAACCATTCATGTGACACTCGTTATAGATTCCGATGCTTTACTTCAGGTTTACTGTATTCCTCTGACCTTCGTATTGACGAGGAAACACAGAAATTGCTTCGGAATTAAATACAAAAGACACAATGCCGACTTAAGTACAAGAAAACTGACTTTTCTTACTGTCTATATTTTGAACAATTCATGTGACACTCGTTATAGATTCCGATGCTTTACTCCAGGTTTACTGTATCCCTCTGTCCTTCTTATTGACGATGAAACACAGAAAATGCTTCGGAATTAAGTACAAAAGGCACAATGAAGACTTAAGTACAAGATAACTGATTCTTCTTATTGTCTATGATTTGAACCATTCCTGTGAAACTAGTTATAGATTCCGATGCTTCACTTCAGGTTTACTGTATCCCTCTGACCTTCTTATTGACGATGTAACACAGATATTGCATCGGAATTAAATACAATAGGAACAATGCCGACTTAAGTACAAGAAAACTGAATCTTCTTACTGTCTATTTTTTGAACCATTCCTGTGACACTAGTTATAGATTCCGATGCTTGACTTCAGGTTTACTGTATCCCACTGACCTTCTTATTGACGATGAAACACAGATATTGTATCGGAATTAATAACAAAAGGCACAATGCTGACTTAAGTACAAGAAAACTGACTCTTCTCACTGTCTATGTTTTGAACCATTCCTGTGACACTAGTTATAGATTCCAATGCTTCACTTCAGGTTTACTGTATCACTCTGATGTTCTTATTGACGATGAAACACAGAAATTGCATCGGAATTAAATACAAAAGGCACAATGCCGACTCAAGTACAAGAAAACTGACTCTTCTTACTGCCTATGTTTTGAACCAGTCCTGGGACACTAGTTATAGTTTCTGATGCCTCACTTCAGGTTAACTGTATCCCTGTGTCCTTCTTATTGACAATGAAACACAGAAATTGCATCGGAATTAAATACAAAAGACACAATGCCGACTTAAGTACAAGAAAACTGACTCTACTTACTGACTATGTTTTGAACCATTCCTGTGACACTAGGTATAGATTCCGATGCTTCACTTCAGGTTTACTGTATCCCTCTGACCTTCTTATTGACGATGAAACACAGAAATTGCATCGGAATTAATACAAAAGGTACATTGCCGACTTAACTACAAGAAAACTGACTCTTCTTACTGTCTATGTTTTGACCATTCCTGTGACATTAGGTATAGATTCCGATGCTTCACTTCAGGTTTACTGTATCCCTCTGACCTTCTTATTGTCGACGAAACACAGAAATTGCATCGGAATTATTACAAAAGGTACAATGCCAACTTAAGTACAAGAAAACTGACTCTTCTTACTGTCTATATTTTGAAGCATTCATGTGACACTCGTTATAGATTCCGATGCTTTACTTCCGCTTTACTGTATCCCTCTGTCCTTCTTAATGAGGATGAAACACAGAAATTGCTTCGGAATTAAGTACAAAAGGCACAATGCCGACTTAAGTACAAAATAACTGACTCTTCTTACTGTCTGTGGTTTGAACCATACCTGTTATACTAGTTATAGATTCCGATGCTTCACGTCAGGTTTACTGTATCCCCCTGACCTTCTTATTGACGATGAAACACAGAAATTGCCTCGGAATTAAATATAAAAGGCTCAATGCCGACTTTAGTACAAGATAACTTACTCTTCTTACGGTCTATGTTGTGAACCGTTCCTATGACACTAGTTATTGATTCCGATGCTTCACTTCAGGTATACTGTATCCCTCTGACCTTCTAATTGACGATGAAACATAGAAATTGCATCGGAATTAAATAGAAAAGGCACAATGCCGACTTAAGTACAAGACAACTAACTCTTCTAACTGTCTATGTTTGAACAATTCCTGTTATACTAGGTATAGATTCCGATGCTTCACTTAAGTTTTACTGTATCCCTCTGACCTCATTATTGACGATGAATCACAGTTATTGCATCGGAATTGAATACAAAAGGCACAATGCCGACTTAAGTACAAGAAAACTGATTCTTCTTACTGTCTATGATTTTAACCATTCCTGTGACACTAGTTATAGATTCCGATGCTTCACTTAAGGTTTACTGTATCCCTCTGACCTTCTTATTGACGATGTAATACAGATATTGCATCGGAATTAAATACAATAGGAACAATGCCGACTTAAGTACAAGAAAACTGACTCTTCTTACTGTCAATGTTTTGAACCACTCCTGTGACACTAGTTATAGATTCCGATGCCTCACTTCAGGTTTACTGTATCCCTCTGTCCTTCTTATTGACAATGAAACACAGAAATTGCATCTGAATTAAATACAAAAGACACAATGCCGACTTAAGTACAAGAAAACTGACTCTACTTACTGACTATGTTTTGAACCATTCCTGTGACACTAGGTATAGATTCCGATGCTTCACTTCAGGTTTACTGTATCCCTCTGACCTTCTTATTGACGATGAAACACAGAAATTGCATCGGAATTAATACAAAAGGTACATTGCCGACTTAACTACAAGAAAACTGACTCTTCTTACTGTCTATATTTTGAACCAATTATGTGACACTCATTATAGATTCCGATGCTTTACTTCAGGTTTACTGTATCCCTTTGTCCTTCTTGTTGACGATGAAACACAGAAATTGCTTCGGAATTAAGTACAAAAGGCACAATGCCGACTTAAGTACAAGATAACTGACACTTCTTACTGTCTGTGGTTTGTACCATACCTATTACACTAGTTATAGATTCCGATGCTTCACGTCAGGTTTACTGTATCACTCTGACCTTCTTATTGACGATGAAACACAGAAATTGCATCGGAATTAAATATAAAAGGCACAATGCCGACTTAAGTACAAGATAACTGACTCTTCTTACTGTCTATGTTGTGAACCATTCCCGTGACACTAGTCATTGATTCCGATGCTTCACTTCAGGTTTACTGTATCCCTCTGACCTTCTAATTGACGATGAAACATAGAAATTGCATCGGAATTAAATAGAAAAGGCACAAAGCCGACTTAAGTACTAGAAAACTAACTCTTCTAACTGTCTATGTTTGAACAATTCCTGTTATACTAGGTATAGATTCCGATGCTTCACTTAACGTTTACTGTATCCCTCTGACCTTCTTATTGACGATGAAACACAGAAATTGCATTGGAATTAAATACAAACGGCACAATGCCGACTTAAGTACAAGAAAACTGACTCTTCTTACTGTCAATGTTTTGAACCACTCCTGTGACACTAGTTATAGATTCCGATGCCTCACTTCAGGTTTACTGTATCCCTCTGTCCTTCTTATTGACAATGATTCACAGAAATTGCATCGGAATTAAATACAAAAGACACAATGCCGACTTAAGTACATGAAAACTGACTCTTCTTACTGTCTATGATTTGAACCATTCCTGTGACACTAGTTATTGATTCCGATGCTTCACTTCAGGTTTACTGTATTCCTCTGACCTTCTTATTGACGATGAAACACAGAAATTCCTTCGGAATTAAATACAAAAGGCCCAATGCCGACTTAAGTACAAGAAAACTGACTCTTCCTACTGTCAATGTTTTGAACCATTCCTGTGACACTAGTTATAGATTCCGATGCTTCACTTCAGGTTTACTGTATCCCACTGACCTTCTTATTGACGATGAAACACAGATATTGTATCGGAATTAATTACAAAAGGCACAATGCTGACTTAAGTACAAGAAAACTGACTCTTCTCACTGTCTATGTTTTGAACCATTCATGTGACACTAGTTATAGATTCCGATGCTTCACATCAGGTTTACTGTATCCCTCTGCCCTTCTTATTGACGATGAAACACAGACATTGCATCGGAACTAAATACAAAAGGCACAATGCCGACTTAAGTACAAGAAAACTGACTCTTCTTACTGTCAATGTTTTTGAACCACTCCTGTGACACTAGTTATAGATTCCGATGCCTCACTTCAGGTTTACTGTATCCCTCTGTCCTTCTTATTGACAATGAAACACAGAAATTGCATCGGAATTAAATACTAAAGACACAAAGCCGACTTAAGCACAAGAAAACTGACTCTTCTTACTGTCAATGTTTTGAATCACTCCTGTGACCCTAGTTATAGATTCCGATGCCTCACTTCTGGTTTACTGTATACCTCTGTCCTTCTTATTGACAATGAAACACAGAAATAGCATCGGAATTAAATACAAAAGACACAATGCCGACTTAAGTACAAGAAAACTGACTCTTCTTACTGTCTATGATTTGAACCATTCCTGTGACACTAGTTATTGATTCCGATGCTTCACTTCAGGTTTACTGTATCCCTCTGACCTTCTTATTGACGATGAAACACAGAAATTCCTTCGGAATTAAATACAAAAGGCACAATGCCGACTTCAGTACAAGATAACTGACTCTTCTTACTGTCTGTGGTTTGAACCATACCTATTGTACTAGTTATAGATTCCGATGCTTCACGTCAGGTTTACTGTATACCCCTGACCTTCTTATTGACGATGATACACAGAAATTGCATCGGAATTAAATATAAAAGGCACAATGCCGACTTTAGTACAAGATAACTTACTCTTCTTACTGTCTATGTTGTGAACCGTTCCTATGACACTAGTTATTGATTCCGATGCTGCACTTCAGGTATACTGTATCCCTCTGACCTTCTAATTGACGATGAAACATAGAAATTGCATCGGAAATAAATAGAAAAGGCACAATGCCGACTTAAGTACAATACAACTAACTCTTCTAACTGTCTATGTTTGAACATTTCCTGTTATACTAGGTATAGATTCCGATGCTTCACTTAAGGTTTACTGTATCCCTCTGACCTTATTATTGACGATGAAACACAGATATTGCATCGGAATTGAATACAAAAGGTACAATGCCGACTTAAGTACAAGAAAACTGATTCTTCGTACTGTCTATGTTTTGAACCATTCATGTGACACTCGTTATAGATTCCGATGCTTTACTTCAGGTTTACTGTATCCCTCTGACCTTCTTATTGACGATGAAACACAGAAATTGCTTCGGAATTAAATACAAAAGGCACAATGCAGACTTAAGTACAAGAAAACTGATTCTTCTTATTGTCTATGATTTGAACCATTCCTGTGACACTAGTTATAGATTCCGATGCTTCACTTCAGGTTTACTGTATCCCTCCGACCTTCTTATTGACGATGTAACACAGATATTGCATCGGAATTAATTACAAAAGGCACAATGCTGACTTAAGTACAAGAAAACTGACTCTTCTCACTGTCTATGTTTTGAACCATTCATGTGACACTCGTTATAGATTCCGATGCTTTACTTCAGGTTTACTGTATCCCTCTGACCTTCTTATTGACGATGAAACACAGAAATTGCTTCGGAATTAAATACAAAAGGCACAATGCCGACTTAAGTACAAGAAAACTGATTCTTCTTATTGTCTATGATTTGAACCATTCCTGTGACACTAGTTATAGATTCCGATGCTTCACTTCAGGTTTACTGTATCACTCTGACCTTCTTATTGACGATGAAACACAGAAATTGCATCGGAATTAAATATAAAAGGCACAATGCCGACTTAAGTACAAGATAACTGACTCTTCTAACTGTCTATGTTGTGAACCATTCCCGTGACGCTAGTCATTGATTCCGATGCTTCACTTCAGGTTTACTGTATCCCTCTGACCTTCTAATTGACGATGAAACATAGAAATTGCATCGGAATTAAATAGAAAAGGCACAATGCCGACTTAAGTACTAGAAAACTAACTCTTCTAACTGTCTATGTTTGAACAATTCCTGTTATACTAGGTATAGATTCCGATGCTTCACTTAACGTTTACTGTATCCCTCTGACCTTCTTATTGACGATGAAACACAGAAATTGCATCGAAATTAAATACAAACGGCACAATGCCGACTTAAGTACAAGAAAACTGACTCTTCTTACTGTCAATGTTTTGAACCACTCCTGTGACACTAGTTATAGATTCCGATGCCTCACTTCAGGTTTACTGTATCCCTCTGTCCTTCTTGTTGACAATGAAACACAGAAATTGCATCGGAATTAAATACAAAAGACACAATGCCGACTTAAGTACATGAAAACTGACTCTTCTTACTGTCTATGATTTGAACCATTCCTGTGACACTAGTTATTGATTCCGATGCTTCACTTCAGGTTTACTGTATTCCTCTGACCTTCTTATTGACGATGAAACACAGAAATTCCTTCGGAATTAAATACAAAAGGCACAATGCTGACTTAAGTACAAGAAAACTGACTCTTCCTACTGTCAATGCTTTGAACCATTCCTGTGACACTAGTTATAGATTCCGATGCTTCACTTCAGGTTTACTGTATCCCACTGACCTTCTTATTGACGATGAAACAAAGATATTGTATCGGAATTAATTACAAAAGGCACAATGCTGACTTAAGTACAAGAAAACTGACTCTTCTCACTGTCTATGTTTTGAACCATTCATGTGACACTAGTTATAGATTCCGATGCTTCACATCAGGTTTACTGTATCCCTCTGACCTTCTTATTGACGATGAAACACAGAAATTGCATCGGAACTAAATACAAAAGGCACAATGCCGACTTAAGTACAAGAAAACTGACTCTTCTTACTGTCAATGTTTTTGAACCACTCCTGTGACACTAGTTATAGATTCCGATGCCTCACTTCAGGTTTACTCTATCCCTCTGTCCTTCTTATTGACAATGAAACACAGAAATTGCATCGGAATTAAATACTAAAGACACAAAGCCGACTTAAGCACAAGAAAACTGACTCTTCTTACTGTCAATGTTTTGAACCACTCCTGTGACACTAGTTATAGATTCCGATGCCTCACTTCTGGTTTACTGTATACCTCTGTCCTTCTTATTGACAATGAAACACAGAAATAGCATCGGAATTAAATACAAAAGGCACAATGCCGACTTAAGTACAAGAAAACTGACTCTTCTTACTGTCTATGATTTGAACCATTCCTGTGACACTAGTTATTGATTCCGATGCTTCACTTCAGGTTTACTGTATCCCTCTGACCTTCTTATTGACGATGTAACACAGATATTGCATCGGAATTAATTACAAAAGGCACAATGCTGACTTAAGTACAAGAAAACTGACTCTTCTCACTGTCTATGTTTTGAACCATTCATGTGACACTCGTTATAGATTCCGATGCTTTACTTCAGGTTAACTGTATCCCTCTGACCTTCTTATTGACGATGAAACACAGAAATTCCTTCGGAATTAAATACAAAAGGCACAATGCCGACTTCAGTACAAGATAACTGACTCTTCTTACTGTCTGTGGTTTGAACCATACCTATTGTACTAGTTATAGATTCCGATGCTTCACGTCAGGTTTACTGTATACCCCTGACCTTCTTATTGACGATGATACACAGAAATTGCATCGGAATTAAATATAAAAGGCACAATGCCGACTTTAGTACAAGATAACTTACTCTTCTTACTGTCTATGTTGTGAACCGTTCCTATGACACTAGTTATTGATTCCGATGCTGCACTTCAGGTATACTGTATCCCTCTGACCTTCTAATTGACGATGAAACATAGAAATTGCATCGGAAATAAATAGAAAAGGCACAATGCCGACTTAAGTACAATACAACTAACTCTTCTAACTGTCTATGTTTGAACATTTCCTGTTATACTAGGTATAGATTCCGATGCTTCACTTAAGGTTTACTGTATCCCTCTGACCTTATTATTGACGATGAAACACAGATATTGCATCGGAATTGAATACAAAAGGTACAATGCCGACTTAAGTACAAGAAAACTGATTCTTCGTACTGTCTATGTTTTGAACCATTCATGTGACACTCGTTATAGATTCCGATGCTTTACTTCAGGTTTACTGTATCCCTCTGACCTTCTTATTGACGATGAAACACAGAAATTGCTTCGGAATTAAATACAAAAGGCACAATGCAGACTTAAGTACAAGAAAACTGATTCTTCTTATTGTCTATGATTTGAACCATTCCTGTGACACTAGTTATAGATTCCGATGCTTCACTTCAGGTTTACTGTATCCCTCCGACCTTCTTATTGACGATGTAACACAGATATTGCATCGGAATTAATTACAAAAGGCACAATGCTGACTTAAGTACAAGAAAACTGACTCTTCTCACTGTCTATGTTTTGAACCATTCATGTGACACTCGTTATAGATTCCGATGCTTTACTTCAGGTTTACTGTATCCCTCTGACCTTCTTATTGACGATGAAACACAGAAATTGCTTCGGAATTAAATACAAAAGGCACAATGCCGACTTAAGTACAAGAAAACTGATTCTTCTTATTGTCTATGATTTGAACCATTCCTGTGACACTAGTTATAGATTCCGATGCTTCACTTCAGGTTTACTGTATCACTCTGACCTTCTTATTGACGATGAAACACAGAAATTGCATCGGAATTAAATATAAAAGGCACAATGCCGACTTAAGTACAAGATAACTGACTCTTCTAACTGTCTATGTTGTGAACCATTCCCGTGACGCTAGTCATTGATTCCGATGCTTCACTTCAGGTTTACTGTATCCCTCTGACCTTCTAATTGACGATGAAACATAGAAATTGCATCGGAATTAAATAGAAAAGGCACAATGCCGACTTAAGTACTAGAAAACTAACTCTTCTAACTGTCTATGTTTGAACAATTCCTGTTATACTAGGTATAGATTCCGATGCTTCACTTAACGTTTACTGTATCCCTCTGACCTTCTTATTGACGATGAAACACAGAAATTGCATCGAAATTAAATACAAACGGCACAATGCCGACTTAAGTACAAGAAAACTGACTCTTCTTACTGTCAATGTTTTGAACCACTCCTGTGACACTAGTTATAGATTCCGATGCCTCACTTCAGGTTTACTGTATCCCTCTGTCCTTCTTGTTGACAATGAAACACAGAAATTGCATCGGAATTAAATACAAAAGACACAATGCCGACTTAAGTACATGAAAACTGACTCTTCTTACTGTCTATGATTTGAACCATTCCTGTGACACTAGTTATTGATTCCGATGCTTCACTTCAGGTTTACTGTATTCCTCTGACCTTCTTATTGACGATGAAACACAGAAATTCCTTCGGAATTAAATACAAAAGGCACAATGCTGACTTAAGTACAAGAAAACTGACTCTTCCTACTGTCAATGCTTTGAACCATTCCTGTGACACTAGTTATAGATTCCGATGCTTCACTTCAGGTTTACTGTATCCCACTGACCTTCTTATTGACGATGAAACAAAGATATTGTATCGGAATTAATTACAAAAGGCACAATGCTGACTTAAGTACAAGAAAACTGACTCTTCTCACTGTCTATGTTTTGAACCATTCATGTGACACTAGTTATAGATTCCGATGCTTCACATCAGGTTTACTGTATCCCTCTGACCTTCTTATTGACGATGAAACACAGAAATTGCATCGGAACTAAATACAAAAGGCACAATGCCGACTTAAGTACAAGAAAACTGACTCTTCTTACTGTCAATGTTTTTGAACCACTCCTGTGACACTAGTTATAGATTCCGATGCCTCACTTCAGGTTTACTCTATCCCTCTGTCCTTCTTATTGACAATGAAACACAGAAATTGCATCGGAATTAAATACTAAAGACACAAAGCCGACTTAAGCACAAGAAAACTGACTCTTCTTACTGTCAATGTTTTGAACCACTCCTGTGACACTAGTTATAGATTCCGATGCCTCACTTCTGGTTTACTGTATACCTCTGTCCTTCTTATTGACAATGAAACACAGAAATAGCATCGGAATTAAATACAAAAGGCACAATGCCGACTTAAGTACAAGAAAACTGACTCTTCTTACTGTCTATGATTTGAACCATTCCTGTGACACTAGTTATTGATTCCGATGCTTCACTTCAGGTTTACTGTATCCCTCTGACCTTCTTATTGACGATGTAACACAGATATTGCATCGGAATTAATTACAAAAGGCACAATGCTGACTTAAGTACAAGAAAACTGACTCTTCTCACTGTCTATGTTTTGAACCATTCATGTGACACTCGTTATAGATTCCGATGCTTTACTTCAGGTTAACTGTATCCCTCTGACCTTCTTATTGACGATGAAACACAGAAATTCCTTCGGAATTAAATACAAAAGGCACAATGCCGACTTCAGTACAAGATAACTGACTCTTCTTACTGTCTGTGGTTTGAACCATACCTATTATACTAGTTATAGATTCCGATGCTTCACGTCAGGTTTACTGTATACCCCTGACCTTCTTATTGACGATGAAACACAGAAATTGCATCGGAATTAAATATAAAAGGCACAATGCCGACTTTAGTACAAGATAACTTACTCTTCTTACTGTCTATGTTGTGAACCGTTCCTATGACACTAGTTATTGATTCCGATGCTGCACTTCAGGTATACTGTATCCCTCTGACCTTCTAATTGACGATGAAACATAGAAATTGCATCGGAATTAAATAGAAAAGGCACAATGCCGACTTAAGTACAAGACAACTAACTATTCTAACTGTCTATGTTTGAACATTTCCTGTTATACTAGGTATAGATTCCGATGCTTCACTTAAGGTTTACTGTATCCCTCTGACTTTATTATTGACGATGAAACACAGATATTGCATCGGAATTGAATACAAAAGGTACAATGCCGACTTAAGTACAAGAAAACTGATTCTTCGTACTGTCTATGTTTTGAACCATTCATGTGACACTCGTTATAGATTCCGATGCTTTACTTCAGGTTTACTGTATCCCTCTGACCTTCTTATTGACGATGAAACACAGAAATTGCTTCGGAATTAAATACAAAAGGCACAATGCCGACTTAAGTACAAGAAAACTGATTCTTGTTATTGTCTATGATTTGAACCATTCCTGTGACACTAGTTATAGATTCCGATGCTTCACTTCAGGCTTACTGTATCCCTCTGACCTTCTTATTGACGATGTAACACAGATATTGCATCGGAATTAATTACAAAAGGCACAATGCTGACTTAAGTTCAAGAAAACTGACTCTTCTCACTGTCTATGTTTTGAACCATTCATGTGACACTAGTTATAGATTCCGATGCTTCACTTCAGGTTTACTGTATCCCTCTGACCTCCTTATTGACGATGAAACACTGAAATTGCATCGGAATTAAGTACAAAAGGCACAATGCCGACTTAAGTACAAGAAAACTGACTCTTCTTACTGTCAATGCTTTGAACCACTCCTGTGACACTACTTATAGATTCCGATGCCTCACTTCAGGTTTACTGTATCCCTCTGTCCTTCTTATTGACAATGAAACACAGAAATTGCATCTGAATTAAATACAAAAGACACAATGCCGACTTAAGTACAAGAAAACTGACTCTTCCTACTGTAAATGTTTTGAACCATTCCTGTGACACTAGTTATAGATTCCGATGCTTCACTTCAGGTTTACTGTATCCCTATGACCTTCTTATTGACGATGAAACACAGATATTCCTTCGGAATTAAATACAAAAGGCAAAATGCCGACTTCAGTACAAGATAACTGACTCTTCTTACTGTCTGTGGTTTGAACCATACCTATTATACTAGTTATAGATTCCGATGCTTCACTTCAGGTTTACTGTATCCCTCTGACCTTCTTATTGACGATGAAACACTGATATTGCATCGGAATTAAATACAAAAGGCACAATGCCGACTTAAGTACAAGAAAACTGACTCTTCTTACTGTCAATGTTTTGAACCACTCCTGTGACACTAGTTATAGATTCCGATGTCTCACTTCAGGTTTACTGTATCCCTCTGTCCTTCTTATTGACAATGAAACACAGATATTGCATCGGAATTAAATACAAAAGACACAATGCCGACTTAAGTACAAGAAAACTGATCCTTCTTACTGTCTATGATTTGAACCATTCCTGTGACACTAGTTATTGATTCCGATGCTTCACTTCAGGTTTACTGTATCCCTCTGACCTTCTTATTGACGATGAAACACAGAAATTCCTTCGGAATTAAATACAAAAGGCACAATGCCGACTTAAGTACAAGAAAACTGACTCTTCCTACTGTCAATGTTTTGAACCATTCCTGTGACACTACTTATAGATTCTGATGCTTCACTTCAGGTTTACTGTATCCCTATGACCTTCTTATTGACGATGAAACACAGAAATTCCTTCGGAATTAAATACAAAAGGCACAATGCCGACTTAAGTACAAGATAACTGACTCTTCTTACTGTCTGTGGTTTGAACCATACCTATTATACTAGTTATAGATTCCGATGCTTCACGTCAGGTTTACTGTATTCCCCTGACCCTCTTATTGACGATGAAACACAGAAATTGCATCGGAATTAAATATAAAGGGCACAATGCCGACTTTAGTACAAGATAACTTACTCTTCTTACTGTCTATGTTGTGAACCGTTCCTATGACACTAGTTATTGTTTCCGATGCTTCACTTCAGGTATACTGTATCCCACTGACCTTCTTACTGACGATGAAACACAGATATTGTATCGGAATTAATTACAAAAGGCACAATGCTGACTTAAGTACAAGAAAACTGACTCTTCTCACTGTCTATGTTTTGAACCATTCATGTGACACTAGTTATAGATTCCGATGCTTCACTTCAGGTTTACTGTATCCCTCTGACCTTCTTATTGACGATGAAACACAGAAATTGCATCGGAATTAAATACAAAAGGCACAATGCCGACTTAAGTGCAAGGAAACTGACTCTTCTTACTGTCAATGTTTTGAACCACTCCTGTGACACTAGTTATAGATTCCGATGCCTCACTTCAGGTTTACTGTATCCCTCTGTTCTTCTTATTGACAATGAATCACAGAAATTTCAATTGAATTAAATACAAAAGACACAATGCCGACTTAAGTACAAGAAAACTGACTCTTCTTACTGTCTATGTTTGAACCATTCATGTGACACTCGTTATAGATTCCGATGCTTTACTTCAGATTTACTGTATCCCACTGACCTTCTTATTGACGATGAAACACAGATATTGTATCGGAATTAATTACAAAAGGCACAATGCTGACTTAAGTACAAGAAAACTGACTCTTCTCGCTGTCTATGCTTTGAACCATTCATGTGACACTAGTTATAGATTCCGATGCTTCACTTCAGGTTTACTGTATCCCTCTGACCTTCTTATTGACGATGAAACACAGAAATTGCATCGGAATTAAATACAAAAGGCACAATGCCGACTTAAGTACAAGAAAACTGACTCTTCTTACTGTCAATGTTTTGAACCACTCCTGTGACACTAGTTATAGATTCCGATGCCTCACTTCAGGTTTACTGTATCCCTCTGTCCTTCTTATTGACAATGAAACACAGAAATTGCATCTGAATTAAATACAAAAGACACAATGCCGACTTAAGTACAAGAAAACTGACTCTTCTTACTGTCTATGTTTTGAACCATTCCTGTGACACTAGGTATAGATTCCGATGCTTCACTTCAGGTTTACTGTATCCCTCTGACCTTCGTATTGACGATGAAACACAGGAATTGCATCGGAATTAATACAAAAGGTACAATGCCGACTTAACTACAAGAAAACTGACGCTTCTTACTGTCTGTGGTTTGAACCATACCTATTACACTAGTTATAGATTCCGATGCTTCACGTCAGGTTTACTGTATCCCTCTGACCTTCTTATTGACGATGAAACACAGAAATTGCATCGGAATTAAATATAAAAGGCACAATGCGAATTAAGTACAAGATAACTGACTCTTCTTACTGTCTATGTTGTGAACCATTCCCGTGACACTAGTTATTGATTCCGATGCTTCACTTCAGGTTTACTGTATCCCTCTGACCTTCTAATTGACGATGAAACATAGAAATTGCATCGGAATTAAATAGAAAAGGCACAATGCCGACTTAAGTACTAGAAAACTAACTCTTCTAACTGTCTATGTTTGAACAATTCCTGTTATACTAGGTATAGATTCCGATGCTTTACTTAACGTTTACTGTATCCCTCTGACCTTCTTATTGACGATGAAACACAGAAATTGCATCGGAATTAAATACAAACGGCACAATGCCGACTTAAGTACAAGAAAACTGACTCTTCTTGCTGTCAATGTTTGAACCACTCCTGTGACACTAGTTATAGATTCCGATGCCTCACTTCAGGTTTACTGTATCCCTCTGTCCTTCTTATTGACAATGGAACACAGAAATTCCATCGGAATTAAATACAAAAGACACAATGCCGACTTAAGTACAAGAAAACTAACTCTTCTTACTGTCTATGATTTGAACCATTCCTGTGACACTAGTTATTGATTCCGATGCTTCACTTCAGGTTTACTGTATCCCTCTGACCTTCTTATTGACGATGAAACACAGAAATTCCTTCGGAATTAAATACAAAAGGCACAATGGCGACTTAAGTACAAGAAAACTGACTCTTCCTACTGTCAATGTTTTGAACCATTCCTGTGACACTAGTTATAGATTCCGATGCTTCACATCAGGTTTACTGTATCCCTCTGACCTTCTTATTGACGATGAAACACAGAAATTGCATCGGCATGAAATACAAAAGGCACAATGCCGACTTAAGTACAAGTAAACTGACTCTTCTCACTGTCTACATTTTGAACCATTCATGTGACACTCGTTATAGATTCCGATGCTTTACTTCAGGTTTACTGTATCCCTCTGTCCGTCTTATTGACGATGAAACACAGAAATTGCTTCGGAATTAAGTACAGAAGGCACAATGCCGACTTAAGTACAAGATAACTGACTCTTCTTACTGTCTGTGGTTTGAACCATACCTATTACACTAGTTATAGATTCCGATGCTTCACGTCAGGTTTACTGTATCCCTTGAACCTTCTTATTGACGATGAAACTCAGAAATTGCGTCGGAATTAAATACAAAAGGCACAATGCCGACTTAAGTACAAGAAATCTGACTCTTCTTACTGTCAATGTTTTGAACCACTCCTGTGACACTAGTTATAGATTCCGATGCCTCACTTCAGGTTTACTGTATCCCTCTGACCTTCTTATTGACGATGAAACACAGATATGCATCGGAATTGAATACAAAAGGCACAATGCCGACTTAAGTACAAGAAAACTGATTCTTCTTACTGTCTATGTTTTGAACCATTCATGTGACACTCGTTATAGATTCCGATGCTTTACTTCAGGTTTACTGTATCCCACTGACCTTCTTATTGACGATGAAACACAGATATTGTATCGGAATTAATTACACAAGGCACAATGCTGACTTAAGTACAAGAAAACTGACTCTTCTCACTGCCTATGCTTTGAATCATTCATGTGACACTAGTTATAGATTCCGATGCTTCACTTCAGGTTTACTGTATCCCTCTGACCTTCTTATTGACGATGAAACACAGAAATTGCATCGGAATTAAATACAAAAGGCACAATGCCGACTTAAGTACAAGAAAACTGACTCTTCTTACTGTCAATGTTTTGAACCACTCCTGTGACACTAGTTATAGATTCCGATGCCTCACTTCAGGTTTACTGTATACCTCTGTCCTTCTTATTGACAATGAAACACAGAAATTGCATCTGAATTAATACAAAAGGTACAATGCCGACTTAAGTACAAGAAAACTGACTCTTCTTACTGTCAATGTTTTTGAACCACTCCTGTGACACTAGTTGTAGATTCCGATGCCTCACTTCAGGTTTACTGTATCCCTCTGTCCTTCTTATTGACAATGAAACACAGAAATTGCATCGGAATTAAATACTAAAGGTACAATACCGACTTAAGTACAAGAAAACTGACTCTTCTTACTGTCAATGTTTTGAACCACTCCTGTGACACTAGTTATCCCTCTGACCTTCTTATTGACGATGAAACACAGAAATTGCACCGGAATTAAATACAAAAGGCACAATGCCGACTTAAGTACAAGAAAACTGACTCTTCTTACTGTCAATTTTTTGAACCACTCCTGTGACACTAGTTATAGATTCCGATGCCTCACTTCAGGTTTACTGTATCCCTCTGTCCTTCTTATTGACAATGAATCACAGAAATTGCATCTGAATAAAATACAAAAGACACAATGCCGACTTAAGTACAAGAAAACTGACTCTTCTTACTGTCTATGTTTGAACCATTCATGTGACACTCGTTATAGATTCCGATGCTTTACTTCAGGTTTACTGTATCCCTCTGACCTTCTAATTGACGATGAAACATAGAAATTGCATCGGAATTAAATAGAAAAGGCACAATGCCGACTTAAGTACTAGAAAACTAACTCTTCTAACTGTCTATGTTTGAACAATTCCTGTTATACTAGGTATAGATTCCGATGTTTTACTTAACGTTTACTGTATCCCTCTGACCTTCTTATTGACGATGAAACACAGAAATTGCATCGGAATTAAATACAAACGGCGCAATGCCGACTTAAGTACAAGAAAACTGACTCTTCTTGCTGTCAATGTTTGAACCACTCCTGTGACACTAGTTATAGATTCCGATGCCTCACTTCAGGTTTACTGTATCCCTCTGTCCTTCTTATTGACAATGGAACACAGAAATTCCATCGGAATTAAATACAAAAGACACAATGACGACTTAAGTACAAGAAAACTGACTCTTCTTACTGTCTATGATTTGAACCATTCCTGTGACACTAGTTATTGATTCCGATGCTTCACTTCAGGTTTACTGTATCCCTCTGACCTTCTTATTGACGATGAAACACAGAAATTCCTTCGGAATTAAATACAAAAGGCACAATGGCGACTTAAGTACAAGAAAACTGACTCTTCCTACTGTCAATGTTTTGAACCATTCCTGTGACACTAGTTATAGATTCCGATGCTTCACATCAGGTTTACTGTATCCCTCTGACCTTCTTATTGACGATGAAACACAGAAATTGCATCGGCATTAAATACAAAAGGCACAATGCCGACTTAAGTACAAGTAAACTGACTCTTCTTACTGTCTATATTTTGAACCATTCATGTGACACTCGTTATAGATTCCGATGCTTTACTTCAGGTTTACTGTATCCCTCTGTCCGTCTTATTGACGATGAAACACAGAAATTGCTTCGGAATTAAGTACAGAAGGCACAATGCCGACTTAAGTACAAGATAACTGACTCTTCTTACTGTCTGTGGTTTGAACCATACCTATTACACTAGTTATAGATTCCGATGCTTCACGTCAGGTTTACTGTATCCCCTGAACCTTCTTATTGACGATGAAACTCAGAAATTGTGTCGGAATTAAATACAAAAGGCACAATGCCGACTTAAGTACAAGAAAACTGACTCTTCTTACTGTCAATGTTTTGAACCACTCCTGTGACACTAGTTATAGATTCCGATGCCTCACTTCAGGTTTACTGTATCCCTCTGACCTTCTTATTGACGATGAAACACAGATATGCATCGGAATTGAATACAAAAGGCACAATGCCGACTTAAGTACAAGAAAACTGATTCTTCTTACTGTCTATGTTTTGAACCATTCATGTACACTCGTTATAGATTCCGATGCTTTACTTCAGGTTTACTGTATCCCACTGACCTTCTTATTGACGATGAAACACAGATATTGTATCGGAATTAATTACACAAGGCACAATGCTGACTTAAGTACAAGAAAACTGACTCTTCTCACTGCCTATGCTTTGAACCATTCATGTGACACTAGTTATAGATTCCGATGCTTCACTTCAGGTTTACTGAATCCCTCTGACCTTCTTATTGACGATGAAACACAGAAATTGCATCGGAATTAAATACAAAAGGCACAATGCCGACTTAAGTACAAGAAAACTGACTCTTCTTACTGTCAATGTTTTGAACCACTCCTGTGACACTAGTTATAGATTCCGATGCCTCACTTCAGGTTTACTGTATCCCTTTGTCCTTCTTATTGACAATGAAACACAGAAATTGCATCTGAATTAATACAAAAGGTACAATGCCGACTTAAGTACAAGAAAACTGACTCTTCTTACTGTCAATGTTTTTGAACCACTCCTGTGACACTAGTTGTAGATTCCGATGCCTCACTTCAGGTTTACTGTATCCCTCTGTCCTTCTTATTGACAATGAAACACAGAAATTGCATCGGAATTAAATACTAAAGGTACAATGCCGACTTAAGTACAAGAAAACTGACTCTTCTTACTGTCAATGTTTTGAACCACTCCTGTGACACTAGTTATAGATTAAGATGCCTCACTTCAGGTTTACTGTATCCCTCTGACCTTCTTATTGACGATGAAACACAGAAATTGCATCGGAATTAAATACAAAAGGCACAATGCCGACTTAAGTACAAGAAAACTGACTCTTCTTACTGTCAATTTTTTGAACCACTCCTGTGACACTAGTTATAGATTCCGATGCCTCACTTCAGGTTTACTGTATCCCTCTGTCCTTCTTATTGACAATGAATCACAGAAATTGCATCTGAATAAAATACAAAAGACACAATGCCGACTTAAGTACAAGAAAACTGAGTCTTCTTACTGTCTATGTTTGAACCATTCATGTGACACTCGTTATAGATTCCGATGCTTTACTTCAGGTTTACTGTATCCCACTGACCTTCTTATTGACGATGAAACACAGATATTGTATCGGAATTAATTACAAAAGGCACAATGCTGACTTAAGTACAAGAAAACTGACTCTTCTCACTGTCTATGCTTTGAACCATTCATGTGACACTAGTTATAGATTCCGATGCTTCACTTCAGGTTTACTGTATTCCTCTGACCTTCTTATTGACGATGAAACACAGAAATTGCATCGGAATTAAATACAAAAGGCACAATGCCGACTTAAGTACAAGAAAACTGACTCTTCTTACTGTCAATGTTTTGAACCACTCCTGTGACACTAGTTATAGATTCCGATGCCTCACTTCAGGATTACTGTATCCCTCTGTCCTTCTTATTGACAATGAAACACAGAAATTGCATCTGAATTAAATACAAAAGACACAATGCCGACTTAAGTACAAGAAAACTGACTCTTCTTACTGTCTATGTTTTAAACCATTCCTGTGACACTAGGTATAGATTCCGATGCTTCACTTCAGGTTTACTGTATCCCTCTGACATTCTTATTGACGATGAAACACAGAAATTGCATCGGAATTAATACAAAAGGTACAATGCCGACTTAACTACAAGAAAACTGACTCTTCTTACTGTCTGTGGTTTGAACCATACCTATTACACTAGTTATAGATTCCGATGCTTCACGTCAGGTTTACTGTATCCCTCTAACCTTCTTATTGACGATGTAACACAGAAATTGCATCGGAATTAAATATAAAAGGCACAATGCCGACTTAAGTACAAGATAACTGACTCTTCTTACTGTCTATGTTGTGAACCATTCCCGTGACACTAGTTATTGATTCCGATGCTTCACTTCAGGTTTACTGTATCCCTCTGACCTTCTAATTGACGATGAAAAATAGAAATAGCATCGGAATTAAATAGAAAAGGCACAATGCCGACTTAAGTACTAGAAAACTAACTCTTCTAACTGTCTATGTTTGAACAATTCCTGTTATACTAGGTATAGATTCCGATGCTTCACTTAACGTTTACTGTATCCCTCTGACCATCTTATTGACGATGAAACACAGAAATTGCATCGGAATTAAATACAAACGGCACAATGCCGACTTAAGTACAAGAAAACTGACTCTTCTTACTGTCTATATTTTGAACCATTCATGTGACACTCGTTATAGTTTCCGATGCTTTACTTCAGGTTTACTGTATCCCTCTGTCCTTCTTATTGACGATAAAACACAGAAATTGCTTCGGAATTAAGTACAAAAGGCACAATGCCGACTTAAGTACAAGATAACTGACTCTTCTTACTGTCTGTGGTTTGAACCATACCTATTACACTAGTTATAGATTCCGATGCTTCACGTCAGGTTTACTGTATCCCTCTGACCTTCTTATTGACGATGAAACATAGAAATTGCGTCGGAATTAAATACAAAAGGCACAATGCCGACTTAAGTACAAGAAAACTGACTCTTCTTACTGTCAATGTTTTGAACCACTCCTGTGACACTAGTTATAGATTCCGATGCCTCACTTCAGGTTTACTGTATCCCTCTGACCTTCTTATTGACGATGAAACACAGATATTACATCGGAATTGAATACAAAAGGCACAATGCCGACTTAAGTACAAGAAAACTGATTCTTCTTACTGTCTATGTTTTGAACCATTCATGTGACACTCGTTATAGATTCCGATGCTTTACTTCAGGTTTACTGTATCCCTCTGACCTTCTTATTGACGATGAAACACAGAAATTGCATCGGAATTAAATACAAAAGGCACAATGCCGACTTAAGTACAAGAAAGCTGACTCTTCTTACTGTCAATGATTTGAACCACTCCTGTGACACTAGTTATAGATTCCGATGCCTCACTTCAGGTTTACTGTATCCCTCTGTCCTTCTTATTGACAATGAAACACAGAAATTGCATCGGAATTAAATACAAAAGACACAATGCCGACATAAGTACAAGAAAACTGTCTCTTCTCACTGTCTATGATTTGAACCATTCCTGTGAAACTAGTTATTGATTCCGATGCTTCGCTTCAGGTTTACTGTATCCCTCTGACCTTTATATTGACGATGAAACGCAGAAATTGCATCGGAATTAATACAAAAGGTACAATGCCGACTTAAGTACAAGATAACTGATTCTTCTTATTGTCTATCATTTGAACCATTCCTGTGACACTAGTTATAGATTCCGATGCATCACTTCAGGTTTACTGTTTCCCTTTGACCTTCTTATTGACGATGAAACACAGAAATTGCATCGGAATTAAATATAAAAGGCACAATGCCGACTTAAGTACAAGAAAACTGACTCTTCTTACTGTCTATGTTTTGAACCACTCCTGTGACACTAGTTATCGATACCGATGCTTCACTTCAGGTTTACTGTATCCCTCTGACCTTCTTATTGACGATGAAACACACAAATTGCATCGGAATTAAATACAAAAGGCACAATGCCGACTTAAGTACAAGAAAGCTGACTCTTCTTACTGTCAATGATTTGAACCACTCCTGTGACACTAGTTATAGATTCGGATGCTTCACTTCAGGTTTACTGTATCCCTCTGTCCTTCTTATTGACAATGAAACACAGAAATTGCATCGGAATTAAATACAAAAGACACAATGCCGACATAAGTACAAGAAAACTGTCTCTTCTTACTGTCTATGATTTGAACCATTCCTGTGAAACTAGTTATTGATTCCGATGCTTCGCTTCAGGTTTACTGTATCCCTCTGACCTTTTTATTGACGATGAAACGCAGAAATTGCATCGGAATTAATACAAAAGGTACAATGCCGACTTAAGTACAAGATAACTGATTCTTCTTATTGACTATGATTTGAACCATTCCTGTGACACTAGTTATAGATTCCGATGCATCACTTCAGGTTTACTGTTTCCCTCTGACCTTCTTATTGACGATGAAACACAGAAATTGCATCGGAATTAAATATAAAAGGCACAATGCCGACTTAAGTACAAGAAAACTGACTCTTCTTACTGTCTATGTTTTGAACCATTCCTGTGACACTAGTTATAGATACCGATGCTTCACTTCAGGTTTACTGTATCCCTCTGACCTTCTTATTGACGATGAAACACAGAAATTGTATCGGAATTAATTACAAAAGGCACAATGCTGACTTAAGTACAAGAAAACTGACTCTTCTCACTGTCTATGCTTTGAACCATTCATGTGACACTAGTTATAGATTCCGATGCTTCACTTCAGGTTTACTGTATCCCTCTGACCTTCTTATTGACGATGAAACACAGAAATTGCATCGGAATTAAATACAAAAGGCACAATGCCGACTTAAGTACAAGAAAACTGACTCTTCTTACTGTCAATGTTTTGAACCACTCCTGTGACACTAGTTATAGATTCCGATGCCTCACTTCAGGATTACTGTATCCCTCTGTCCTTCTTATTGACAATGAAACACAGAAATTGCATCTGAATTAAATACAAAAGACACAATGCCGACTTAAGTACAAGAAAACTGACTCTTCTTACTGTCTATGTTTTAAACCATTCCTGTGACACTAGGTATAGATTCCGATGCTTCACTTCAGGTTTACTGTATCCCTCTGACCTTCTTATTGACGATGAAACACAGAAATTGCATCGGAATTAATACAAAAGGTACAATGCCGACTTAACTACAAGAAAACTGACTCTTCTTACTGTCTGTGGTTTGAACCATACCTATTACACTAGTTATAGATTCCGATGCTTCACGTCAGGTTTACTGTATCCCTCTAACCTTCTTATTGACGATGTAACACAGAAATTGCATCGGAATTAAATATAAAAGGCACAATGCCGACTTAAGTACAAGATAACTGACTCTTCTTACTGTCTATGTTGTGAACCATTCCCGTGACACTAGTTATTGATTCCGATGCTTCACTTCAGGTTTACTGTATCCCTCTGACCTTCTAATTGACGATGAAAAATAGAAATTGCATCGGAATTAAATAGAAAAGGCACAATGCCGACTTAAGTACTAGAAAACTAACTCTTCTAACTGTCTATGTTTGAACAATTCCTGTTATACTAGGTATAGATTCCGATGCTTCACTTAACGTTTACTGTATCCCTCTGACCATCTTATTGACGATGAAACACAGAAATTGCATCGGAATTAAATACAAACGGCACAATGCCGACTTAAGTACAAGAAAACTGACTCTTCTTACTGTCTATATTTTGAACCATTCATGTGACACTCGTTATAGTTTCCGATGCTTTACTTCAGGTTTACTGTATCCCTCTGTCCTTCTTATTGACGATAAAACACAGAAATTGCTTCGGAATTAAGTACAAAAGGCACAATGCCGACTTAAGTACAAGATAACTGACTCTTCTTACTGTCTGTGGTTTGAACCATACCTATTACACTAGTTATAGATTCCGATGCTTCACGTCAGGTTTACTGTATCCCTCTGACCTTCTTATTGACGATGAAACATAGAAATTGCGTCGGAATTAAATACAAAAGGCACAATGCCGACTTAAGTACAAGAAAACTGACTCTTCTTACTGTCAATGTTTTGAACCACTCCTGTGACACTAGTTATAGATTCCGATGCCTCACTTCAGGTTTACTGTATCCCTCTGACCTTCTTATTGACGATGAAACACAGATATTACATCGGAATTGAATACAAAAGGCACAATGCCGACTTAAGTACAAGAAAACTGATTCTTCTTACTGTCTATGTTTTGAACCATTCATGTGACACTCGTTATAGATTCCGATGCTTTACTTCAGGTTTACTGTATCCCTCTGACCTTCTTATTGACGATGAAACACAGAAATTGCATCGGAATTAAATACAAAAGGCACAATGCCGACTTAAGTACAAGAAAGCTGACTCTTCTTACTGTCAATGATTTGAACCACTCCTGTGACACTAGTTATAGATTCCGATGCCTCACTTCAGGTTTACTGTATCCCTCTGTCCTTCTTATTGACAATGAAACACAGAAATTGCATCGGAATTAAATACAAAAGACACAATGCCGACATAAGTACAAGAAAACTGTCTCTTCTCACTGTCTATGATTTGAACCATTCCTGTGAAACTAGTTATTGATTCCGATGCTTCGCTTCAGGTTTACTGTATCCCTCTGACCTTTATATTGACGATGAAACGCAGAAATTGCATCGGAATTAATACAAAAGGTACAATGCCGACTTAAGTACAAGATAACTGATTCTTCTTATTGTCTATCATTTGAACCATTCCTGTGACACTAGTTATAGATTCCGATGCATCACTTCAGGTTTACTGTTTCCCTTTGACCTTCTTATTGACGATGAAACACAGAAATTGCATCGGAATTAAATATAAAAGGCACAATGCCGACTTAAGTACAAGAAAACTGACTCTTCTTACTGTCTATGTTTTGAACCATTCCTGTGACACTAGTTATCGATACCGATGCTTCACTTCAGGTTTACTGTATCCCTCTGACCTTCTTATTGACGATGAAACACACAAATTGCATCGGAATTAAATACAAAAGGCACAATGCCGACTTAAGTACAAGAAAGCTGACTCTTCTTACTGTCAATGATTTGAACCACTCCTGTGACACTAGTTATAGATTCGGATGCTTCACTTCAGGTTTACTGTATCCCTCTGTCCTTCTTATTGACAATGAAACACAGAAATTGCATCGGAATTAAATACAAAAGACACAATGCCGACATAAGTACAAGAAAACTGTCTCTTCTTACTGTCTATGATTTGAACCATTTCTGTGAAACTAGTTATTGATTCCGATGCTTCGCTTCAGGTTTACTGTATCCCTCTGACCTTTTTATTGACGATGAAACGCAGAAATTGCATCGGAATTAATACAAAAGGTACAATGCCGACTTAAGTACAAGATAACTGATTCTTCTTATTGACTATGATTTGAACCATTCCTGTGACACTAGTTATAGATTCCGATGCATCACTTCAGGTTTACTGTTTCCCTCTGACCTTCTTATTGACGATGAAACACAGAAATTGCATCGGAATTAAATATAAAAGGCACAATGCCGACTTAAGTACAAGAAAACTGACTCTTCTTACTGTCTATGTTTTGAACCATTCCTGTGACACTAGTTATAGATACCGATGCTTCACTTCAGGTTTACTGTATCCCTCTGACCTTCTTATTGACGATGAAACACAGAAATTGCATCGGAATTAAATACAAAAGGCACAATGCCGACTTAAGTACAAGAAAACTGACTCTTCCTACTGTCAATGTTTTGAACCACTCCTGTGACACTAGTTATAGATTCTGATGCCTCACTTCAAGTTAACTGTATCCCTCTGTCCTTCTTATTGACAATGAAACACAGAAATTGCATCGGAATTAAATACAAACGACACAATGCCGACTTAAGTACAAGAAAACTGACTCTTCTTACTGTCTATGTTTTGAACCATTCCTGTGACACTAGGTATAGATTCCGATGCTTCACTTCAGGTTTACTGTATCCCTCTGTCCTTCTTATTGACGATGAAACACAGAAATTGCTTCGGAACTAAGTACAAAAGGCACAATGCCGACTAAGTACAAGATAACTGACTCTTCTTACTGTCTGTGGTTTGAACCATACCTATTACACTAGTTATAGATTCCGATGCTTCACGTCAGGTTTACTGTATCCCTCTGACCTTCTTATTGACGATGAAACACAGAAATTGCATCGGAATTAAATATAAAAGGCACAATGCCGACTTAAGTACAAGATAACTGACTCTTCTTACTGTCTATGTTGGAACCATTCCTGTGACACTAGTTATAGATTCCAATGCTTCACTTAAGGTTTACTGTATCCCAGTGACGTTCTTATTGACGATAAAACACAGAAATTGCATCGGAATTAAATACAAAAGGCACAATGCTGACTTAAGTACAAGAAAACTGACTCTTCTTACAGTCTATGCTTTGAACCATTCCTGAGACTCTACTTATAGATTCCGATTCTTCACTTCAGGTTTACTGTATCCCTCTGACCTTCTAATTGACGATGAAACATAGAAATTACATCGGAATTAAATAGAAAAGGCACAATGCCGACTTAAGTACAAGAAAACTAACTCTTCTAACTGTCTGTGTTTGAACCATTCCTGTTACACTAGTTATAGATTCCGATGCTTCACTTCAGGTTTACTGTATCCCTCTGACCTTCTTATTGGCGACGAAACACAGAAATTGCATCGGAATTAAATACAAAAGGCACAATGCCAACTTTAGTACAAGAAAACTGACTCTTCTTACTGTCAATGTTTGAACCACTCCTGTGACACTAGTTATGGATTCCGATGCCTCACTTCAGGTTTACTGTATCCCTCTGTCCTTCTTATTGACAATGAAACACAGAAATTGCATCGGAATTAAATTCAAAAGACACAATGCCGACTTAAGTACAAGAAAACTGACTCTTCTTACTGTCTATGTTTTGAACCCTTCCTGTGTCACTAGTTATAGATTCCGATGCTTCACTTCAGGTTTACTGTATCCCTCTGACCTTCGTATTGACGATGAGACACAGAAATTGCATCGGAATTAATACAAAAGGTACAATGCCGACTTAAGTACAAGAAAACTGACTCCTCTTACTGTCTATATTTTGAACCATTCATGTGACACTCGTTACAGATTCCGATGCTTTACTTCAGGTTTACTGTATCCCTCTGACCTTCTTATTGACGATGACACAGAAATTGCTTCGGAATTAAGTGCAAAAGGCACAATGCCGACTTAAGTACAAGATAACTGACTCTTCTTACTGTCTGTGGTTTGAACCATTCCTATTACACTAGTTATAGATTCCGATGCTTTACTTCATGTTTACTGTATCCCTCTGGCCTTCGTATTGACGATGAAAAACAGAAATTGCTTCTGAATTAAATACAAAAGGCACAATACCGACTTAAGTACAAGAAAACTGACTCTTCTTACAGTCTATGTTTGAACCATTCCTGAGACTCTACTTATAGATTCCGATTCTTCACTTCAGGTTTACTGTATCCCTCTGATCTTCTTATTGACGATGGAACACAGAAATTGCATCGGAATTAAATATAAAATACACAATGCCGACTTAAGTACAAGATAACTGACTCTTCGTACTGTCTATGTTGTGATCCATTCCTGAGACACTAGTTATTGATTCCGATGCTTCACTTCAGGTTTACTGTATCCCTCTGACCTTCTAATTGACGATGAAACATAGAAATTGCATCGGAATTTAATAGAAAAGGCGCAATGCCGACTTAAGTACAAGAAAAGTAACTCTTCTAACTGTCTATGTTTGAACCATTCCTGTTATACTAGGTACAGATTCCGATGCTTCACTTACGGTGTACTGTATCCCTCTGACCTTCTTATTGACGACGAAACACATATATTGCATCGGAAGTAAATACAAAAGGCACAATGCCGGCTTAAGTACAAGAAAACTGACTCTTCCTACTGTCTACGTTTTGAACCATTCACGTGACACTCGTTATAGATTCCGATGCTTTACTTCAGGTTTACTGTATCCCTCTGGCCTTCGTATTGACGATGAAAAACAGAAATTGCTTCTGAATTAAATACAAAAGGCACAATATCGACTTAAGTACAAGATAACAGATTCTTCTTATTGTCTATGATTTGAACCATTCCTGTGACACTAGTTATAGAATCCGATGCTTCACTTCAGGTTTACTGTATCCCTCTGACCTTCTTATTGACGATGTAACACAGATATTGCATCGGAATTAAATACAATAGGAACAATGCCGACTTAAGTGCAAGAAAACTGACTCTTCTTACTGTCTATGCTTTCAACCATTCCTGTGACACTTGTTATAGATTCCGATGCTTCACTTCAGGTCTACTGTATCCCTCTGACCTTCTTATTGACGATGAATCACAGAAATTGCATCGGAATTAAATTCAAAAGGCACAATGCCGACTTAAGTACAAGAAAACTGACTCTTCTTACAGTCTATGTTTTGAACCATTCCTGTGACACTAGTTATAGATTTCAATGCTTCGCTTCAGGTTTTCTGTATCCCTCTGATGTTCTTATTGACGGTGAAACGCAGAAATTGCATCGGAATTAAATACAAAAGGCACAATGCAGACTCAAGTACAAGAATACTGACTCTTCTTACTGCCTATGTTTTGAACCAATCCTGTGACACTAGTTATAGATTCTAATGCTTCACTTCAGGTTTACTGTATCCCTCTGACCTACTTATTGACGATGAAACACAGAAATTGCATCGGAATTAAATACAAAAGGCACAATGCCGACTTAAGTACAAGAAAACTGACTCTTCTTACAGTCTATGCTTTGAACCATTCCTGTGACTCTACTTATAGATTCCGATGTTTCACTTCAGGTTTACTGTATCCCTCTGACCCTCTTACTGACGATGAAACACAGATATTGCATCGGAATTAAATATAAAAGGCACAATGCCGACTTAAGTACAAGAAAACTGACTCTTCTTACAGTCTATGTGTTGAACCATTCCTGTGACACTAGTCATTGATTCCGATGCTTCACTTCGGGTTTACTGTATCCCTCTGACCTTCTAATTACGATGAAACATAGAAATTGCAACGGAATTAAATAGAAAAGGCACAATGCCGACTTAAGTACAAGAAAACTAACTCTTCTAACTGTCTATGTTTGAACCATTCCTGTTACACTAGTTATAGATTCCGATGCTTCACTTCAGGTTTACTGTATCCCTCTGACCTTCTTATTGACGATGAAACACAGAAATTGCATCGGAATTAAATACAAAAGGCACAGTGCCGACTTAAGTACAAGATAACTGACTCTTCTTACTGTCTATGTTGTGATCCATTTTTGTGACACTAGTTACTGATTCCGATGCTTCACTTCAGGTTTACTGTATCCCTCTGACCTTCTAATTGACGATGAAACATAGAAATTGCATCGGAATTAAATAGAAAAGGCACAATGCCGACTTAAGTACAAGAAAACTAACTCTTCTAACTGTCTATGTTTGAACCATTCCTCTTATACTAGGTATAGATTCCGATGCTTCACTTAAGGTGTACTGTATCCCTCTGACCTTCTTATTGACGACGAAACACAGAAATTGCTTCTGAATTAAATACAAAAGGCACAATGCCGACTTAAGTACAAGATAACTGATTCTTCTCATTGTCTATGATTTGAACCATTCCTGTGACACTAGTTATAGATTCCGATGCTTCACTTCCGGTTTACTGTATCCCTCTGACCTTCTTATTGACGATGTAACACAGATATTGCATCGGAATTAAATACAATAGGAACAATGCCGACTTAAGTACAAGAAAACTGACTCTTCTTACTGTCTATGTTTTGAACCATTCCTCTGACACTAGTTATAGATTCCGATGCTTCACATCAGGTTTACTGTATCCCACTGACCTTCTTATTGACGATGAAACACAGATATTGTATCGGAATTAATTACAAAAGGCACAATGCTGACTTAAGTACAAGAAAACTGACTCTTCTCACTGTCTATGTTTTGAACCATTGATCTGACACTAGTTATAGATTCCGATGCTTCACTTCAGGTCTACTGTATCCCTCTGACCTTCTTATTGACGATGAATCACAGAAATTGCATCGGAATTAAATTCAAAAGGCACAATGCCGACTTAAGTACAAGAAAACTGACTCTTCTTACAGTCTATGTTTTGAACCATTCCTGTGACACTAGTTATAGATTCCAATGCTTCGCTTCAGGTTTACTGTATCCCTCTGATGTACTTATTGACGATGAAACGCAGAAATTGCATCGGAATTAAATACAAAATGCACAATGCAGGCTCAAGTACAAGAAAACTGACTCTTCTTACTGCCTATGTTTTGAACCATTCCTGTGACACTAGTTATAGATTCTAATGCTTCGCTTCAGGTTTACTGTATCCCTGTGATGTACTTATTGACGATGAAACACAGAAATTGCATCGAAATTATATACAAAAGGCACAATGCCGACTTAAGTACAAGATAACTGATTCTTCTTATTGTCTATGATTTGAACCATTCCTGTGACACTAGTTGTAGATTCTGATGCTTCACTTCAGGTTTACTGTTTCCCTCGGACCTTCTAATTGACGATGAAACACAGAAATTGCATCGAAATTAAATATAAAAGGCACAATGCCGACTTAAGTACAAGAAAACTGTCTCTTCTTACTGTTTATGTTTTGATCCATTCCTGTGACACTAGTTATAGATACCGATGCTTCACTTCAGGTTTACTGTATCCCTCTGACCTTCTTATTGACGATGAAACACTGAAATTTCATCGGAATTAAATACAAAAGGCACAATGCCGACTTAAGTACAAGAAAACTGACTCTTCCTACTGTCAATGTTTTGAACCACTCCTGTGACACTAGTTATAGATTCCGATGCCTCACTTCAGGTTTACTGTATCCCTCTGTCCTTCTTATTGACAATGAAACACAGAAATTGCATCGGAATTAAATACAAAAGACACAATGCCGACTTAAGTACAAGATAACTGACTCTTCTTACTGTCTATGTTTTGAACCATTCCTGTGACACTAGTTATAGATTCCGATGCTTCACTTCAGGTTTACTGTACCCCTCTGACCTTCTTATTGACGATGAAACACAGAAATTGCATCGGAATTAATACAAAAGGTACAATGCCGACTTAAGTACAAGAAAACTGACTCTTCTTACTGTCTACATTTTGAACCATTCATGTGACACTCGTTATATATTCCGATGCTTCGCTTCAGGTTTACTGTATCCCTCTGATGTACTTATTGACGATGAAATACAGAAATTGCATCGGAATTATATACAAAAGGCACAATGCCGACTTAAGAACAAGATAACTGATTCTTCTTATTGTCTATGATTTGAACCATTCCTGTGACACTAGTTATAGATTCCGATGCTTCACTTCAGGTTTACTGTTTCCCTCTGACCTTCTAATTGACGATGAAACACAGAAATTGCATCGAAATTAAATATAAAAGGCACAATGCCGACTTAAGTACAAGAAAACTGTCTCTTCTTACTGTTTATGTTTTGATCCATTCCTGTGACACTAGTTATAGATACCGATGCTTCACTTCAGGTTTACTGTATCCCTCTGACCTTCTTATTGACGATGAAACACAGAAATTTCATCGGAATTAAATACAAAAGGCACAATGCCGACTTAAGTACAAGAAAACTGACACTCCCTACTGTCAATGTTTTGAACCACTCCTGTGACACTAGTTATAGATTCCGATGCCTCACTTCAGGTTTACTGTATCCCTCTGTCCTTCTTATTGACAATGAAGCACAGAAATTGCATCGGAATTAAGTACAAAAGACACAATGCCGACTTAAGTACAAGATAACTGACTCTTCTTACTGTCTATGTTTTGAACCATTACTGTGACACTAGTTATAGATTCCGATGCTTCACTTCAGGTTTACTGTATCCCTCTGACCTTCTTATTGACGATGAAACACAGAAATTGCATCGGAATTAATACAAAAGGTACAATGCCGACTTAAGTACAAGAAAACTGACTCTTCTTACAGTCTACATTTTAAACCATTCATGTGACACTCGTTATATATTCCGATGCTTCGCTTCAGGTTTACTGTATCCCTCTGATGTACTTATTGACGATGAAACACAGAAATTGCATCGGAATTAATACAAAAGGTACAATGCCGACTTAAGTACAAGAAAACTGACTCTTCTTACTGTCTATATTTTGAACCATTCATGTGACACTCGTTATAGGTTCCGATGCTTTACTTCAGGTTTACTGTATCCCTCTGACTTTCTTATTGACGATTAAACACAGAAATTGCTTCGGAATTAAGTACAAAAGGCACAATGCCGACTTAAGTACAAGATAACTGACTCTTCTTACTGTCTGTGGTTTGAACCATTCCTATTACACTAGTTATAGATTCCGATGCTTCACGTCAGGTTTACTTAATCCCTCTGACCTTCTTATTGACGATGAAACACAGAAATTGCATCGGAATTATATACAAAAGGCACAATGCCGACTTAAGTACAAAATAACTGATTCTTCTTATTGTCTATGATTTGAACCATTCCTGTGACACTAGTTATAGATTCCGATGCTTCACTTCAGGTTTACTGTTTCCCTCTGACCTTCTAATTGACGATGAAACACAGAAATTGCATCGAAATTAAATATAAAAGGCACAATGCCGACTTAAGTACAAGAAAACTGTCTCTTCTTACTGTTTATGTTTTGATCCATTCCTGTGACACTAGTTATAGATACCGATGCTTCACTTCAGGTTTACTGTATCCCTCTGACCTTCTTATTGACGATGAAACACAGAAATTTCATCGGAATTAAATACAAAAGGCACAATGCCGACTTAAGTACAAGAAAACTGACTCTTCCTACTGTCAATGTTTTGAACCACTCCTGTGACACTAGTTATAGATTCCGATGCCTCACTCCAGGTTTACTGTATCCCTCTGTCCTTCTTATTGACAATGAAACACAGAAATTGCATCGGAATTAAATACAAAAGACACAATGCCGACTTAAGTACAAGATAACTGACTCTTCTTACTGTCTATGATTTGAACCATTCCTGTGACACTAGTTATAGGTTCCGATGCTTCACTTCAGGTTTACTGTATCCCTCTGACCTTCTTATTGACGATGAAACACAGAAATTGCATCGGAATTAATACAAAAGGTACAATGCCGACTTAGGTACAAGAAAACTGACTCTTCTTACAGTCTACATTTTGAACCATTCATGTGACACTCGTTATATATTCCGATGCTTCGCTTCAGGTTTACTGTATCCCTCTGATGTACTTATTGACGATGAAACACAGAAATTGCATCGGAATTGATACAAAAGGTACAATGCCGACTTAAGTACAAGAAAACTGACTCTTCTTATTGTCTATATTTTGAACCATTCATGTGACACTCGTTATAGGTCCCGATGCTTTACTTCAGGTTTACTGTATCCCTCTGACCTTCTTATTGACGATTAAACACAGAAATTGCTTCGGAATTAAGTACAAAAGGCACAATGCCGACTTAAGTACAAGATAACTGACTCTTCTTACTGTCTGTGGTTTGAACCATACCTATTACACTAGTTATAGATTCCGATGCTTCACGTCAGGTTTACTTAATCCCTCTGACCTTCTTATTGACGATGAAACACAGATATTGCATCGGAATTAAACATAAAAGGCACAATGCCTACTTAAGTACAAGATAACTGACTCTTCTTACTGTCTATGTTGTGAACCATTCCTGTGACACTAGTTATTGATTCCGATGCTTCACTTCAGGTTTACTGTATCCCTCTGTCCTTCTTATTGACGATGAAACACAGAAATTGCATCGGAATTACATACAAAAGGCACAATGCCGACTTAAGTACAAGATAACTGACTCTTCTTACTGTCTGTGGTTTGAACCATTCCTGTTACACTAGTTATAGATTCCGATGCTTTACTTCAGGTTTACTGTATCCCTCAGACCTTCTTATTGACGTTGAAACACAGAAATTGCATCGGAATTAAATATAAAAGGCACAATGCCGACTTAAGTACAAGAAAACTGACTCTTCTTACTGTCTATGTTTGAACCATTCCTGTGACACTAGTTTTTGATTCCGATGCTTCACTTCAGGTTTACTGTATCCCACCGACCTTCTTATGGACGATGAAACACAGAAATTGCATCGGAATTAAATACAAAAGGCACGATGCCGACTTAAGTACAAGAAAACTGACTCTTCTTACAGTCTATGTTTTGAACCATTCCTGAGACTCCACTTATAGATTCCGATGCTTCACTTCAGGTTTACTGTATCCCTCTGACCTTCTTATTGACGATGAAACACAGATATTGCATCGGAATTAAATATAAAAGGCACAATGCCGACTTAAGTACAAGAAAACTGACTCTTCTTACTGTCTATGTTTTAACCATTCCTGTGACACTAGTTATTGATTTCGATGCTTTACTTCAGGTTTACTGTATCCCTCTGACCTTCTTATTGACGATGAAACACAGAAATTGCATCGGAATTAAATGCAAAAGGCACAATGCCGACTTAAGTACAAGAAAACTGACTCTTCTTACTGTCTATGCTTTGAACCATTCATGTGACACTCGTTATAGATTCCGATGCTTTACTTCAGGTTTACTGTATCCTTCTGACCTTCTTATTGACGATGAAACACAGAAATTGCTTCGGAATTAAATACAAAAGGCCAATGCCGACATAAGTACAAGATAACTGATTCTTCTTATTGTCTATGATTTGAACCATTCCTGTGACACTAGTTATAGATTCCGATGCTTCACTTCAGGTTTACTGTTTCCCTCTGACCTCCTAATTGACGATGAAACACAGAAATTGCATCGGAATTAAATATAAAAGGCACAATGCCGACTTAAGTACAATAAAACTGTCTCTTCTTACTGTCTATATTTCGAACCATTCATGTGACACTCCTTATAGATTCCGATGCTTTACTTCAGGTTTACTGTATCCCTCTGACCTTCTTATTGACGATGAAACACAGAACTTGCTTCGGAATTAGGTACAAAAGGCACAATGCCGACTCAAGTACATGATAACTGACTCTTCTTACTGTCTGTGGTTTGAACCATTCCTATTACACAAGTTATAGATTCCGATGCTTCACTTCAGGTTTACTGTATCCCTCTGACCTTCTTCTTGACGATGAAACACAGAAATTGCATCGGAATTAATACAAAAGTACAATGCCGACTTAAGTACAAGAAAACTGACTCTTCTTACTGTCTATATTTTGAACCATTCATGTGACACTCGTTATAGATTCCGATGCTTTACTTCAGGTTTACTGTATCCCTCTAACCTTCTTATTGACGATGAAACACAGAAATTGCTTCGGAATTAAGTACAAAAGGCACAATGCCGACTTAAGTACAAGATAACTGACTCTTCTTACAGTCTGAGGTTTGAACCATTCCTATTACACTACTTATAGATTCCGGTGCTTCACGTCAGGTTTGCTGTATCCCTCTGACCTTCTTATTGACGATGAAACACAGAAATTGCATCGGAATTAAATATAAAAGGCACAATGCCGACTTAAGTACAAGATAACTGACTCTTCTTACTATCTATGTTGTGAACCATTCCTGTGACACTAGTTATTGATTCCGATGCTTCACTTCAGGTTTACTGTATCCCTCTGTCCTTCTTATTGACAATGAAACACAGAAATTGCATCGGAATTAATACAAAAGGTACAATGCCGACATAAGTACAAGAAAACTGACTCTTCTTACTATCTATATTTTGGACCATTCATGTGACACTCGTTAAAGATTCCGATGCTTTACTTCTGGTTTACTGTATCCCTCTGACCTTCTTATTGACGATGAAACACAGAAATTGCTTCGGAATGAGGTACAAAAGGCACAATGCCGACTTAAGTACAAGATAACTGACTCTTCTTACTGTCTCTGGTTTGAACCATTGCTGTTACACTAGTTATAGATTCCGATGCTTCACTTCAGGTTTACTGTATCCCTCAGACCTTCTTATTGACGATGAAACACAGAAATTGCATCGGAATTATTTATAAAAGGCACAATGCCGACTTAAGTACAAGAAAACTAACTCTTCTTACTGTCTATGTTTGAACCATTCCTGTGACACTAGTTGTTGTTTCCGATGCTTCACTTCAGGTTTTATTGTATCCCACTGACCTTCTTATGGACGATGAAACACAGAAATTGCATCGGAATTAAATATAAAAGGCACAATGCCGACTTAAGTACAAGAAAACTGACACTTCTAACTGTCTATGTTTTAAACCATTCCTGTGACACTAGTTATTGATTCCGATGCTTCACTTCAGGTTTACTGTATCCCTCTGACCTTCTAATTGACGATGAAACATAGGAATTGCATCGGAATTAAATAGCAAAAGCACAATGCCGACTTAAGTACAAGAAAACTAACTCTTCTAACTGTCTATGTTTGAACCATTCCGGTTACACTATTTATAGATTCCGATGCTTCACTTCAGGTTTACAGTATCCCTCTGACCTTCTTATTGACGAAGAAACACAGATATTGCATCGGAATTCAACACAAATGGCACTATGCCGACTTAAGTACAAGAAGACTGACTCTTCTTACTGTCTATGTTTTGAACCATTCCTGTGACACTAGTTATAGATTCCGATGCTTCACTTCAGGTTTATTGTATCCCTCTGACCTTCTTATTGACGATGAAACACAGAAATTGCATCGGAATTAATACAAAAGGTACAATGCCGACTTAAGTACAAGAAAACTGACTCTTCTTACTGTCCATATTTTGAACCATTCATGTGACACTCGTTACAGATTCCGATGCTTTACTTCAGGTTTACTGTCTCCCTCTGACCTTCTTATTGACGATGAAACACAGAAATTGCATAGGAATTAAATATAAAAGACACAATGCCGACTTAAGTACAAGATAACTGACTGTTCTTACTGTCTATGTTTTGAACCCTTCCTGTGACACTAGTTATAGATTCCGATGCTTCACTTCAGGTTTATTGTATCCCTCTGACCTTCTTATTGACGATGAAACACAGAAATTGCATCGGAATTAATACAAAAGGTACAATGCCGACTTAAGTACAAGAAAACTGACTCTTCTTACTGTCCATATTTTGAACCATTCATGTGACACTCGTTACAGATTCCGATGCTTTACTTCAGGTTTACTGTATCCCTCTGACCTTCTTATTGACGATGAAACACAGAAATTGCTTCGGAATTAAGAACAAAAAGCACAATGCCGACTTAAGTACAAGATAACTGACTCTTCTTACTGTCTGTGGTTTGAACCATTCCTATTACACTAGTTATAGATTCCGATGCTTCACGTCAGGTTTACTGCATCCCTCTGAACTTCTTATTGACGATGAAACACAGAAATTGCATCGGAATTAAATATAAAATGCACAATGCCGACTTAAGTACAAGATAACTGACTCTTCTTACTGTCTATGTTGTGATCCATTTTTGTGACACTAGTTACTGATTCCGATGCTTCACTTCAGGTTTACTGTATCCCTCTGACCTTCTAATTGACGACGAAACATAGAAATTGCATCGGAATTAAATAGAAAAGGCACAATGCCGACTTAAGTACAAGAAAACTAACTCTTCTAACTGTCTATGTTTGAACCATTCCTCTTATACTAGGTATAGATTCCGATGCTTCACTTAAGGTATACTGTATCCCTCTGACCTTCTTATTGACGACGAAACACAGAAATTGCTTCTGAATTAAATACAAAAGGCACAATGCCGACTTAAGTACAAGACAACTGATTCTTCTTATTGTCTATGATTTGAACCATTCCTGTGACACTAGTTATAGATTCCGATGCTTCACTTCAGGTTTACTGTATCCCTCTGACCTTCTTATTGACGATGAAAAACAGAAATTGCTTCTGAATTAAATACAAAAGGCACAATGCCAACTTAAGTACAAGATAACTGATTCTTCTTACTGTCTATGATTTGAACCATTCCTGTGACACTAGTTATAGATTCCGATGCTTCACTTCAGGTTTACTGTATCCCTCTGACCTTCTTATTGACGATGTAACACAGATATTGCATCGGAATTAAATACAATAGGAACAATGCCGACTTAAGTACAAGAAAACTGACTCTTCTTACTGTCTATGTTTTGAACCATTCCTGTGACACTAGTTATAGATTCCGATGCTTCACATCAGGTTTACTGTATCCCACTGACCTTCTTATTGACGATGAAACACAGATACTGTATCGGAATTAATTACAAAAGGCACAATGCTGACTTAAGTACAAGAAAACTGACCCTTCTCACTGTCTATGATTTGAACCATTGATCTGACACTAGTTATAGATTCCGATGCTACACTTCAGGTCTACTGTATCCCTCTGACCTTCTTATTGACGATGAATCACAGAAATTGCATCGGAATTAAATTCAAAAGGCACAATGCTGACTTAAGTACAAGAAAACTGACTCTTCTTACAGTCTATGTTTTGAACCATTCCTGTGACACTAGTTATAGATTCCAATGCTTCGCTTCAGGTTTACTGTATCCCTCTGATGTACTTATTGACGATGAAACGCAGAAATTGCATCGGAATTAAATACAAAAGGCACAATGCTGGCTCAAGTACAAGAAAACTGGCTCTTCTTACTGCCTATGTTTTGAACCATTCATGTGACACTAGTTATAGATTCTAATGCTTCGCTTCAGGTTTACTGTATCCCTCTGACTTTCTTATTGACGATGAAACACAGATATTGCATCGGAATTAAATACAAAAGGCACAATGCCGACTTAAGTACAAGAAAACTGACTCTTCTTACTGTCAATGTTTTGAACCACTCCTGTGACACTAGTTATAGATTCCGATGCCTCACTTCAGGTTTACTGTATCCTTCTGTCCTTCTTATTGACAATGAAACACAGAAATTGGATCGGAATTAAATACAAAAGACACAATGCGGACTTAAGTACAAGAAAACTGACTCTTCTTACTGTCTATGTTTTGAACCATTCCTGTGACACTAGTTATAGATTCCGATGCTTCACTTCAGGATTTCTGTATCCCTCTGACCTTCTTATTGACGATGAAACACAGAAATTGCATCGGAATTAATACAAAAGGTACAACGCCGACTTAAGTACAAGAAAACTGACTCTTCTTACTGTCTATATTTTGAACCATTCATGTGACACTCGTTATAGATTCCGATGCTTTAGTTCTGGTTTACTGTATCCCTCTGACCTTCTTATTGACGATGATACACAGAAATTGCTTCGGAATTAAATCAAAAAGGCACAATGCCGACTTAAGTACATGATAACTGACTCTTCTTACTGTCTGTGGTTTGAACCATTCCTATTACACAAGTTATAGATTCCGATGCTTCACTTCAGGTTTACTGTATCCCTCGGACCTTCTTCGTGACGATGAAACACAGAAATTGCATCGGAATTAAATATAAAAGACACAATGCCGACTTAAGTACAAGATAACTGACTCTTCTTACTGTCTATGTTTTGAACCCTTCCTGTGACACTAGTTATAGATTCCGATGCTTCACTTCAGGTTTATTGTATCCCTCTGACCTTCTTATTGACGATGAAACACAGAAATTGCATCGGAATTAATACAAAAGGTACAATGCCGACTTAAGTACAAGAAAACTGACTCTTCTTACTGTCTATATTTTGAACCATTCATGTGACACTCGTTACAGATTCCGATGCTTTACTTCAGGTTTACTGAATCCCTCTGACCTTCTTATTGACGATGAAACACAGAAATTGCTTCGGAATTAAGAACAAAAAGCACAATGCCGACTTAAGTACAAGATAACTGACTCTTCTTACTGTCTGTGGTTTGAACCATTCCTATTACACTAGTTATAGATTCCGATGCTTCACGTCAGGTTTACTGCATCCCTCTGAACTTCTTATTGACGATGAAACACAGAAATTGCATCGGAATTAAATATAAAATGCACAATGCCGACTTAAGTACAAGATAACTGACTCTTCTTACTGTCTATGTTGTGATCCATTTTTGTGACACTAGTTACTGATTCCGATGCTTCACTTCAGGTTTACTGTATCCCTCTGACATTCTAATTGACGACGAAACATAGAAATTGCATCGGAATTAAATAGAAAAGGCACAATGCCGACTTAAGTACAAGAAAACTAACTCTTCTAACTGTCTATGTTTGAACCGTTCCTCTTATACTAGGTATAGTTTCCGATGCTTCACTTAAGGTATACTGTATCCCTCTGACCTTCTTATTGACGACGAAACACAGAAATTGCTTCTGAATTAAATACAAAAGGCACAATGCCGACTTAAGTACAAGATAACTGATTCTTCTTATTGTCTATGATTTGAACCATTCCTGTGACACCAGTTATAGATTCCGATGCTTCACTTCAGGTTTACTGTATCCCTCTGACCTTCTTATTGACGATGAAAAACAGAAATTGCTTCTGAATTAAATACAAAAGGCACAATGCCGACTTAAGTACAAGATAACTGATTCTTCTTACTGTCTATGATTTGAACCATTCCTGTGACACTAGTTATAGATTCCGATGCTTCACTTGAGGTTTACTGTATCCCTCTGACCTTCTTAATGACGATGCAACACAGATATTGCATCGGAATTAAATACAATAGGAACAATGCCGACTTAAGTACAAGAAAACTGACTCTTCTTACTGTCTATGTTTTGAACCATTCCTGTGACACTAGTTATAGATTCCGATGCTTCACGTCAGGGTTACTGTATCCCACTGACCTTCTTATTGACGATGAAACACAGATACTGTATCGGAATTAATTACAAAAGGCACAATGCTGACTTAAGTACAAGAAAACTGACCCTTCTCACTGTCTATGTTTTGAACCATTGATCTGACAGTAGTTATAGATTCCGATGCTACACTTCAGGTCTACTGTATCCCTCTGACCTTCTTATTGACGATGAATCACAAAAATTGCATCGGAATTAAATTCAAAAGGCACAATGCCGACTTAAGTACAAGAAAACTGACTCTTCTTACAGTCTATGTTTTGAACCATTCCTGTGACACTAGTTATAGATTCCAATGCTTCGCTTCAGGTTAACTGTATCCCTCTGATGTACGTATTGACGATGAAACGCAGAAATTGCATCGGAATTAAATACAAAAGGCACAATGCTGGCTCAAGTACAAGAAAACTGACTCTTCTTACTGCCTATGTTTTGAACCATTCCTGTGACACTAGTTATAGATTCTAATGCTTTGCTTCAGGTTTACTGTATCCCTCTGACCTACTTATTGACGATGAAACACAGAAATTGCATCGGAATTAAATACAAAAGGCACAATGCCGACTTAAGTACAAGATAACTGATTCTTCTTATTGTCTATGATTTGAACCATTCCTGTGACACTAGTTATAGATTCCGATGCTTTACTTCAGGTTTACTGTTTCCCTCTGACCTTCTAATTGACGATGAAACACACAAATTGCATCGGAATTAAATATAAAAGGCACAATGCCGACTTAAGTACAGGAAAACTGTCTCTTCTTACTGTTTATGTTTTGATCCATTCCTGTGACACTAGTTATAGATACCGATGCTTCACTTCAGGTTTACTGTATCCCTCTGACCTTCTTATTGACGACGAAACACAGAAATTTCATCGGAATTAAATACAAAAGGCACAATGCCGACTTAAGTACAAGAAAACTGACTCTTCTTACTGTCTATGTTTTGAACCATTCCTGTGACACTAGTTATAGATTCCGATGCTTCACTTCAGGTTTACTGTATCCCTCTGACCTTCTTATTGACGATGAAACAAAGAAATTGCATCGGAATTTATACAAAAAGTACAATGCCGTCTTAAGTACAAGAAAACTGACTCTTCTTACTGTCTACATTTTGAACCATTCATGTGACACTCGTTATAGATTCCGATGCTTTACTTCAGCTTTACTGTATCCCTCTGACCTTCATATTGACGATGAAATACAGAAATTGCTTCGGAATTAAGTACAAAAGGCACAATGCCGACTTAAGTACAAGATAACTGACTCTTCTTACTGTCTGTGGTTTGAACCATTCCTATTACACTAGTTATAGATTCAGATGCTTCACGTCAGGTTTACTGTATCCCTCTGACCTTCTTATTGACGATGAAACACAGAAATTGCATCGGAATTAAATATAAAAGGCACAATGCCGACTTAAGTACAAGAAAACTGACTCTTCTTACTGTCTATGTTTTGAACCATTCCTGTGACACTAGTTATAGAATCCGATGCTTCACTTCAGGTTTACTGTATCCCTCTGTCCTTCTTATTGACGATGAAACACAGAAATTGCATCGGAATTACATACAAAAGGCACAATGCCGACTTAAGTACAAGATAACTGACTCTTCTTACTGTCTGTGGTTTGAACCATTCCTGTTACACTAGTTATAGATTCCGATGCTTCACTTCAGGTTTACTGTATCCCTCAGACCTTCTTATTGACGTTGAAACACAGAAATTGCATCGGAATTAAATATAAAAGGCATAATGCCGACTTAAGTACAAGAAAACTGACTCTTCTTACTGTCTATGTTTGAACCATTCCTGTGACACTAGTTTTTGATTCCGATGCTTCACTTCAGGTTTACTGTATCCCACCGACCTTCTTCTGGACGATGAAACACAGAAATTGCATCGGAATTAAATACAAAAAGCACAATGCCGACTTAAGTACAAGAAAACTGACTCTTCTTACAGTCTATGTTTTGAACCATTCCTGAGACTCTACTTATAGATTCCGATGCTTCACTTCATGTTTACTGTATCCCTCTGACCTTCTTATTGACGATGAAACACAGAAATTGCATCGGAATTAAATATAAAAGGCACAATGCCGACTTAAGTACAAGAAAACTGTCTCTTCTTACAGTTTATGTTTTGAACCATTCCTGTGACACTAGTTATAGATACCGATGCTTCACTTCAGGTTTACTGTATCCCTCTGACCTTCTTATTGACGATGAAACACAGAAATTGCATCGGAATTAAATACAAAAGGCACAATGCCGACTTAAGTACAAGAAAACTGACTCTTCTTACTGTCAATGTTTTGAACCACTCCTGTGACACTAGTTATAGATTCCGATGCCTCACTTCAGGTTTACTGTATCCCTCTGTCCTTCTTATTGACAATGAAACACAGAAATTGCATCGGAATTAAATACAAAAGACACAATGCCGACTTAAGTACAAGAAAACTGACTCTTCTTACTGTCTATGTTTTAAACCATTCCTGTGACACTAGTTATAGATTCCGATGCTTCACTTCAGGATTTCTGTATCCCTCTGACCTTCTTATTGACGATGAAACACAGAAATTGCATCGGAATTAATACAAAAGGTACAACGCCGACTTAAGTACAAGAAAACTGACTCTTCTTACTGTCTATATTTTGAACCATTCATGTGACACTCGTTATAGATTCCGATGCTTTAGTTCTGGTTTACTGTATCCCTCTGACCTTCTTATTGACGATGAAACACAGAAATTGCTTCGGAATGAAGTACAAAAGGCACAATGCCGACTTAAGTACAAGATAACTGACTCTTCTTACTGTCTGTGGTTTGAACCATTCCTGTTACACTGGTTATAGATTCCGATGCTTCACTTCAGGTTTACTGTATCCCTCAGACCTTCTTATTGACGATGAAACACAGAAATTGCATCGGAATTAAATATAAAAGGCACAATGCCGACTTAAGTACAAGAAAACTGACTCTTCTTACTGTCTATGTTTGAACCATTCCTGTGACACTAGTTATTGATTCCGATGCTTCACTTCAGGTTTTATTGTATCCCACTGACCTTCTTATGGACGATGAAACACAGAAATTGCATCGGAATTAAATATGAAAGGCACAATGCCGACTTAAGTACAAGAAAACTGACACTTCTAACTATCTATGTTTTAAACCATTCCTGTGACACTAGTTATTGAGTCCGATGCTTCACTTCAGGTTTACTGTATCTCTCGGACCTTCTAATTGACGATGAAACATAGAAATTGCATCGGAATTAAATAGCAAAAGCACAATGCCGACTTAAGTACAAGAAAACTAACTCTTCTAACTGTCTATGTTTGAACCATTCCGGTTACACTATTTATAGATTCCGATGCTTCACTTCAGGTTTACAGTATCCCTCTGACCTTCTTATTGACGAAGAAACACAGATATTGCATCGGAATTCAATACAAATGGCACTATGCCGACTTAAGTACAAGAAGACTGACTCTTCTTACTGTCTATGCTTTGAACCATTCCTGTGACACTAGTTACAGATTCCGATGCTTTACTTCAGGTTTACTGAATCCTTCTGACCTTCTTATTGACGATGATACACAGAAATTGCTACGGAATTAAGTAAAAAAGGCACAATGCCGACTTAAGTACATGATAACTGACTCTTCTTACTGTCTGTGGTTTGAACCATTCCTATTACACAAGTTATAGATTCCGATGCTTCACTTCAGGTTTACTGTATCCCTCGGACCTTCTTCTTGACGATGAAACACAGAAATTGCATCGGAATTAAATATAAAACACACAATGCCGACTTAAGTACAAGATAACTGACTCTTCTTACTGTCTATGTTTTGAACCCTTCCTGTGACACTAGTTATAGATTCCGATGCTTCACTTCAGGTTTATTGTATCCCTCTGACCTTCTTATTGACGATGAAACACAGAAATTGCATCGGAATTAATACAAAAGGTACAATGCCGACTTAAGTACAAGAAAACTGACTCTTCTTACTGTCTATATTTTGAACCATTCATGTGACACTCGTTACAGATTCCGATGCTTTACTTCAGGTTTACTGAATCCCTCTGACCTTCTTATTGACGATGAAACACAGAAATTGCTTCGGAATTAAGAACAAAAAGCACAATGCCGACTTAAGTACAAGATAACTGACTCTTCTTACTGTCTGTGGTTAGAACCATTCCTATTACACTAGTTATAGATTCCGATGCTTCACGTCAGGTTTACTGCATCCCTCTGAACTTCTTATTGACGATGAAACACAGAAATTGCATCGGAATTAAATATAAAATGCACAATGCCGACTTAAGTACAAGATAACTGACTCTTCTTACTGTCTATGTTGTGATCCATTTTTGTGACACTAGTTACTGATTCCGATGCTTCACTTCAGGTTTACTGTATCCCTCTGACCTTCTAAGTGACGACGAAACATAGAAATTGCATCGGAATTAAATAGAAAAGGCACAATGCCGACTTAAGTACAAGAAAACTAACTCTTCTAACTGTCTATGTTTGAACCGTTCCTCTTATACTAGGTATAGTTTCCGATGCTTCACTTAAGGTATACTGTATCCCTCTGACCTTCTTATTGACGACGAAACACAGAAATTGCTTCTGAATTAAATACAAAAGGCACAATGCCAACTTAAGTACAAGATAACTGATTCTTCTTATTGTCTATGATTTGAACCATTCCTGTGACACCAGTTATAGATTCCGATGCTTCACTTCAGGTTTACTGTATCCCTCTGACCTTCTTATTGACGATGAAAAACAGAAATTGCTTCTGAATTAAATACAAAAGGCACAATGCCGACTTAAGTACAAGATAACTGATTCTTCTTACTGTCTATGATTTGAACCATTCCTGTGACACTAGTTATAGATTCCGATGCTTCACTTGAGGTTTACTGTATCCCTCTGACCTTCTTATTGACGATGTAACACAGATATTGCATCGGAATTAAATACAATAGGAACAATGCCGACTTAAGTACAAGAAAACTGACTCTTCTTACTGTCTATGTTTTGAACCATTCCTGTGACACTAGTTATAGATTCCGATGCTTCACGTCAGGTTTACTGTATCCCACTGACCATCTTATTGACGATGAAACACAGATACTGTATCGGAATTAATTACAAAAGGCACAATGCTGACTTAAGTACAAGAAAACTGACCCTTCTCACTGTCTATGTTTTGAACCATTGATCTGACACTAGTTATAGATTCCGATGCTACACTTCAGGTCTACTGTATCCCTCTGACCTTCTTATTGACGATGAATCACAGAAATTGCATCGGAATTAAATTCAAAATGCACAATGCCGACTTAAGTACAAGAAAACTGACTCTTCTTACAGTCTATGTTTTGAACCATTCCTGTGACACTAGTTATAGATTCCAATGCTTCGCTTCAGGTTTACTGTATCCCTCTGATGTACGTATTGACGATGAAACGCAGAAATCGCATCGGAATTAAATACAAAAGGCACAATGCTGGCTCAAGTACAAGAAAACTGACTCTTCTTACTGCCTATGTTTTGAACCATTCCTGTGACACAAGTTATAGATTCTAATGCTTTGCTTCAGGTTTACTGTATCCCTCTGACCTACTTATTGACGATGAAACACAGAAATTGCATCGGAATTAAATACAAAGGCACAATGCCGACTTAAGTACAAGATAACTGATTCTTCTTATTGTCTATGATTTGAACCATTCCTGTGACACTAGTTATAGATTCCGATGCTTTACTTCAGGTTTACTGTTTCCCTCTGACCTTCTAATTGACGATGAAACACACAAATTTCATCGGAATTAAATACAAAAGGCACAATGCCGACTTGAGTACAAGAAAACTGGCTCTTCCTACTGTCAATGTTTTGAACCACTCCTGTGACACTAGTTATAGATTCCGATGCCTCACTTCAGGTTTACTGTATCCCTTTGTCTTTCTTATTGACAATGAAACACAGAAATTGCATCGGAATTAAATACAAAAGACACAATGCCGACTTAAGTACAAGATAACTGACTCTTCTTACTGTCTATGTTTTGAACCATTCCTGTGACACTAGTTATAGATTCCGATGCTTCACTTCAGGTTTACTGTATCCCTCTGACCTTCTTATTGACGATGAAACAAACAAATTGCATCGGAATTTATACAAAAAGTACAATGCCGTCTTAAGTACAAGAAAACTGACTCTTCTTACTGTCTACATTTTGAACCATTCATGTGACACTCGTTATAGATTCCGATGCTTTACTTCAGCTTTACTGTATCCCTCTGACCTTCATATTGACGATGAAACACAGAAATTGCTTCGGAATTAAGTACAAAAGGCACAATGCCGACTTAAGTACAAGATAACTGACTCTTCTTACTGTCTGTGGTTTGAACCATTCCTATTACACTAGTTATAGATTCAGATGCTTCACGTCAGGTTTACTGTATCCCTCTGACATTCTTATTGACGATGAAACACAGAAATAGCATCGGAATTAAATATAAAAGGCACAATGCCGACTTAAGTACAAGATAACTGACTCTTCTTACTGTCTATGTAGTGAACCATTCCTGTGACACTAGTTATTGATTCCGATGCTTCACTTCAGGTTTACTGTATCCCTCTGTCCTTCTTATTGACGATGAAACACAGAAATTGCATCGGAATTACATACAAAAGGCACAATGCCGACTTAAGTACAAGATAACTGACTCTTCTTACTGTCTGTGGTTTGAACCATTCCTGTTACACTAGTTATAGATTCCGATGCTTCACTTCAGGTTTACTGTATCCCTCAGACCTTCTTATTGACGTTGAAACACAGAAATTGCATCGGAATTAAATATAAAAGGCATAATGCCGACTTAAGTACAAGAAAACTGACTCTTCTTACTGTCTATGTTTGAACCATTCCTGTGACACTAGTTTTTGATTCCGATGCTTCACTTCAGGTTTACTGTATCCCACCGACCTTCTTCTGGACGATGAAACACAGAAATTGCATCGGAATTAAATACAAAAGGCACAATGCCGACTTAAGTACAAGAAAACTGACTCTTCTTACAGTCTATGTTTTGAACCATTCCTGAGACTCTACTTATAGATTCCGATGCTTCACTTCATGTTTACTGTATCCCTCTGACCTTCTTATTGACGATGAAACACAGATATTGCATCGGAATTAAATATAAAAGGCACAATGCCGACTTAAGTACAAAAAAACTGACTCTTCTTACTGTCTATGATTTAAACCATTCCTGTGACACTAGTTATTGATTCCGATGCTTCACTTCAGGTTTACTGTATCCCTCCGACCTTCTAATTGACGATGAAACATAGAAATTGCATCGGAATTAAATAGAAAAAGCACAATGCCGACTTAAGTACAAGAAAACTAACTCTTCTAACTGTCTATGTTTGAACAATTCCTGTTACACTATTTATAGATTCCGATGCTTCACTTCATGTTTACAGTTTCCCTCTGACCTTCTTATTGACGAAGAAACACAGATATTGCCTCGGAATTCAATACTAATGGCACTATGATGACTTAAGTACAAGAAGACTGACTCTTCTTACTGTCTATGTTTTGAACCATTCCTGTGACACTAGTTATAGATTCCAATGCTTCACTTAAGGTTTACTGTATCCAACTGACCATCTTATTGACGATGAAACACAGAAATTGCATCGGAATTAAATACAAAAGGCACAATGCCGACTTAAGTACAAGAAAACTGACTCTTCTTACTGTGTATGCTTTGAACCATTCATGTGACACTCGTTATAGATTCCGATGCTTTACTTCAGGTTTACTGTATCCGTCTGACCTTCTTATTGACGATGAAACACAGAAATTGCTTCGGAATTAAGTAAAAAAGGCACAATGCCGACTTAAGTACATGATAACTGACTCTTCTTACTGTCTGTGGTTTGAACTGTTCCTATTACACAAGTTATAGATTCCGATGCTTCACTTCAGGTTTACTGTATCCCTCTGACCTTCTTATTGACGATGAAACACAGAAATTGCTTCGGAATTAAGTACAAATGGCACAATGCCGACTTAAGTACATGATAACAGACTCTTCTTACTGTCTGTGGTTTGAACCATACCTATTACACAAGTTAAAGATTCTGATGCTTCACGTCACGTTTACTGTGTCCCTCTGACCTTCTTATTGACGATGAAACACAGAAATTGCATCGAAATTAAATATAAAAGGCACAATGCCGACTTAAGTACAAGATAACTGACTCTTCTTAATCTCTATGTTGTGAACCATTCCTGTGACACTAGTTATTGATTCCGATGCTTCACTTCAGGTTTACTGTATCCCTCTGACCTTCTAAATGACGATGAAACATAGAAATGGCATTGGAATTAAATAGAAAAGGCACAATGCCGACTTAAGTACAAGAAAACTAACTCTTCTAACTGTCTATGTTTGAACCATTCCTGTCATACCAGGTATAGATTCCGATGCTTCACTTAAGGTTTTTTGCATCCCTCTGACCTTCTTATTGACGATGAAACACAGATATTGCATTGGAATTAAATACAAAAGGCACTATGCCGACTTAAGTACAAGAAAACTGATTCTTCTTATTGTCTATGATTTGAACCATTCCTGTGACACTAGTTATAGATTCCGATGCTTCACTTCAAGTTTACTGTATCCCACTGACCTTCTAATTGACGATGAAACACAGAAATTGCATTCGAATCAATTATAAAAGGCACAATGCCGACTTAAGTACAAGAAAACTGACTCTTCTTACTGTCTATGTTTCGAACCATTCCTGTGACACTAGTTATTGATTCCGTTGCTTCACTTCAGGTTTACTTTATCCGTCTGACCTTCTAATTGACGATGAAACATAGAAATTGCATCGGAATTAAATAGAAAATGCACAATGCCGACTTAAGTACAAGAAAACTAACTCTTCTAACTGTCTATGTTTGAACCATTCCTGTTACACTAGTTATGGATTCCGATGCTTCACTTCAGGTTTACTGTATCCCTCTGACCTTCTTATTGACGATGAAACACAGAAATTGCATCGGAATTAAATACAAAAGGCACAATGCCGACTAAAGTACAAGAAAACTGACTCTTCTTACTGTCAATGTTTTGAACCATTCCTGTGACACTAGTTATAGATTGTGATGCTTCACTTCAGGTTTACTGTATCCCTCTGACCTTCTTATTGACGATGAAACACAGATATTGCATCGGAATTAAATATAAAAGGCACAATGCCGACTTAACTACAAGAAAACTGACTCTTCTTACTGTCTATGTTTTGAACCATTCATGTGACACTCGTTATAGATTCCGATGCTTTACTTCAGGTTTACTGTATCCTTCTGACCTTCTTATTGACGATGAAACACAGAAATTGCTTCGGAATTAAACACAAAAGGCACAATGCCGACTTAAGTACAAGATAACTGATTCTTCTTATTGTCTATGATTTGATCCATTCCTGTGACACTAGTTATAGATTCCGATGCTTCACTTCAGGTTTACTGTATCCCTCTGACCTTCTTATTGACGATGAAACACAGAAATTGCATCGGAATTAAATATAAAAGGCACAATGCGGACTTAAGTACAAGATAACTGACTCTTGTTACTGTCTTTGTTTGGAACCATTCCTGTGACACTAGTTATTGATTCTGATGCTTCACTTCAGGTTTACTGTAACCCTCTCACCTTCTAATTGACAATGGAACATAAAATTGCATCGGAATTAAATAGAAAAGGCACAATGCTGACTTAAGTACAAGAAAACTAACTCTTCTAACTGTCTATGTTTGAACCATTCCTCTTATACTAGTTATAGATTCCTATGCTTCCCTTCAGGTTTACTGTATCCCTCTGACCTTCTTATTGACGATGAAACACAGAAATTTCTTCGGAATTAAGTACAAAAGGCACAATGCCGACTTAAGTACAAGAAAACTAACTCTTCTTACTGTCTATGTTTTGAACCATTCCTGTGACACTAGTTATAGATTCCGATGCTTCACTTCAGGTCTACTGTATCCCTCTGACCTTCATATTGACGATGAAACACAGAAATTGCATCGGAATTAATACAAAAGGTACAATGCCGACTTAAGTACAAGAAAACTGACCCTTTTTACTGTCTATATTTTGAACCATTCATGTGACACTCGTTATAGATTCCGATGCTTTACTTCAGGTTTACTGTATCCCTCTGACCTTCTTATTGACGATGAAACACAGAAATTGCTTCGGAATTAAGTACAAAAGGCACAATGCCGACTTACGTACAAGATAACTGACTCTTCTTACTGTCTGTGGTTTTAACCATACCTGTTACACTAGTTATAGATTCCGATGCTTCACTTCCGGTTTACTGTATCCCTCTGACCTTCTTATTGATGATGAAACACAGAAATTGCATCGGAATCAAATATAAAAGGCACAATGCCGACTTAAGTACAAGAAAACTGACTCTTCTTACTGTCTATGTTTTGAACCATTCCTGTGACACTAGTTATTGATTCCGTTGCTTCACTTCAGGTTTACTGTATCCCTCTGACCTTCTAATTGACGATGAAACATAGAAATTGCATCGGAATTAAATAGAAAAGGCACAATGCCGACTTAAGTACAAGAAAACTAACTGTTCTAACTGTCAATGTTTGAACCATTCCTGTTACACTAGTTATGGATTCCGATGCTTCACTTCAGGTTTACTGTATCCCTCTGACCTTCTTATTGACGATGAAACACAGAAATTGCATCGGAATTAAATACAAAAACACAATGCCGACTTAAGTACAAGAAAACTGACTCTTCTTACTGTCTATATTTTGAACCATTCATGTGACACTCGTTATAGATTCCGATGCTTTACTTCAGGTTTACTGTATCCCTCTGACCTTCTTATTGACGATGAAACACAGTAATTGCTTCGGAATAAAATACAAAAGGCACAATGCCGACTTAAGTACAAGAAAACTGACTCTTCTTACTGTCTATGTTTTGAACCATTCCTGTGACACTAGTTATAGATTGTGATGCTTCACTTCAGGTTTACTGTATCCCTCTGACCTTCTTATTGACGATGAAACACAGAAATTGCATCGGAGTTAAATACAAAGCCACAATGCCGACTTAAGTATAAGAAAACTGACTCTTCTTACAGTCTATGTTTTGAACCATTCGTGTGACCCTAGTTATAGATTCCGATGCCTCACTTCAGGTTTACTGTATCCCTCTGACCTTCTTATTGACGATGTAACACTGATATTGCATCGGAATTAAATACAAAAGGAACATTGCCGACTTAAGTACAAGAAAACTGACTCTTCTTACTGTCTATGTTTTGAACCATTCCTGTGACACTAGTTATAGATTCCGATGCTTCACTTCAGGTTTACTGTATCCCACTGACCTTCTCATTGACGATGAAACACAGATATTGTATCGGAATTAATTACAAAAGGCAAAATGCTGACTTAAGTACAAGAAAACTGACTCTTCTCACTGTCTATGTTTTGAACCATTCGTGTGACACTAGTTATAGTTTCTGATGCTTCACTTCAGGTTTACTGTATCCCTCTGACCTCCTTATTGACGATGAAACCCAGAAATTGCATCGGAATTAAATACAAAAGGCACAATGTCGACTTAAGTACAAGAAAACTGACTCTTCTTACTGTCTATATTTTGAAAAATTCATGTGACACTCGTTATAGATTCCGATGCTTTACTTCAGGTTTACTGTATCCCTCTGACCTTCTTATTGACGATGAAACACAGAAATTGCTTCGGAATTAAACACAAAAGGCACAATGCCGACTTAAGTACAAGATAACTGATTCTTCTTATTGTCTATGATCTGATCCATTCCTGTGACACTATTTATAGATTCCGATGCTTCACTTCAGGTTTACTGTATCCCTCTGACCTTCTTATTGACGATGAAACACAGAAATTGCATCGGAATTAAATATAAAAGGCACAATGCGGACATAAGTACAAGATAACTGACTCTTCTTACTGTCTATGTTTGGAACCATTTCTGTGACACTAGTTATTGATTCCGATGCTTCACTTCAGGTTTACTGTAACCCTCTGACCTTCTAATTGACAATGGAACATAAAATTGCATCGGAATTAAATAGAAAAGGCACAATGCTGACTTAAGTACAAGAAAACTAACTCTTCTAACTGTCTATGTTTGAACCATTCCACTTATACTAGTTATAGATTCCTATGCTTCCCTTCAGGTTTACTGTATCCCTGTGACCTTCTTATTGACGATGAAACACAGAAATTGCATCGGAATTAAATACAAAAGGCACAATGAAGAACTTAAGTACAAGAAAACTGACTCTTCGTACTGTCTATGTTTGAACCATTCCGGTGACACTAGTTATGGATTCCGATGCTTCACTTCAAGTTTACTGTATCCCTCTGACCTTCTTATTGACGATGAAACACAGAAATTGCTTCGGAATTAAATACAAAAGGCACAATGCCGACTTAAGTACAAGATAACTGACTCTTCTTACTGTCTGTGGTTTGAACCATACCTGTTACACTAGTTATAGATTCCGATGCTTCACTTCAGGTTTACTGTATCCCTCTGACCTTCTTATTGACGATGAAACACAGAAATTGCATCGGAAACAAATATAAAAGGCACAATGCCGACTTAAGTACAAGAAAACTGACTCTTCTTACTGTCTATGTTTTGAACCATTCCTGTGTCACTAGTTATTGATTCCGTTGCTTCACTTCAGGTTTACTGTATCCCTCTGACCTTCTAATTGACGATGAAACATAGAAATTGCATCGGAATTAAATAGAAAAGGCACAATGCCGACTTAAGTACAAGAAAACTAACTCTTCTAACTGTCTATGTTTGAACCATTCCTGTAACACTAGTTATGGATTCCGATGCTTCACTTCAGGTTTACTGTATCTCTCTGACCTTCTTATTGACGATGAAACACAGAAATTGCATCGGAATTAAATACAAAAGGCACAATGCCGACTTAAATACAAGAAAACTGACTCTTCTTACTGTCTATGTTTTGAACCATTCCTGTGACACTAGTTATAGATTGTGATGCTTCACTTCAGGTTTACTGTATCCCACTGACCTTCTTATTGACGATGAAAGACAGAAATTGCATCGGAGGTAAATACAAAGCCACAATGCCGACTTAAGTATGAGAAAACTGACTCTTCTTACAGTCTATGTTTTGAACCATTCGTGTGACACTAGTTATAGATTCCGATGCTTCACTTCAGGTTTACTGTATCCCTCTGACCTTCTTATTGACGATGTAACACTGATATTGCATCGGAATTAAATACAAAATAACATTGCCGACTTAAGTACAAGAAAACTTACTCTTCTTACTGTCTATACTTTGACCATTCATGTGACACTCGTTATAGATTCCGATGCTTCACTTCAGGTTTACTGTATCCCTCAGACCTTCTTATTGACGTTGAAACACAGAAATTGCATCGGAATTAAATATAAAAGGCATAATGCCGACTTAAGTACAAGAAAACTGACTCTTCTTACTGTCTATGTTTGAACCATTCCTGTGACACTAGTTTTTGATTCCGATGCTTCACTTCAGGTTTACTGTATCCCACCGAACTTCTTCTGGACGATGAAACACAGAAATTGCATCGGAATTAAATACAAAAGGCACAATGCCGACTTAAGTACAAGAAAACTGACTCTTCTTACAGTCTATGTTTTGAACCATTCCTGAGACTCTACTTATAGATTCCGATGCTTCACTTCATGTTTACTGTATCCCTCTGACCTTCTTATTGACGATGAAACTCAGATATTGCATCGGAATTAAATATAAAAGGCACAATGCCGACTTAAGTACAAGAAAACTGACTCTTCTTACTGTCTATGTTTTAAACCATTCCTGTGACACTAGTTATTGATTCCGATGCTTCACTTCAGGTTTACTGTATCCCTCTGACCTTCTAATTGACGATGAAACATAAAAATTGCATCGGAATTAAATAGAAAAAGCACAATGCCGACTTAAGTACAAGAAAACTAACTCTTCTAACTGTCTATGTTTGAACAATTCCTGTTACACTATTTATAGATTCCGATGCTTCACTTCATGTTTAGAGTATCCCTCTGACCTTCTTATTGACGAAGAAACACAGATATTGCCTCGGAATTCAATACAAATGGCACTATGCCGACATAAGTACAATAAGACTGACTCTTCTTACTGTCTATGTTTTGAACCATTCCTGTGACACTAGTTATAGATTCCAATGCTTCACTTAAGGTTTACTGTATCCCACTGACCATCTTATTGACGATGAAACACAGAAATTGCATCGGAATTAAATACAAAAGGCACAATGCCGACTTAAGTACAAGAAAACTGACTCTTCTTACTGTCTATGCTTTGAACCATTCATGTGACACTCGTTATAGATTCCGATGCTTTACTTCAGGTTTACTGTATCCTTCTGACCTTCTTATTGACGATGAAACACAGAAATTGCTTCGGAATTAAGTAAAAAAGGCACAATGCCGACTTAAGTACATGATAACTGACTCTTCTTACTGTCTGTGGTTTGAACTGTTCCTATGACACAAGTTATAGATTCCGATGCTTCACTTCAGGTTTACTGTATCCCTCTGACCTTCTTATTGACGATGAAACACAGAAATTGCTTCGGAATTAAGTACAAATGGCACAATGCCGACTTAAGTACATGATAACTGACTCTTCTTACTGTCTGTGGTTTGAACCATACCTATTACACAAGTTAAAGATTCTGATGCTTCACGTCACGTTTACTGTGTCCCTCTGACCTTCTTATTGACGATTAAACACAGAAATTGCATCGAAATTAAATATAAAAGGCACATTGCCGACTTAAGTACAAGATAACTGACTCTTCTTACTCTCTATGTTGTGAACCATTCCTGTGACACTAGTTATTGATTCCGATGCTTCACTTCAGGTTTACTGTATCCCTCTGACCTTCTAATTGACGATGAAACATAGAAATTGCATTGGAATTAAATAGAAAAGACACAATGCCGACTTAAGTACAAGAAAACTAACTCTTCTAACTGTCTATGTTTGAACCATTCCTGTCATACCAGGTATAGATTCCGATGCTTCACTTAAGGTTTACTGTATCCCTCTGACCTTCCTATTGACGATGAAACACAGAAATTGCATCGGAATTAAATATAAAAGACACAATGCCGACTTAGGTACAAGAAAACTGTCTCTTCTTACTGTTTATGTTTTGAACCATTCCTGTGACACTAGTTATAGATACCGATGCTTCACTTCAGGTTTACTGTATCCCACTGACCTTCTTATTTCCGATGAAACACAGAAATTGCATCGGAATTAAATACAAAAGGCACAATGTCGACTTAAGTACAAGAAAACTGACTCTTCTTACTGTCTATATTTTGAAAAATTTATGTGACACTCGTTATAGATTCCGATGCTTTACTTCAGGTTTACTGTATCCCTCTGACCTTCTTATTGACGATGAAACACAGAAATTGCTTCGGAATTAAACACAAAAGGCACAATGCCGACTTAAGTACAAGATAACTGATTCTTCTTATTGTCTATGATCTGATCCATTCCTGTGACACTAGTTATAGATTCCGATGCTTCACTTCAGGTTTACTGTATCCCTCTGACCTTCTTATTGACGATGAAACACAGAAATTGCATCGGAATTAAATATAAAAGGCACAATGCGGACATAAGTACAAGATAACTGACTCTTCTTACTGTCTATGTTTGGAACCATTCCTGTGACACTAGTTATTGATTCCGATGCTTCACTTCAGGTTTACTGTAACCCTCTGACCTTCTAATTGACAATGGAACATAAAATTGCATCGGAATTAAATAGAAAAGGCACAATGCTGACTTAAGTACAAGAAAACTAACTCTTCTAACTGTCTATGTTTGAACCATTCCTCTTATACTAGTTATAGATTCCTATGCTTCCCTTCAGGTTTACTGTATCCCTGTGACCTTCGTATTGACGATGAAACACAGAAATTGCATCGGAATTAAATACAAAAGGCACAATGAAGAACTTAAGTACAAGAAAACTGACTCTTCGTACTGTCTATGTGTGAACCATTCCGGTGACACTAGTTATGGATTCCGATGCTTCACTTCAGGTTTACTGTATCCCTCTGACCTTCTTATTGACGATGAAACACAGAAATTGCATCGGAATTAAATACAAAAGGCACAATGCCGACTTAAGTACAAGAAAACTGACTCTTCTTACTGTCTATGTTTTGAACCATTCCTGTGACACTAGTTATAGATTGTGATGCTTCACTTCAGGTTTACTGTATCCCTCTGACCATCTTATTGACGATGAAACACAGAAATTGCATCGGAGTTAAATACAAAGCCACAATGCCGACTTAAGTATAAGAAAACTGACTCTTCTTACAGTCTATGTTTTGAACCATTCGTGTGACACTAGTTATAGATTCCGATGCTTCACTTCAGGTTTACTGTATCCCTCTGACCTTCTTATTGACGATGTAACACTGATATTGCATCGGAATTATATACAAAATAACATTGCCGACTTAAGTACAAGAAAACTGACTCTTCTTACTGTCTATATTTTGACCATTCATGTGACACTCGTTATAGATTCCGATGCTTTACTTCAGGTTTACTGTATCCCTCTGACCTTCTTATTGACGATGAAACACAGAAATTGCTTCGGAATTAAACACAAAAGGCACAATGCCGACTTAAGTACAAGATAACTGATTCTTCTTATTGTCTATGATTTGATCCATTCCTGTGACACCAGTTATAGATTCCGATGCTTCACTTCAGGTTTACTGTATCCCTCTGACCTTCATATTGACGATGAAACACAGAAATTGCATCGGAATTAAATATAAAAGGCACAATGCGGACTTAAGTACAAGATAACTGACTCTTCTTACTGTCTATGTTTGGAACCATTCCTGTGACACAAGTTATTGATTCCGATGCTTCACTTCAGGTTTACTGTAACCCTCTGACCTTCTAATTGACAATGGAACACAAAATTGCATCGGAATTAAATAGAAAAGGCACAATGCTGACTTAAGTACAAGAAAACTAACTCTTCTAACTGTCTATGTTTGAACCATTCCTCTTATACTAGTTATAGATTCCTATGCTTCCCTTCAGGTTTACTGTATCCCTCTGACCTTCTTATTGACGATGAAACACAGAAATTGCATCGGAATTAAATACAAAAGGCACAATTCCGACTTAAGTACAAGAAAACTGACTCTTCGTACTGTCTATGTTTGAACCATTCCTGTGACACTAGTTATGGATTCCGATGCTTCACTTCAGGTTTACTGTATCCCTCTGTCCTTCTTATTGACGATGAAACACAGAAATTGCATCGGAATTACATACAAAACGCACAATGCCGACTTAAGTACAAGATAACTGACTCTTCTTACTGTCTGTGGTTTGAACCATTCCTGTTACACAAGTTATGGATTCCGATGCTTCACTTCAGGTTTACTGTATCCCTCAGACCTTCTTATTGACGTTGAAACACAGAAATTGCATCGGAATTAAATATAAAAGGCATAGTGCCGACTTAAGTACAAGAAAACTGACTCTTCTTACTGTCTATGTTTGAACCATTCCTGTGACACTAGTTTTTGATTCCGATGCTTCACTTCAGGTTTACTGTATCCCACCGACCTTCTTCTGGACGATGAAACACAGAAATTGCATCGGAATTAAATACAAAAGGCACAATGCCGACTTAAGTACAAGAAAACTGACTCTTCTTACAGTCTATGTTTTGAACCATTCCTGAGACTCTATTTATAGATTCCGATGCTTCACTTCATGTTTACTGTATCCCTCTGACCTTCTTATTAACGATGAAACACAGATATTGCATCGGAATTAAATATAAAAGGCACAATGCCGACTTAAGTACAAGAAAACTGACTCTTCTTACTGTCTATGTTTTAAACCATTCCTGTGACACTAGTTATTGATTCCGATGCTTCACTTCAGGTTTACTGTATCCCTCTGACCTTCTAATTGACGATGAAACATAGAAATTGCATCGGAATTAAATAGAAAAGGCACAATGCCGACTTAAGTACAAGAAAACTAACTCTTCTAACTGTCTATGTTTGAACAATTCCTGTTACACTATTTATAGATTCCGATGCTTCACTTCATGTTTACAGTATCCCTCTGACCTTCTTATTGACGAAGAAACACAGATATTGCCTCGGAATTCAATACAAATGGCACTATGCCGACTTAAGTACAATAAGACTGACTCTTCTTACTGTCTATGTTTTGAACCATTCCTTTGACACTAGTTATAGATTCCAATGCTTCACTTAAGGTTTACTGTATCCCACTGACCATCTTATTGACGATGAAACACAGAAATTGCATCGGAATTAAATACAAAAGGCACAATGCCGACTTAAGTACAAGAAAACTGACTCTTCTTACTGTCTATGCTTTGAACCATTCATGTGACACTCGTTATAGTTTCCGATGCTTTACTTCAGGTTTACTGTATCCTTCTGACCTTCTTATTGACGATGAAACACAGAAATTGCTTCGGAATTAAGTAAAAAAGGCACAATGCCGACTTAAGTACATGATAACTGACTCTTCTTACTGTCTGTGGTTTGAACTGTTCCTATTACACAAGTTATAGATTCCGATGCTTCACTTCAGGTTTACTGTATCCCTCTGACCATCTTATTGACGATGAAACACAGAAATTGCTTCGGAATTAAGTACAAATGACACAATGCCGACTTAAGTACATGATAACTGACTCTTCTTACTGTCTGTGGTTTGAACCATACCTATTACACAAGTTAAAGATTCTGATGCTTCACGTCACGTTTACTGTGTCCCTCTGACCTTCTTATTGACGATGAAACACAGAAATTGCATCGAAATTAAATATAAAAGGCACAATGCCGACTTAAGTACAAGATAACTGACTCTTCTTACTCTCTATGTTGTGAACCATTCCTGTGACACTAGTTATTGATTCCGATGCTTCACTTCAGGTTTACTGTATCCCTCTGACCTTCTAATTGACGATGAAACATAGAAATTGCAATGGAATTAAATAGAAAAGGCACAATGCCGACTTAAGTACAAGAAAACTAACTCTTCTAACTTTCTATGTTTGGACCATTCCTGTCATACCAGGTATAGATTCCGATGCTTCACTTAAGGTTTACTGTATCCCTCTGACCTTCTTATTGACGATGAAACACAGATATTGCATCGGAATTAAATACAAAAGGCACTATGCCGACTTAAGTACAAGAAAACTGATTCTTCTTATTGTCTATGATTTGAACCATTCCTGTGAGACTAGTTATAGATTCCGATGCTTCACTTCAAGTTTACTGTATCCCACTGACCTTCTAATTGACGATGAAACACAGTAATTGCATCGGAATTAAATATAAAAGGCACAATGCCGACTTAAGTACAAGAAAACTGTCTCTTCTTACTGTTTATGTTTTGAACCATTCCTGTGACACTAGTTATAGATACCGATGCTTCACTTCAGGTTTACTGTATCCCACTGACCTTCTTATTGACGATGAAACACAGAAATTGCATCGGAATTAAATACAAAAGGCACAATGCCGACTTAACTACAAGAAAACTGACTCTTCTTAATGTCTATGTTTTGAACCATTCATGTGACACTCGTTATAGATTCCGATGCTTCACTTCAAGTTTACTGTATCCTTCTGACCTTCTAATTGACGATGAAACACAAAAATTGCATCGGAATTAAATATAAAAGGCACAATGCCGACTTAAGTACAAGAAAACTGACTCTTCTTACTGTCTATGTTTAGAATCATTCCTGTGACACTAGTTCTAGATTCCGATGCTTCACTTCAGGTTTACTGTATCCCTCTGACCTTTTTATTGACGATGAAACAAAGAAATTGCATCGGATTTAAATACAAAAGGCACAATACCGACTTCAGTACAAGAAAACTGACTGTTCATACTGTCGATGGTTTGACCCACTCCTGTGACACTAGTTATAGATTCTGATGCCTCACGTAAGGTTTACTGTATCCCTCTGTCTTTCTAATTGACAATGAAACACAGAAATTGCATCGGAATGAAATACAAAAGACACAATGCCGACTAAAGTACAAGAAAACTGACTCTTCTTACTGTCTATGTTTAGAACCATTCCTGTGACACTAGTTATTGATTCCGATGCATCACTTCAGGTTTACTGTATCCCTCTGACCTTCTTATTGACGATGAAACACAGATATTGCATCGGGATTAAATACAAAAGGGACAATGCCGACTTAAGTACAAGAAAACTGATTCTTGTTACTGTCTATGCTTTGAACCATTCCTGTGACACTAGTTATACATTCCGATGCTTCACTTCAGTTTTACTGTATCCATCTGAAGATCTTATTGACAATGAAACACAGAAATTGCATGGGAATTAAATACAAAAGGCACAATGCCGTCTTAAGTACAAGAAAACTGACTCTCCTTATTGTCTATGTTTTGAACCATTCCTGTGACACTAGTTATAGATTCCGACGCATCACTTCAGGTTTACTGTATCCCTCTGCCCTTCTTATTGACGATGAAACACAGAAATTGCATCGGAATTAAATACAAAAGGCACAATGCCGACTTAAGTACAAGAAAACTGACTCTTCTTACTCTCTATGTTTTGAACCATTCCTGTGACACTCGTTATTGATTCCGATGCTTTACTTCAGGTTTACTGTATCCCTCTGACCTTCTTATTGACGATGAAACACAGAAATTTCTTCGGAATTAAGTACAAAAGGCACAATGCCGACTTGAGTACAAGAAAACTGACTCTTCTTACTGTCTATGTTTTGAACCTTTCCTGTGACACTAGTTATAGATTCCGATGCTTCACTTCAGGTCTACTGTATCCCTCTGACCTTCATATTGACGATGAAACACAGAAATTGCATCGGAATTAATACAAAAGGTACAATGCCGACTTAAGTACAAGAAAACTGACCCTTTTTACTGTCTATATTTTGAACCATTCATGTGACACTCGTTATAGATTCCGATGCTTTACTTCAGGTTTACTGTATCCCTCTGACCTTCTTATTGACGATAAAACACAGAAATTGCTTCGGAATTAAGTACAAAAGGCACAATGCCGACTTAAGTACAAGATAACTGACTCTTCTTACTGTCTGTGGTTTGAACCATACCTGTTAAACTAGTTATAGATTCCGATGCGTCACTTCAGGTTTACTGTATCCCTCTGACCTTCTTATTGATGATGAAACACAGAAATTGCATCGGAATCAAATATAAAAAGCACAATGCCGACTTAAGTACAAGAAAACTGACTCTTCTTACTGTCTATGTTTCGAACCATTCCTGTGACACTAGTTATTGATTCCGTTGCTTCACTTCAGGTTTACTGTATCCCTCTGACCTTCTAATTGACGATGAAACATAGAAATTGCATCGGAATTAAATAGAAAAGGCACAATGCCGACTTAAGTACAAGAAAACTAACTCTTCTAACTGTCAATGTTTGAACCATTCCTGTTACACTTACTATGGATTCCGATGCTTCACTTCAGGTTTACTGTATCCCTCTGACCTTCTTATTGACGATGTAACACTGATATTGCATCGGAATTAAATACAAAAGGAACATTGCCGACTTAAGTACAAGAAAACTGACTCTTCTTACTGTCTATATTCTGAACCATTCATGTGACACTCGTTATAGATTCCGATGCTTTACTTCAGGTTTACTGTATCCCTCTGACCTTCTTATTGACGATGAAACACAGAAATGGCTTCGGAATTAAACACAAAAGGCACAATGCCGACTTAAGTACAAGATAACTGATTCTTCTTATTGTCTATGATTTGATCCATTCCTGTGACACTAGTTATAGATTCTGATGCTTCACTTCAGGTTTACTGTATCCCTCTGACCTTCTTATTGACGATGAAACACAGAAATTGCATCGGAATTAATTATAAAAGGCACAATGCGGACTTAAGTACAAGATAACTGAATCTTCTTACTGTCTATGTTTAGAAACATTCCTGTGACACTAGTTATTGATTCCGATGCTTCACTTCAGGTTTACTGTAACCCTCTGACCTTCTAATTGACAATGGAACATAAAATTGCATCGGAATTAAATGGAAAAGGCACAATGCTGACTTAGGTAGAAGAAAACTAACTCTTCTAACTGTCTATGTTTGAACCATTCCTCTTATACTAGTTATAGATTCCTATGCTTCCCTTCAGGTTTACTGTATCCCTCTGACCTTCTTATTGACGATGAAACACAGAAATTGCATCGGAATTAAATACAAAAGGCACAATGCCGACTTAAGTACAAGATAACTGACTCTTCGTACTGTCTATGTTTGAACCATTCCTGTGACACTAGTTATGGATTCCGATGCTTCACTTCAGGTTTACTGTATCCCTCTGACCTTCTTATTGACGATGAAACACAGAAATTGCTTCGGAATTAAATATAAATGGCACAATGCCGACTTAAGTACAAGAACACTGACTCTTCTTACTGTCTATGTTTGAACCATTCCTGTGACACTAGTTATAGATTGTGATGCTTCACTTCAAGTTTACTGTATCCCTCTGACCTTCTTATTGACGATGAAACACAGAAATTGAATCGGAGTTAAATACAAAGGCACAATGCCGACTTAAGTGCAAGAAAACTGACTCTTCTTACTGTCAATGTTTTGAACCACTCCTGTGACACTAGTTATAGATTGTGATGCTTCACTTCAGGTTTACTGTATCCCTCTGACCTTCTTATTGACGATGAAACACAGAAATTGCATCGGAATTAAATACAAAAGGCACAATGCCGACTTAAGTACAAGATAACTGACTCTTCGTACTGTCTATGTTTGAACCATTCCTGTGACACTAGTTATGGATTCCGATGCTTCACTTCAGGTTTACTGTATCCCTCTGACCTTCTTATTGACGATGAAACACAGAAATTGCATCGGAATTAAATACAAAAGGCACAATGCCGACTTAAGTACAAGAAAACTGACTCTTCTTACTGTCTATGTTTAGAAACATTCCTGTGACACTAGTTATAGATTGTGATGCTTCACTTCAGGTTTACTGTATCCCTCTGACCTTCTTATTGACGATGAAACACAGAAATTGCATCGTAGTTAAATACAAAGCCTCAATGCCGACTTAAGTATAAGAAAACTGACTCTTCTTACAGTCTATGTTTTGAACCATTCGTGTGACACTAGTTATAGATTCCGATGCTTGACTTCAGGTTTACTGTATCCCTCTGACCTTCTTATTGACGATGTAACACTGATATTGCATCGGAATTAAATACAAAAGGAACATTGCCGACTTAAGTACAAGAAAACTGACTCTTCTTACTGTCTATGTTTTGAACCATTCCTGTGACACTAGTTATAGATTCCGATGCTTCACTTCAGGTTTACTGTATCCCTCTGACCTCCTTATTGACGATGAAACCCAGAAATTGCATCGGAATTAAATACAAAAGGCACAATGTCGACTTAAGTACAAGAAAACTGACTCTTCTTACTGTCTATATTTTTAAAAATTCATGTGACACTCGTTATAGATTCCGATGCTTTACTTCAGGTTTACTGTATCCCTCTGACCTTCTTATTGACGATGAAACACAGAAATTGCTTCGGAAATAAACACAAAAGGCACAATGCCGACTTAAGTACAAGATAACTGATTCTTCTTATTGTCTATGATCTGATCCATTCCTGTGACACTAGTTATAGATTCCGATGCTTCACTTCAGGTTTACTGTATCCCTCTGACCTTCTTATTGACGATGAAACACAGAAATTGCATCGGAATTAAATATAAAAGGCACAATGCGGACATAAGTACAAGATAACTGACTCTTCTTACTGTCTATGTTTGGAACCATTCCTGTGACACTAGTTATTGATTCCGATGCTTCACTTCAGGTTTACTGTAACCCTCTTACCTTCTAATTGACAATGGAACATAAAATTGCATCGGAATTAAATAGAAAAGGCACAATGCTGACTTAAGTACAAGAAAATTAACTCTTCTAACTGTCTATGTTTGAACCATTCCTCTTATACTAGTTATAGATTCCTATGCTTCCCTTCAGGTTTACTGTATCCCTGTGACCTTCTTATTGACGATGAAACACAGAAATTGCATCGGAATTAAATACAAAAGGCACAATGAAGAACTTAAGTACAAGAAAACTGACTCTTCGTACTGTCTATGTTTGAACCATTCCGGTGACACTAGTTATGGATTCCGATGCTTCACTTCAAGTTTACTGTATCCCTCTGACCTTCTTATTGACGATGAAACACAGAAATTGCTTCGGAATTAAATACAAAAGGCACAATGCCGACTTAAGTACAAGATAACTGACTCTACTTACTGTCTGTGGTTTGAACCATACCTGTTACACTAGTTATAGGTTCCGATGCTTCACTTCAGGTTTACTGTATCCCTCTGACCTTCTTATTGACGATGAAACACAGAAATTGCATCGGAATCAAATATAAAAGGCACAATGCCGACTTAAGTACAAGAAAACTGATTCTTCTTATTGTCTATGATTTGAACCATTCCTGTGAGACTAGTTATAGATTCCGATGCTTCACTTCAAGTTTACTGTATCCCACTGACCTTCTAATTGACGATGAAACACAGTAATTGCATCGGAATTAAATATAAAAGGCACAATGCCGACTTAAGTACAAGAAAACTGTCTCTTCTTACTGTTTATGTTTTGAACCATTCCTGTGACACTAGTTATAGATACCGATGCTTCACTTCAGGTTTACTGTATCCCACTGACCTTCTTATTGACGATGAAACACAGAAATTGCATCGGAATTAAATACAAAAGGCACAATGCCGACTTAACTACAAGAAAACTGACTCTTCTTAATGTCTATGTTTTGAACCATTCATGTGACACTCGTTATAGATTCCGATGCTTCACTTCAAGTTTACTGTATCCTTCTGACCTTCTAATTGACGATGAAACACAAAAATTGCATCGGAATTAAATATAAAAGGCACAATGCCGACTTAAGTACAAGAAAACTGACTCTTCTTACTGTCTATGTTTAGAACCATTCCTGTGACACTAGTTCTAGATTCCGATGCTTCACTTCAGGTTTACTGTATCCCTCTGACCTTTTTATTGACGATGAAACAAAGAAATTGCATCGGATTTAAATACAAAAGGCACAATACCGACTTCAGTACAAGAAAACTGACTGTTCATACTGTCGATGGTTTGACCCACTCCTGTGACACTAGTTATAGATTCTGATGCCTCACGTAAGGTTTACTGTATCCCTCTGTCTTTCTAATTGACAATGAAACACAGAAATTGCATCGGAATGAAATACAAAAGACACAATGCCGACTAAAGTACAAGAAAACTGACTCTTCTTACTGTCTATGTTTAGAACCATTCCTGTGACACTAGTTATTGATTCCGATGCTTCACTTCAGGTTTACTGTATCCCTCTGACCTTCTTATTGACGATGAAACACAGATATTGCATCGGGATTAAATACAAAAGGGACAATGCCGACTTAAGTACAAGAAAACTGATTCTTGTTACTGTCTATGCTTTGAACCATTCCTGTGACACTAGTTATACATTCCGATGCTTCACTTCAGTTTTACTGTATCCATCTGAAGATCTTATTGACAATGAAACACAGAAATTGCATCGGAATTAAATACAAAAGGCACAATGCCGTCTTAAGTACAAGAAAACTGACTCTCCTTATTGTCTATGTTTTGAACCATTCCTGTGACACTAGTTATAGATTCCGACGCATCACTTCAGGTTTACTGTATCCCTCTGCCCTTCTTATTGACGATGAAACACAGAAATTGCATCGGAATTAAATACAAAAGGCACAATGCCGACTTAAGTACAAGAAAACTGACTCTTCTTACTCTCTATGTTTTGAACCATTCCTGTGACACTCGTTATTGATTCCGATGCTTTACTTCAGGTTTACTGTATCCCTCTGACCTTCTTATTGACGATGAAACACAGAAATTTCTTCGGAATTAAGTACAAAAGGCACAATGCCGACTTGAGTACAAGAAAACTGACTCTTCTTACTGTCTATGTTTTGAACCTTTCCTGTGACACTAGTTATAGATTCCGATGCTTCACTTCAGGTCTACTGTATCCCTCTGACCTTCATATTGACGATGAAACACAGAAATTGCATCGGAATTAATACAAAAGGTACAATGCCGACATAAGTACAAGAAAACTGACCCTTTTTACTGTCTATATTTTGAACCATTCATGTGACACTCGTTATAGATTCCGATGCTTTACTTCAGGTTTACTGTATCCCTCTGACCTTCTTATTGACGATAAAACACAGAAATTGCTTCGGAATTAAGTACAAAAGGCACAATGCCGACTTAAGTACAAGATAACTGACTCTTCTTACTGTCTGTGGTTTGAACCATACCTGTTAAACTAGTTATAGATTCCGATGCGTCACTTCAGGTTTACTGTATCCCTCTGACCTTCTTATTGATGATGAAACACAGAAATTGCATCGGAATCAAATATAAAAAGCACAATGCCGACTTAAGTACAAGAAAACTGACTCTTCTTACTGTCTATGTTTCGAACCATTCCTGTGACACTAGTTATTGATTCCGTTGCTTCACTTCAGGTTTACTGTATCCCTCTGACCTTCTAATTGACGATGAAACATAGAAATTGCATCGGAATTAAATAGAAAAGGCACAATGCCGACTTAAGTACAAGAAAACTAACTCTTCTAACTGTCAATGTTTGAACCATTCCTGTTACACTTACTATGGATTCCGATGCTTCACTTCAGGTTTACTGTATCCCTCTGAACTTCTTATTGACGATGTAACACTGATATTGCATCGGAATTAAATACAAAAGGAACATTGCCGACATAAGTACAAGAAAACTGACTCTTCTTACTGTCTATATTCTGAACCATTCATGTGACACTCGTTATAGATTCCGATGCTTTACTTCAGGTTTACTGTATCCCTCTGACCTTCTTATTGACGATGAAACACAGAAATTGCTTCGGAAATAAACACAAAAGGCACAATGCCGACTTAAGTACAAGATAACTGATTCTTCTTATTGTCTATGATCTGATCCATTCCTGTGACACTAGTTATAGATTCCGATGCTTCACTTCAGGTTTACTGTATCCCTCTGACCTTCTTATTGACGATGAAACACAGAAATTGCATCGGAATTAAATATAAAAGGCACAATGCGGACATAAGTACAAGATAACTGACTCTTCTTACTGTCTATGTTTGGAACCATTCCTGTGACACTAGTTATTGATTCCGATGCTTCACTTCAGGTTTACTGTAACCCTCTTACCTTCTAATTGACAATGGAACATAAAATTGCATCGGAATTAAATAGAAAAGGCACAATGCTGACTTAAGTACAAGAAAATTAACTCTTCTAACTGTCTATGTTTGAACCATTCCTCTTATACTAGTTATAGATTCCTATGCTTCCCTTCAGGTTTACTGTATCCCTGTGATCTTCTTATTGACGATGAAACACAGAAATTGCATCGGAATTAAATACAAAAGGCACAATGAAGAACTTAAGTACAAGAAAACTGACTCTTCGTACTGTCTATGTTTGAACCATTCCGGTGACACTAGTTATGGATTCCGATGCTTCACTTCAAGTTTACTGTATCCCTCTGACCTTCTTATTGACGATGAAACACAGAAATTGCTTCGGAATTAAATACAAAAGGCACAATGCCGACTTAAGTACAAGATAACTGACTCTACTTACTGTCTGTGGTTTGAACCATACCTGTTACACTAGTTATAGGTTCCGATGCTTCACTTCAGGTTTACTGTATCCCTCTGACCTTCTTATTGACGATGAAACACAGAAATTGCATCGGAATCAAATATAAAAGGCACAATGCCGACTTAAGTACAAGAAAACTGACTCTTCTTACTGTCTATGCTATGAACCATTCCTGTGTCACTAGTTGTTGATTGCGTTGCTTCACTTCAGGTTTACTGTATCCCTCTGACCTTCTAATTGACGATGAAACATAGAAATTGCATCGGAATTAAATAGAAAAGGCACAATGCCGACTTAAGTACGAGAAAATTAACTCTTCTAACTGTCTATGTTTGAACCATTCCTGTTACACTAGTTATGGATTCCGATGCTTCACTTCAGGTTTACTGTATCTCTCTGACCTTCTTATTGACGATGAAACACAGAAATTGCATCGGAATTAAATACAAAAGGCACAATGCCGACTTAAGTACAAGAAAACTGACTCTTCTTACTGTCTATGTTTTGAACCATTCCTGTGACACTAGTTATAGATTGTGATGCTTCACTTCAGGTTTACTGTATCCCTCTGACCTTCTTATTGACGATGAAACACAGAAATTGCATCGGAGTTAAATACAAAGCCACAATGCCGACTTAAGTATAAGAAAACTGACTCTTCTTACAGTCTATGTTTTGAACCATTCGTGTGACACTAGTTATAGATTCCGATGCTTCAGTTCAGGTTTACTGTATCCCTCTGACCTTCTTATTGACGATGTAACACTGATATTGCATCGGAATTAAATACAAAATAACATTGCCGACTTAAGTACAAGAAAACTGACTCTTCTTACTGTCTATATTTTGACCATTCATGTGACACTCGTTATAGATTCCGATGCTTTACTTCAGGTTTACTGTATCCCTCTGACCTTCGTATTGACGATGAAACACAGAAATTGCTTCGGAATTAAATACAAAATAACATTGCCGACTTAAGTACAAGAAAACTGACTCTTCTTACTGTCTATATTTTGACCATTCATGTGACACTCGTTATAGATTCCGATGCTTTACTTCAGGTTTACTGTATCCCTCTGACCTTCGTATTGACGATGAAACACAGAAATTGCTTCGGAATTAAACACAAAAGGCACAATGCCGACTTAAGTACAAGATAACTGATTCTTCTTATTGTCTATGATTTGATCCATTCCTGTGACACTAGTTATAGATTCCGATGCTTCACTTCAGGTTTACTGTATCCCTCTGACCTTCTTATTGACGATGAAACACAGAAATTGCATCGGAATTAAATATAAAAGGCACAATGCGGACTTAAGTACAAGATAACTGACTCTTCTTACTGTCTATGTTTGGAACCATTCCTGTGACACTAGTTATTGATTCCGATGCTTCACTTCAGGTTTACTGTAACCCTCTGACCTTCTAATTGACAATGGAACACAAAATTGCATCGGAATTAAATAGAAAAGGCACAATGCTGACTTAAGTACAAGAAAACTAACTCTTCTAACTGTCTATGTTTGAACCATTCCTCTTATACTAGTTATAGATTCCTATGCTTCCCTTCAGGTTTACTGTATCCCTCTGACCTTCTTATTGACGATGAAACACAGAAATTGCATCGGAATTAAATACAAAAGGCACAATGCCGACTTAAGTACAAGAAAACTGACTCTTCGTACTGTCTATGTTTGAACCATTCCTGTGACACTAGTTATGGATTCCGATGCTTCACTTCGGGTTTACTGTATCCCTCTGACCTGCTTATTGACGATGAAACACAGAAATTGCATCGGAATTAAATACAAAAGGCACAATGCCGACTTAAGTACAAGGAAATTGACTCTTCTTACTGTCTATGTTTGAACCATTCCTGTGACACTAGTTATAGATTGTGATGCTTCACTTCATGTTTACTGTATCCCTCTGACCTTCTTATTGACGATGAAACACAGAAATTGAATCGGAGTTAAATACAAAGGCACAATGCCGACTTAAGTGCAAGAAAACTGACTCTTCTTACTGTCAATGTTTTGAACCACTCCTGTGACACTAGTTATAGATTCCGATGCTTCACTTCAGGTATACTGTATCCCTCTGTCCTTCTTATTGACAATGAAACACGGAAATTGCATCGGAATTAAATACAAAAGGCACAATGCCGATTTAAGTACAAGAAAACTGACTTATCTTACTGTCTATGTTTTGAACCATTCCTGTGACACTAGTTATAGATACCGACGCATCACTTCAGGTTTACTGTATCCCTCTGCCCTTCTTATTGACGATGAAACACAGAAATTGCATCGGAATTAAATACAAAAGGCACAATGCCGACTTAAGTACAAGAAAACTGACTCTTCTTACTGACTATGTTTTGAACCATTCCTGTGACACTAGTTATAGGTTCTGATGCTTCACTTCAGGTCTACTGTATCCCTCTGACCTTCATATTGACGATGAAACACAGAAATTGCATCGGAATTAATACAAAAGGTACAATGCCGACTTAAGTACAAGAAAACTGACTCTTTTTACTGTCTATATTTTGAACCATTCATGTGACACTCGTTATAGTTTCCGATTCTTTACTTCAGGTTTACTGTATGCCTCTGACCTTCTTATTGACGATGAAACACAGAAATTGCATCGGAATTAAATACAAAAGGCACAATGCCGACTTAAGTACAAGAAAACTGACTCTTCTTACTGTCTATGTTTTGAACCATTCCTGTGACACTAGTTATAGATTCCGATGCTTCACTTCAGGTTTACTGTATGCCTCTGACCTTCTTATTGACGATGTAACACTGATATTGCATCGGAATTAAATACAAAAGGAACATTGCCGACTTAAGTACAAGAAAACTGACTCTTCTTACTGTCTATGTTTTGAACCATTCCTGTGACACTAGTTATAGATTCCGATGCTTCACTTCAGGTTTACTGTATCCCACTGACCTTCTTGTTGACGATGAAACACAGATATTGTATCGGAATTAATTACAAAAGGCAAAATGCTGACTTAAGTACAAGAAAACTGACTCTTCTAACTGTCTATGTTTTGAACCATTCATGTGACACTAGTTATAGTTTCTGATGCTTCACTTCAGGTTTACTGTATCCCTCTGACCTCCTTATTGACGATGAAACACAGAAATTGCATCGGAATTAAATACAAAAGGCACAATGTCGACTTAAGTACAAGAAAACTGACTCTTCTTACTGTCTATATTTTGAACCATTCATGTGACACTCGTTATAGATTCCGATCTTTACTTCAGGTTTACTGTATGCCTCTGACCTTCTTATTGACGATGAAACACAGAAATTGCATCGGAATTAAATACAAAAGGCACAATGCCGACTTAAGTACAAGAAAACTGACTCTTCTTACTGTCTATGTTTTGAACCATTCCTGTGACACTAGTTAGAGATTCCGATGCTTCACTTCAGGTTTACTTTAACCCTCTGACCTTCTAATTGACAATGGAACATAAAATTGCATCGGAATTAAATAGAAAAGGCACAATGCTGACTTAAGTACAAGAAAACTAACTCTTCTTACTGTCTATGTTTGAACCATTCCTCTTATACTAGTTATAGATTCCTATGCTTCCCTTCAGGTTTACTGTATCCCTCTGACCTTCTTATTGACGATGAAACACAGAAATTGCATCGGAATTAAATACAAAAGGCACAATGCCGACATAAGTACAATAAAACTGACTCTTCTTACTGTCTATGCTTTGAACCATTCCTGTGACACTAGTTACAGATTGTGATGCTTCACTTCAAGTTTACTGTATCCCTCTGACCTTCTTATTGACGATGAAACACAGAAATTGAATCGGAGTTAAATGCAAAGGCACAATGCCGACTTCAGTGCAAGAAAACTGACTCTTCTTACTGTCAATGTTTTGAACCACTCCTGTGACACTAGTTATAGATTCCGATGCTTCACTTCAGGTTTACTGTATCCCTCTGTGCTTCTTATTGACAATGAAACACAGAAATTACATCGGAATCAAATACAAAAGGCACAATGCCGACTTAAGTACAAGATAACTGACTCTTCTTACTGTCTATGTTTGGAACCATTCCTGTGACACTAGTTATTGATTCCGATGCTTCACTTCAGGTTTACTGTAACCCTCTGACCTTCTAATTGACAATGGAACATAAAATTGCATCGGAATTAAATAGAAAAGGCACAATGCTGACTTAAGTACAAGAAAACTAACTCTTCTTACTGTCTATGTTTGAACCATTCCTCTTATACTAGTTATAGATTCCTATGCTTCCCTTCAGGTTTACTGTATCCCTCTGACCTTCTTATTGACGATGAAACACAGAAAGTGCATCGGAATTAAATACAAAAGGCACAATGCCGACTTAAGTACAAGAAAACTGACTCTTCGTACTGTCTATGTTTGAACCATTCCTGTGACACTAGTTATTGATTCCGATGCTTCACTTCAAGTTTACTGTATCCCTCTGACCTCCTTATTGACGATGAAACACAGAAATTGCATCGGAATTAATACAAAAGATACAATGCCGACTTAAGTACAAGATAACTGACTCTTCTTACTGTCTATGTTTTGAACCATTCCTGTGACACGACTTATTGATTCCGATGCTTCACTTCAGGTTTACTGTATCCCTATGACCTTCTAATTGACGATGAAACATAGAAATTGCATCGGAATTAAATAGAAAAGGCACAATGCCGACATAAGTACAAGAAAACTAACTCTTCTAACTGTCTATGTTTGAACCATTCCTGTTATACTAGTTATAGATTCCGATGCTTCACTTAAGGGTTACTGTATCCCGCTGACCTTCGTATTGACGATGAAACACAGATATTGCATCGGAATTAAATACAAAAGGCACTATGCCGACTTAAGTACAAGAAAACTGACTCTTCTTACCGTCTATGTTTTGAACCATTCCTGTGACACTAGTTATAGATTCCAATGCTTCACTTCAGGTTTACTGTATCCCACTGACCTTCTTATTGACGATGAAACACAGAAATTGCATCGGAATTAAATACAAAAGGCACAATGCCGACTTAAGTACAAGAAAACTGACTCTTCTTACAGTCTATGTTTTGAACCATTCCTGAGACACTACCTATAGATTCCGATGCTTCACTTCAGGTTTACTGTATCCCTCTGACCTTCTTATTGACGATGAAACACAGATATTGCATCGGAATTAAATACAAAAGGCACAATGCCGACATAAGTACAAGAAAACTGACTCTTGTTACTGTCTATGTTTTGAACCATTCCTGTGACACTAGTTATAGATTCCGAAGCTTCACTTCAGTTTTTACTGTATCCTTCTGAAGTTCTTATTGACGATGAAACACAGAAATTGCATCGGAATTAAATACAAAGGCACAATGCTGACTTAAGTACAAGAAAACCGACTCTCCTTACTGTCTAAGTTTTGAATCATTCCTGTGACACTAGTTATAGATTCCTATGCATCCCTTCAGGTTTACTGTATCCCTCTGACCTTCTTATTGACGATGCAACACAGAAATTGCATCGGAATTAAATACAAAAGGCACAATGCCGACTTAAGGACAAGAAAACTGACTCATCTTACTGTCTATGTTTGAACCATTCCTGTGACACTAGTTATGGATTCCGATGCTTCACTTCAGGTTTACTGTATCCCTCTGACCTTCTTATTGACGATGAAACACAGATATTGCATCGGAATTAAATACAAAAGGCACAATGCCGACTTAAGTACAAGAAAAGTGACTCTTCTTACTGTCTATGTCTTGAACCATTCCTGTGACACTAGTTATAGATTGTGATGCTTCACTTCAAGTTTACTGTATCCCTCTGACCTTCTTATTGACGATGCAACACAGAAATTGCATCGGATTTAAATACAAAAGGCACAATGCCGACTTCAGTACAAGAAAACTGACTGTTCATACTGTCGATGTTTTGACCCACTCCTGTGACACTAGTTATAGATTCTGATGCCTCACGTAAGGTTTACTGTATACCTCTGTCTTTCTAATTGACAATGAAACACAGAAATTGCATCGGAAAGAAATACAAAAGACACAATGCCGATTAAAGTACAAGAAAACTGACTCTTCTTACTGTCTATGTTAGAACCATTCCTGTGACACTAGTTATAGATTCCGATGCTTGACGTCAGGTTTACTGTATCCCTCTGACCTTCTTATTGACGATGAAACACAGATATTGCATCGGGATTAAATACAAAAGGGACAATGCCGACTTAAGTACAAGAAAACTGATTCTTGTTACTGTCTATGCTTTGAACCATTCATGTGACACTAGTTATACATTCCGATGCTTCACTTCAATTTTACTGTATCCATCTGAAGATCTTATTGACAATGAAACACAGAAATTGCATCGGAATTAAATACAAAAGGCACAATGCCGTCTTAAGTACAAGAAAACTGACTCTCCTATTGTCTATGTTTTGAACCATTCCTGTGACACTAGTTATAGATTCCGACGCATCACTTCAGGTTTACTGTATCCCTCTGCCCTTCTTATTGACGATGAAACACAGAAATTGCATCGGAATTAAATACAAAAGGCACAATGCCGACTTAAGTACAAGAAAACTGACTCTTGTTACTGTCTATAATTTGAACCATTCCTGTGACACTAGTTATAGATTCCGACGCATCACTTAAGGTTTACTGTATCCCTCTGCCCTTCTTATTGACGATGAAACACTGAATTGCATCGGAATTAAATACAAAAGGTACAATGCCGACTTAAGTACAAGAAAACTGACTCTTCTTACTGTCTATGATTTGAACCATTCCTGTGACACTAGTTATAGATTCCGATGCTTCACTTCAGGTTAACTGTATCCCTCTGACCTTCATATTGACGATGAATCACAGAAATTGCATCGGAATTAATACAAAAGGTACAATGGCGACTTAAGTACAGGAAAACTGACACTTCTTACTGTCTATATTTTGAACCATTCATGTTACACTCGTTATAGATTCCGATGCTTTACTTCAGGTTTACTGTATCCCTCTGACCTTCTTATTGCCGATGAAACACAGAAATTGCTTCGAAATTAAGTACAAAAGGCACAATGCCGACTTAAGTACAAGATAACTGACTCTTCTTACTGTCTGTGGTTTAAACCATTGCTGTTACACTAGTTATAGATTCCGATGCTTCACTTCAGGTTTACTGTATCCCTCTGACCTTCTTATTGACGATGAAACACAGAAATTGCATCGGAATTAAATATAAAAGGCACAATGCCGACTTAAGTACAAGAAAACTAACTCTTCTAACTGTCTATGTTTGAACCATTCCTGTTATGCTAGTTAAAGATTCCGATGCTTCCCTTCAGGTTCACTGTATCCCCCTGACCTTCTTATTGACGATGAAACACAGAAATTGCATCGGAATTAAATATAAAAGGCACAATGCCGACTTAAGTACAAGAAAACTGACTCTTCTTACTGTCTATGTTTTGAACCATTCCTGTGACACTAGTTATTGATTCCGATGCTTCACTTCAGGTTTACTGTATCCCTCTGACCTTCTAATTGACGATGAAACATAGAAATTGCATCGGAATTAAATAGAAAAGGCACAATGCCGACTTAAGTACAAGAAAACCAACTCTTCTAACTGTTTATGTTTGAACCATTCCTGTTACACTAGTTATAGATTCCGATGCTTCACTTCAGGTTTACTGTATCCCTCTGACCTTCTTATTGACGATGAAACACAGATATTGCATCGGAATTAAATACAAAAGGTACAATGCCGACTTAAGTACAAGAAAACTGACTCTTTTTACTGTCTATATTTTGAACCATTCATGTGACACTCGTTATAGATTCCGATGCTTTACTTCAGGTTTACTGTATCCCTCTGACCTTCTTATTGACGATGAAACACAGTAATTGCTTCGGAATTAAGTACAAAAGGCACAATGCCGACTTAAGTACAAGATAACTGACTCTTCTTACTGTCTGTGGTTTGAACCATTCCTGTTACACTAGTTATAGATTCCGATGCTTCACTTCAGGTTTACTGTATCCCTCTGACCTTCTTATTGACGATGAAACACAGAAATTGCATCGGAATCAAATATAAAAGGCACAATGTCGACTTAAGTACAAGAAAACTGACTCTTCTTACTGTCTATGTTTTGAACCATTCCTGTGACACTAGTTATTGATTCCGATGCTTCACTTCAGGTTTACTGTATCCCTCTGACCTTCTAATTGACGATGAAACATAGAAATTGCATCGGAATTAAATAGAAAAGGCACAATGCCGACTTAAGTACAAGAAAACTAACTCTTCTAACTCTCTATGTTTGAACCATTCCTGTTACACTAGTTATAGATTCCGATGCATCACTTCAGGTTTACTGTATCCCTCTGACCTTCTTATTGACGATGAAACACAGATATTGCATCTCAATGAAATACAAAAGGCACTATGCCGACTTAAGTACAAGAAAACTGACTCTTCTTACTGTCTATGTTTTGAACCATTCCTGTGACACTAGTTGTAGATTCCAATGCTTCACTTAAGGTTTTCTGTATCCCACTGACCTTCTTGTTGACGATGAAACACAGAAATTGCATCGGAATTAAATACAAAAGGCACAATGCCGACTTAAGTACAAGAAAACTGACTCTTCTTACAGTCTATGTTTTGAACCATTCCTGAGACTTTACTTATAGATTCCGATGCTTCACTTCAGGTTTACTGTATCCCTCTGACCTTCTTATTGACGATGAAACACAGATATTGCATCGGAATTAAATACAAAAGGTACAATGCCGACTTAAGTACAAGAAAACTGACTCTTTTTACTGACTATACTTTGAACTATTCATGTGACACTCGTTATAGATTCCGATGCTTTACTTCAGGTTTACTGTATCCCTCTGTCCTTCTTATTGACGATGAAACACAGAAATTGCTACGGAATTAAGTACAAAAGGCACAATGCCGACTTAAGTACAAGATAACTGACTCTTCTTACTGTCTGTGGTTTGAATCATTCGTGTTACACTAGTTATAGATTCCGATGCTTCACTTCACGTTTACTGTATCCCTCTGACCTTCTTGTTGACGATGTAACACTGATATTGCATCGGAATTAAATACAAAAGGAACATTGCCGACTTAAGTACAAGAAAACTGGACTCTTCTTACTGTCTATGTTTTGAACCATTCCTGTGACACTAGTTATAGATTCCGATGCTTCACTTCAGGTTTACTGTATCCCACTGGCCTTCTTATTGACGATGAAACACAGATATTGAATCGGAATTAATTACAAAAGGCAAAATGCTGACTTAAGTACAAGAAAACTGACTCTTCTCACTGTCTATGTTTTGAACATTCATGTGACACTAGTTATAGTTTCTGATGCTTCACTTCAGGTTTACTGTATCCCTCTGACCTCCTTATTGACGATGAAACACAGAAATTGCATCGGAATTAAATACAAAAGGCACAATGCCGACTTAAGTACAAGAAAACTGACTCTTCTTACTGTCTATATTTTGAAGCATTCATGTGACACTCGTTATAGATTCCGATGCTTTACTTCAGGTTTACTGCTATCCCTCTGACCTTCTTATTGACGATGAACACAGAAATTGCTTCGGAATTAAACACAAAAGGCACAATGCCGACTTAAGTACAAGATAACTGATTCTTCTTATTGTCTATGATTTGATCCATTCCTGTGACACTAGTTATAGATTCCGATGCTTCACTTCAGGTTTACTGTATCCCTCTGATCTTCTTAATGACGATGAAACACAGAAATTGCATCGGAATTAAATATAAAAGGCACAATGCGGACTTAAGTACAAGATAACTGACTCTTCTTACTGTCTATGTTTGGAACCATTCCTGTGACCCTAGTTATTGATTCCGATGCTTCACTTCAGGTTTACTGTAACCCTCTGACCTTCTAATTGACAATGGAACATAAAATTGCATCGGAATTAAATAGAAAAGGCACAATGCTGACTTAAGTACAAGAAAACTAACTCTTCTAACTGTCTATGTTTGAACCATTCCTGTTATACTAGTTATAGATTCCTATGCTTCCCTTCAGGTTTACTGTATCCCTCTGACCTTCTTATTGACGATGAAACACAGAAATTGCATTGGAATTAAATACAAAAGGCACAATGCCGACTTAAGTACAAGAAAACTGACTCTTCTTACTGTCAATGTTTGAACCACTCCTGTGACACTAGTTATAGATTCCGATGCTTCACTTCAGGTTTACTGTATCCCTCTGTCCTTCTTATTGACAATGAAACACAGAAATTGCATCGGAATTAAATACAAAAGGCACAATGCCGACTTAAGTACAAGAAAACTGACTTATCTTACTGTCTATGCTTTGAACCATTCTTGTGACACTAGTTATAGATACCGATGCTTCACTTCAGGTTTACTGTATCACTCTGACCTTCTTATTGACGATGAAACACAGAAATTGCATCGGAATTAATACAAAAGATACAATGCCGACTTAAGTACAAGAAAACTGAATCTTCTTACTGTCTATATTTTGAACCATTCATGTGACACTCGTTATAGATTCCGATGCTTTACTTCAGCTTTACTGTATCACTCAGAACTTCTTATTGACGATGAAACACAGAAATTGCTTCGGAATTAAGTACAAAAAGCACAATGCCGACTTAAGTACAAGTTAACTGAATCATCTTACTGTCTGTGGTTTGAAGCATTCCTATTACACTAGTTATAGATTCTGATGCTTCACTTCAGGTTTACTGTATCCCTCTGACCTTCTTATTGACGATGAAACACAGAAATTGCATCGGAATTAAATATAAAAGGCACAATGCCGACTTAAGTACAAGATAACTGACTCTTCTTACTGTCTATGTTTTGAACCATTGATGTGCAACTACTTATTGATTCCGATGCTTCACTTCAAGTTTACTGTATCCCTATGACCTTCTAATTGACGATGAAACATAGAAATTGCATCGGAATTAAATAGAAAAGGCACAATGCCGACATAAGTACAAGAAAACTAACTCTTCTAACTGTCAATGTTTGAACCATTCCTGTTATACTAGTTATAGATTCCGATGCTTCACTTAAGGTTTACTGTATCCCGCTGACCTTCTTATTGACGATGAAACACAGAAATTGCATCGGAATTAAATACAAAAGGCACTATGCCGACTTAAGTACAAGAAAACTGACTCTTCTTACTCTCTATGTTTTGAACCATTCCTGTGACACTAGTTATAGATTCCAATGCTTCATTTCAGGTTTACTGTATCCCACTGACCTTCTTATTGACGATGAAACACAGAAATTGCATCGGAATTAAATACAAAAGGCACAATGCCGACTTAAGTAAAAGAAAACTGACTCTTCTTACAGTCTATGTTTTGAACCATTCATGTGACACTAGTTATAGATTCCGATGCTTCACTTCAGTTTTACTGTATCGTTCTGAAGTTCTTATTGACGATGAAACACAGAAATTGCATCGGAATTAAATACAAAGGCACAATGCCGACTTAAGTACAAGAAAACTGACTCTCCTTACTGTCTAAGTTTTGAATCATTCCTGTGACACTAGTTATAGATTCCTATGCATCCCTTCAGGTTTACTGTATCCCTCTGACCTTCTTATTGACGATGCAACACAGAAATTGCATCGGAATTAAATACAAAAGGCACAATGCCGACTTAAGTACAAGAAAACTGACTCTTCTTACTGTCTATGTTTGAACCATTCCTGTGACACTAGTTATGGATTCCGATGCTTCACTTCAGGTTTACTGTATCCCTCTGACCTTCTTATTGACGATGAAACACAGAAATTGCATCGGAATTAAATACAAAAGGCACAATGCCGACTTAAGTACAAGAAAACTGACTCTTCTTACTGTCTATGTCTTGAACCATTCCTGTGACACTAGTTATAGATTGTGATGCTTCACTTCAGGTTTACTGTATCCCTCTGACCTTCTTATTGACGATGAAACACAGAAATTGAATCGGAGTTAAATACAAAGGCAGAATGCCGACTTAAGTACAAGAAAACTGACTCTTCTGACTGTCTACATCTACATCTACATCTACATTGATACTCCGCAAGCCACCCAACGGTGTATGGCGGAGGGCACTTTACGTGGAACTGTCATTACCTCCCTTTCCTGTTCCAGTCGCGTATGGTTTGCGGGAAGAACGACTGTCTGAAAGCCTCCGTGCGCGCTCTAATCTCTCTAATTTTACATTCGTGATCTCCTCGGGAAGTATAAGTAGGGGGAAGCAATACATTAGATACCTCATCCAGAAACGCATCCTCTCGAAACCTGGCGAGCAAGCTACACAGCGATGCAGAGCGCCTCTCTTGCAGAGTCTGCCACTTGAGTTTATTAAATATCTCCGTAACGCTATCACAGTTACCAAATAACCCAGTGACGAAACGCGCCGCTCTTCTTTGGATCTTCACTATCTCCTCCGTCAACCCGACCTGGTACGGATCCCACACTGATGAGCAATACTCAAGTATAGGTCGAACGAGTGTTTTGTAAGCCACCTCCTTTGTTGATGGACTACATTTTCTAAGCACTCTCCCAATGAATCTCAACCTGGTACCCGCCTTACCAACAGTTAGTTTTATATGATCATTCCACTTCAAATCGTTCCGTACGCATACTCCCAGATATTTTACAGAACTAACTGCTACCAGTGTTTGTTTCGCTATCATATAATCATACAATAAAGGATCCTTCTTTCTATATATTCGCAATACATTACATTTGTCTATGTTAAGGGTCAGTTGCCACTCCCTGCACCAAGTGCCTATCCGCTGCAGATCTTCCTGTATTTCGCTACAATTTTCTAATGCAGCAACTTCTCTGTATACTACAGCATCATCCGCGAAAAGCCGCATGGAACTTCCGACACTATCTACTAAGTCATTTATATATATTGTGAAAAGCAATGGTCCCATAACACTCCCCTGAGGCACGCAAGAGGTTACTTTAACGTCTGTAGACGTCTCTCCATTGATAACAACATGCTGTGTTCTGTTTGCTAAAAACTCTTCAATCCAGCCACACAGCTGGTCTGATATTCCGTAGGCTCTTACTTTGTTTATCAGGCGACAGTGCGGAACTGTATCGAACGTCTTCCGGAAGTCAAGAAAAATAGCATCTACCTGGGAGCCTGAATCTAATATTTTCTGGGTCTGATGAACAAATAAGGCGAGTTGGGTCTCACACGATCGCTGTTTCCGGAATCCATGTTGATTCCTACATAGTAGATTCTGGGTTTCCAGAAATGACATGACACGCGAGCAAAAAACATGTTCTAAAATTCTACAAGAGATCGACGTAAGAGATATAGGTCTATAGTTTTGCGCATCTGCTCGACGACCCTTCTTGAAGACTGGGATTATCTGTGCTCTTTTCCAATCATTTGGAACCCTCCGTTCCTCTAGAGACTTGCGGTACACGGCTGTTAGAAGGGGGGCAAGTTCTTTCGCGTACTCTGTGTAGAATCGAATTGGTATCCCGTCAGGTCCAGTGACTCTTATTACTCTCTATGTTTTGAACCATTCATGTGACACTAGTTATAGATTCCGATGCTTTACTCCAGGTTTACTGTATCCCTCTGACCTTCTTATTAACGATGAAACACAGAAATTGCTTCGGAAATAAATACAAAAGGCACAATGCCGACTTAAGTACAAGAAAACTGACTCTTCTTACTGTGTATGTTTTGATCCATTCCTGTGACACTAGTTATAGATTCCGATGCTTCACTTCAGGTTTACTGTACCCCTCTGACCTTCTTATTGACCATGAAACATAGACATTGCATCGGAATTAAATAGAAAAGGAACAATGCCGACTTAAGTACAAGGAAACTGACTCCTCATACTGTCTATGTTCTGAACCATTCCTGTGACACTAGTTATAGATTCCGATGCTTCACTTCAGGTTTACTGTATCCCTCTGACCTTCTTATTGAAGATGAAACACAGACATTGCATCGGAATTAAATACAAAAGGCACAATGCCGACTTAAGTACAAGAAAACTGACTCTTCTTACAGTCTATGTTTTGAACCATTCCTGAGACACTACTTATAGATTCCGATGCTTCACTTCAGGTTTACTGTATCCCTCTGACCTTCTTATTGACGATGAAACACAGATATTGCATCGGGCTTAAATACAAAAGGCACAATGCCGACTTAAGTACAAGAAAACTGACTCTTGTTACTGTCTATGTTTTGAACCATTCCTGTGACACTAGTTATACATTCCGATGCTTCACTTCAGTTTTACTGTATCCATCTGAAGATCTTATTGACGATGAAACACAGAAATTTCATCGGAAATAAATACAAAAGGCACAATGCCGTCTTAAGTACAAGAAAACTGACTCTCCTTACTGTCTATGTTTTGAACCATTCCTGTGACACTAGTTATAGATTCCGACGCATCACTTAAGGTTTACTGTATCCCTCTGCCCTTCTTATTGACAATGAAACACAGAAATTGCATCGGAATTAAATACAAAAGGCACAATGCCGCCTTAAGTACAAGAAAACCGACTCTTCTTACTGTCTATGTTTTGAACCATTCCTGTGACACTAGTTATAGATTCCGATGCTTCACTTCAGGTTTACTGTATCCCTCTGACCTTCATATTGACGATGAAACACAGAAATTGCATCGGAATTAATACAAAAGGTACAATGGCGACTTAAGTACAAGAAAACTGACACTTCTTACTGTCTATATTTTAAACCATTCATGTGACACTCGTTATAGATTCCGATGCTTTACTTCAGGTTTACTGTATCCTTCTGACCTTCTTATTGCCGATGAAACACAGAAATTGCTACGGAATTAAATAGAAAAGGCACAACGCCGACTTAAGTACAAGAAAACTAACTCTTCTAACTGTCTATGTTTGAACCATTCCTGTTATACTAGTTAATGATTCCGATGCTTCACTTCAGGTTCACTGTATCCCTCTGACCTTCTTATTGACGATGAAACACAGATATTGCATCGGAATTAAATACAAAAGGCACTATTCCGACCTAAGTACAAGAAAACAGACTCTTCTTACTGTCTATGATTTGAACCATTCCTGTGACACTAGTTATAGATTCCAATGCTTCACTTAAGGTTTACTGTATCCCTCTGACCTTCTAATTGACGATGAAACATAGAAATTGCATCGGAATTAAATAGAAAAGGCACAACGCCGACTTAAGTACAAGAAAACTAACTCTTCTAACTGTCTATGTTTGAACCATTCCTGTTATACTAGTTAATGATTCCGATGCTTCACTTCAGGTTCACTGTATCCCTCTGACCTTCTTATTGACGATGAAACACAGAAATTGCATCGGAATTAAATATAAAAGGCACAATGCCGACTTAAGTACAAGAAAACTGACTCTTCTTACTGTCTATGCTTTGAACCATTCCTGTGACACTAGTTATTGATTCCGATGCTTCACTTCGGGTTTACTGTATCCCTCTGACCTTCTAATTGACGATGAAACATAGATATTGCATCGGAATTAAATAGAAAAGGCACAATGCCGACTTAAGTACAAGAAAACCAACTCTTCTAACTGTCTATGTTTGAACCATTCCTGTTACGCTAGTTATAGATTCCGATGCTTCTCTTCAGGTTTACTGTATCCCTCTGACCTTCTTATTGACGATGAAACACAGATATTGCATCGGAATTAAATACAAAAGGCACTATGCCGACTTAAGTACAAGAAAACTGACTCTTCTTACTGTCTATGTTTGAACCATTCCTGTGACACTAGTTATGGATTCCGATGCTTCACTTCAGGTTTACTGTATCCCTCTGACCTTATTGACGATGAAACACAGAAATTGCATCGGAATTAAATACAAAAGGCACAATGCCGACTTAAGTACAAGAAAACTAACTCTTCTTACAGTCTATGCTTTGAACCATTCGTGTGACACTAGTTATAGATTCCGATGCTTCACTTCAGGTTTACTGTATCCCACTGACCTTCCTATTGACGATGAAACACAGATATTGTATCGGAATTAATTACAAAAGGCACAATGCTGACTTAAGTACAAGAAAAGTGACTCTTCTCACTGTCTATGTTTTGAACCATTCATGTGACACTAGTTATAGATTCCGATGCTTCACTTAAGGTTTACTGTATCCCTCTGACCTTCTTATTGACGATGAAACACAGATATTGCATCGGAATTAAATACAAAAAGCACAATTCTGACTTAAGTACAAGAAAACTGACTCATGTTACTGTCTATGTTTTGAATCATTCCTGTGACACTAGTTATAGATTCCGATGCTTCACTTCAGTTTTACTGTATCCCTCTGACCTTCTTATTGACGATGAAACACAGAAATTAAATCGGAGTTAAATACAAAGGCACAATGCCGACTTAAGTACAAGATAACTGCCTCTTCTTACTGTCTGTGGTTTGAACCATTCCTATTACACCAGTTATAGATTCCGACGCTTCACTTCAGGTTTACTGTATCCCTCTGAGCTTCTTATTGACGATGAAGCACAGAAATTGCATCGGAATTAAATATAAAAGACACAATGCCAACTTAAGTACAAGGTAACTGACTCTTCTTACTGTCTATGTTTTGAACCATTCCTGTGACACTAGTTATAGATTCCGATGCTTCACTTAAGGTTTACTGTATCCCTCTGACCTTCTTATTGACGATGAATCACAGATATTGCATCGGAATTAAATACAAAAGGCACAATGCCGACTTAAGTACAAGAAAACTGACACTTGTTACTGTCTATGTTTTGAACCATTCCTGTGACACTAGTTATGGATTCCGATGGTTCACTTCAGTTTTACTGTATCCTTCTGAAGTTCTTATTGGCGATGAAACACAGAAATTGCATCGGAATTAAATACAAAAGGCACAATGCCGACTTAAGTTCAAGATAAGTGACTCCTCTTACTGTCTGTGGTTTGAACCATTCCTATTACACTAGTTACAGATTCCGATGCTTCACTTCAGGTTTACTGTATCCCTCTGAGCTTCTTATTGACGATGAAACACAGAAATTGCATCGGAATTAAATATAAAAGACACAATGCCGATTTAAGTACAAGGTAACTGACTCTTCTTACTGTCTATGATTTGAACCATTCCTGTGACACTAGTTATAGATTCCAATGCTTCACTCCAGGTTTACTGTATCCCTTGGCCCTTCTTATTGATGATGAAACACAGAAATTGCATCGGAATTAAATACAAAAAGCACAATGCCGACTTAAGGACCAGAAGACTGACTCTTCTTACTGACTATGTTTTGAACCATTCCTGTGACACTAGCTATAGATTCTATGCTTCACTTCAGGTTTACTGTACCCATCTGACCTTCTTATTGACGATGAAACACAGAAACTGCATCGGAATTAAATACAAAAGGCACAATGCCTACTTAAGTACAAGAAGACTGACTCATCTTGCAGTCTATGTTTTGAAATATTCCATTGACACTAGTTATAGATTCCGATGCTTCACTCCAGGTTTACTGTATCCCTTGGACCTTGTTATTGACGATGAAACACAGAAATTGCATTGGAATTAAATTGAAAATTTACAATGCCGACTTAAGTACAAGAAGACTGACTCTTCTTACTGACTACGTTTTGAACCATTCCTGTGACACTAGTTATAGATTCCGATGCTTCACCTCAGGTTTACTTTATGCCTTGGACCATCTTATTGACGATAAAACACAGAAATTGCATCGGAATTAAATACAAAAGGCAAAATGCCGACTTAAGTACATGAAGACTGACTCTTCTTACTGTCTATGTTTTGAACCATTCCTGTGCCACTAGTTATAGATTCCGATGCTACACTCCAGGTTTACTGTATCCGTTGGACCTTCTTATTGACGATGAAACACACAAATTGCATCGGAATTATATAGAAAAGGCACTATGCCGACGTAAGTACAAGAAGACTGACTCTTCTTACTGTCTATGTTTTGAACCATTCCTGTGACACTAGTTATAGTTTCCGATGCTTCACTCCATTTTACTGTATCCCTTGGACCTTCTTATTGACGATGAAACACAGAAATTGCATCGGAATTAAATAGAAAAGGCACAATGCCGACTTAACTACAAGCAGAATGACTCTTCTTACTGACTATGTTTTGAACCATTCCTGTGACACTAGTTATAGACTCCGATGCTTCACTCCTGGTTTACTGTATCCCTTGGAACTTGTTATTGACGATGAAACACAGAAATTGCATCGGAATTAAATACAAAAGGCACAATGCCGACTTAAGTACAAGAAGACTGACTCTCCTTTCTGACTGTGATTTGAACCATTCCTGTGACACTAGTTATAGATTACGATGCTTCACCTCAGTTTTACTGTATCCCTTGGACCTTCTTATTGACGATGAAAAACAGAAATTGCATCGGAATTAAATACAAAAGGCACAATGCCGACTTAAGTGGAAGAAGACTGACTCTCCTTTCTGACTGTGATTTGAACCATTCCTGTGACACTAGTTATGAATTCCGATGCTTCACTTCAGGTTTAATGTATCCCTTGGACCTTCTTATTGACGATGAAACACAGAAATTGCATTGGAATTAAATACAAAAGGCACAATGCCGAATAATGGACAAGAAGACTGACTCTTCTTACTGACTTTGCTTTGAACCATTCCTGTGACACTAGTTATAGATTCCGATGCTTCACTTCAAGGTTTACTGTATCCCTCTGACCTTGTTATTGACAATGAAACATAGAAATTGCATCGGAATTAAATAGAAAAGGCACAATGTCGACTTAAGTACAAGAAGACTGACTCTTCTTACTGTCTATGTTTTGAACCATTCCTCTGACACTTGTTATAGATTCCGATGCTTCACTCCAGGTTTACTGTATCCCTTGGACCTTCTTATTGACGATGAAACACAGAAATTGCAGCGGAATTAAATACAAAAGGCACAATGTCGACTTAAGGACAATAAGACTGACTCTTCTTACTGACTTTGTTTTGAACCATTCCTGTGACACTAGTTATAGATTCCGATGCTTCACTTCAGGTTTATTGTATCCCTCTGACCTTCTTATTGACGAAGAAACACAGAAATAGAATCGGAATTAAATAGAAAAGGCACAATGTCGACGTAAGTACTAGAAGACTGACTCTTCTTACTGTCTATGTTTTGAACCATTCCTGTGACACTAGTTATAGATTCCGATGCTTCACTCCAGGTTTACTATATCCCTTGGACCTTCTTATTGACGATGAAACACAGAAATTGCATCAGAAATAAATAGAAAAAAGCACAATGCCGACTTAAGTACAGGTAGACTTATTCTTCTTACTGACTATGTTTTGAACCATTCCTGTGACACTACTTATAGATTCCGATGCTTCACTTCAGGATTTCTGTATCCCTCCGACCTTCTTATTGACGTTGAAACACTCAAATTGCATCGGAATTAAATAGAAAAGGAACAATGCCGACTTAAGTACAAGAAGACTGACTCTTCTTACTGTCTATGTTTTGAACCATCCCTGTGACACTAGTTATAAATTCCGATGCTTCACTTCAGGTTTACTGTATCCCTTGGACCTTCTTATTGACGATGAAACACAAAATTGCGTCGGAATTAAATACGATAACCATTCCTGTGACACTAGTTATAAATTCCGATGCTTCACTTCTGGTTTACTGTATCCCTTGGACCTTCGTATTGACGATGAAACACAGAAATTGCATCGGAATTAAATACAATAGGCACAAACCAGAATTAAGTACAAGAAGACTGACTCTTCTTACTGTCTATGTTTTGAACCATTCCTGTGACACTAGCTATAGATTACGATGCTTCACTTCAAGTTTCAGGTTTACTGTACCCCTCTGACCTTCTTATTGACGAAGAAACACAGAAATTTCATCGGAATTAAATACAAAAGGCACTATGCCGACTTAAGTACAAGAAGACTGACTCACCTTACTGACTATGATTTGAACCATTCCTGTGACACTAGTTATAAATTCCGATGCTTCACTTCAGGTTTACTGTATACCTTGGACCTTCTTATTGACGATGAAACACAGAAATTGCATCGGAATTAAAAAGAAAAGGCACAATGCCGACTTAAGTACAAGAAGACTGACTCTTCTTACTGTCTATGTTTTTAACCATTCCTGTGACACTAGTTATAGATTCCGATGCTTCACTCCAGGTTTACTGTATCCCTTGGACCTTCTTATTGAGGATGAAACACAGAAATTGCATCGGAATTAATTACAAAAGGCACAATGCCGACTTAAGTACAAGAAAACTGACTCTTCTTACTGTCTATGTCTTGAACCATTCCTGTGACACTAGTTATAGATTGTGATGCTTCACTTCAGGTTTACTGTATCCCTCTGACCTTCTTATTGACGATGAAACACAGAAATTGAATCGGAGTTAAATACAAAGGCACAATGCCGACTTAAGTACAAGAAAACTGACTCTTCTGACTGTCTACATCTACATCTACATCTACATTGATACTCCGCAAGCCACCCAACGGTGTGTGGCGGAGGGCACTTTACGTGGAACTGTCATTACCTCCCTTTCCTGTTCCAGTCGCGTATGGTTCGCGGGAAGAACGACTGTCTGAAAGCCTCCGTGCGCGCTCTAATCTCTCTAATTTTACATTCGTGATCTCTTTGGGAAGTATAAGTAGGGGGAAGCAATATATTCGATACCTCATCCAGAAACGCATCCTCTGGAAACCTGGCGAGCAAGCTACACAGCGATGCAGAGCGCCTCTCTTGCAGAGTCTGCCACTTGAGTTTATTAAATATCTCCGTAACGCTATCACAGTTACCAAATAACCCAGTGACGAAACGCGCCGCTCTTCTTTGGATCTTCTCTATCTCCTCCGTCAACCCGACCTGGTACGGATCCCACACTGATGAGCAATACTCAAGTATAGGTCGAACGAGTGTTTTGTAAGCCACCTCCTTTGTTGATGGACTACATTTTCTAAGCACTCTCCCAATGAATCTCAACCTGGTACCCGCCTTACCAACAGTTAGTTTTATATGATCATTCCACTTCAAATCGTTCCGTACGCATACTCCCAGATATTTTACAGAAGTAACTGCTACCAGTGTTTGTTCCGCTATCATATAATCATACAATAAAGGATCCTTCTTTCTATGTATTCGCAATACATTACATTTGTCTATGTTAAGGGTCAGTTGCCACTCCCTGCACCAAGTGCCTATCCGCTGCAGATCTTCCTGTATTTCGCTACAATTTTCTAATGCAGCAACTTCTCTGTATACTACAGCATCATCCGCGAAAAGCCGCATGGAACTTCCGACACTATCTACTAAGTCATTTATATATATTGTGAAAAGCAATGGTCCCATAACACTCCCCTGTGGCACGCCAGAGGTTACTTTAACGTCTGTAGACGTCTCTCCATTGATAACAACATGCTGTGTTCTGTTTGCTAAAAACTCTTCAATCCAGCCACACAGCTGGTCTGATATTCCGTAGGCTCTTACTTTGTTTATCAGGCGACAGTGCGGAACTGTATCGAACGCCTTCCGGAAGTCAAGAAAAATAGCATCTACCTGGGAGCCTGTATCTAATATTTTCTGGGTCTGATGAACAAATAAGGCGAGTTGGGTCTCACACGATCGCTGTTTCCGGAATCCATGTTGATTACTACATAGTAGATTCTGGGTTTCCAGAAATGACACGATACGCGAGCAAAAAACATGTTCTAAAATTCTACAAGAGATCGACGTAAGAGATACAGGTCTATAGTTTAGCGCATCTGCTCGACGACCCTTCTTGAAGACTGGGACTATCTGTGCTCTTTTCCAATCATTTGGAACCCTCCGTTCCTCTAGAGACTTGCGGTACACGGCTGTTAGAAGGGGGGCAAGTTCTTTCGCGTACTCTGTGTAGAATCGAATTGGTATCCCGTCAGGTCCAGTGACTCTTATTACTCTCTATGTTTTGAACCATTCATGTGACACTAGTTATAGATTCCGAAGCTTTACTCCAGGTTTACTGTATCCCTCTGACCTTCTTATTGACGATGAAACACAGAAATTGCTTCGGAATTAAATACAAAAGGCACAATGCCGACTTAAGTACAAGAAAACTGACTCTTCTTACTGTCTATGTTTTGATCCATTCCTGTGACACTAGTTATAGATTCCGATGCTTCACTTCAGGTTTACTGTACCCCTCTGACCTTCTTATTGACCATGAAACATAGACATTGCATCGGAATTAAATAGAAAAGGAACAATGCCGACTTAAGTACAAGAAAACTGACTCCTCTTACTGTCTATGTTCTGAACCATTCCTGTGACACTAGTTATAGTTTCCGATGCTTCACTTCAGGTTTACTGCATCCCTCTGACCTTCTTATTGAAGATGAAACACAGATATTGCATCGGAATTAAATACAAAAGGCACAATGCCGACTTAAGTACAAGAAAACTGACTCTTCTTACAGTCTACGTTTTGAACCATTCCTGAGACACTACTTATAGATTCCGATGCTTCACTTCAGGTTTACTGTATCCCTCTGACCTTCTTATTGACGATGAAACACAGATATTGCATCGGGATTAAATACAAAAGGCACAATGCCGACTTAAGTACAAGAAAACTGACTCTTGTTACTGTCTATGTTTTGAACCATTCCTGTGACACTAGTTATACATTCCGATGCTTCACTTCAGTTTTACTGTATCCATCTGAAGATCTTATTGACGATGAAACACAGAAATTGCATCGGAAATAAATACAAAAGGCACAATGCCGTCTTAAGTACTAGAAAACTGACTCACCTTACTGTCTATGTTTTGAACCATTCCTGTGACACTAGTTATAGATTCCGACGCATCACTTAAGGTTTACTGTATCCCTCTGCCCTTCTTATTGACAATGAAACACAGAAATTGCATCGGAATTAAATACAAAAGGCACAATGCCGCCTTAAGTACAAGAAAACAGACTCTTCTTACAGTCTATGATTTGAACCATTCCTGTGACACTAGTTATAGATTCCAATGCTTCACTTAAGGTTAACTGTATCCCTCTGACCTTCTAATTGACGATGAAACATAGAAATTGCATCGGAATTAAATAGAAAAGGCACAACGCCGACTTAAGTACAAGAAAACTAACTCTTCTAACTGTCTATGTTTGAACCAGTCCTGTTATACTAGTTAATGATTCCGATGCTTCACTTCAGGTTCACTGTATCCCTCTGACCTTCTTATTGACGATGAAACACAGAAATTGCATCGGAATTAAATATAAAAGGCACAATGCCGACTTAAGTACAAGAAAACTGACTCTTCTTACTGTCTATGCTTTGAACCATTCCTGTGACACTAGTTATTGATTCCGATGCTTCACTTCGGGTTTACTGTATCCCTCTGACCTTCTAATTGACGATGAAACATAGAAATTGCATCGGAATTAAATAGAAAAGGCACAATGCCGACTTAAGTACAAGAAAACCAACTCTTCTAACTGTCTATGTTTGAACCATTCCTGTTACGCTAGTTATAGATTCCGATGCTTCTCTTCAGGTTTACTGTATCCCTCTGACCTTCTTATTGACGATGAAACACAGATATTGCATCGGAATTAAATACAAAAGGCACTATGCCGACTTAAGTACAAGTAAACTGACTCTTCTTACTGTCTATGTTTGAACCATTCCTGTGACACTAGTTATGGATTCCGATGCTTCACTTCAGGTTTACTGTATCCATCTGACCTTATTGACGATGAAACACAGAAATTGCATCGGAATTAAATACAAAAGGCACAATGCCGACTTAAGTACAAGAAAACTGACTCTTCTTACAGTCTATGCTTTGAACCATTCGTGTGACACTAGTTATAGATTCCGATGCTTTACTTCAGGTTTACTGTATCCCACTGACCTTCCTATTGACGATGAAACACAGATATTGTATCGGAATTAATTACAAAAGGCACAATGCTGACTTAAGTACAAGAAAAGTGACTCTTCTCACTGTCTATGTTTTGAACCATTCATGTGACACTAGTTATAGATTCCGATGCTTCACTTAAGGTTTACTGTATCCCTCTGACCTTCTTATTGACGATGAAACACAGATATTGCATCGGAATTAAATACAAAAGGCACAATTCTGACTTAAGTACAAGAAAACTGACTCATGTTACTGTCTATGTTTTGAACCATTCCTGTGACACTAGTTATAGATTCCGATGCTTCACTTCAGTTTTACTGTATCCTTCTGAAGTTCTTATTGACGATGAAACACAGAAATTGCATCGGAATTAAATACAAAAGGCACAATGCCGACTTAAGTACAAGAAAACTGACTCTTCTTACTGTATATGTTTTGAACCATTCCTGTGACACTAGTTATAGATTGTGATGCTTCACTTCAGGTTTACTGTATCCCTCTGACCTTCTTATTGACGATGAAACACAGAAATTGAATCGGAGTTAAATACAAAGGCACAATGCCGACTTAAGTACAAGATAACTGACTCTTCTTACTGTCTATGTTTTGAACCATTCCTGTGACACTAGTTATAGATTCCGATGCTTCACTTAAGGTTTACTGTATCCCTCTGACCTTCTTATTGACGATGAAACACAGAAATTGCATCGGAATTAGTACAAAACGTACAATGCCGACTTAAGTACAAGAAAACTGAATCTTCTTTCTGTCTATATTTTGAACCATTCATGTGACACTCGTTATAGATTCCGATGCTTCACTCCAGGTTTACTGTATCCCTTGGACCTTCTTATTGATGATGAAACACAGAAATTGCATCGGAATTAAATACAAAAAGCACAATGCCGACTTAAGGACCAGAAGACTGACTCTTCTTACTGACTATGTTTTGAACCATTCCTGTGACACTAGCTATAGATCTATGCTTCACTTCAGGTTTACTGTACCCATCTGACCTTCTTATTGACGATGAAACACAGAAACTGCATCGGAATTTAATACGAAAGGCACAATGCCTACTTAAGTACAAGAAGACTGACTCATCTTGCAGTCTATGTTTTGAAATATTCCATTGACACTAGTTATAGATTCCGATGCTTCACTCCAGGTTTACTGTATCCCTTGGACCTTGTTATTGACGATGAAACACAGAAATTGCATCGGAATTAAATTGAAAATTTACAATGCCGACTTAAGTACAAGAAGACTGACTCTTCTTACTGACTACGTTTTGAACCATTCCTGTGACACTAGTTATAGATTCCGATGCTTCACCTCAGGTTTACTTTATGCCTTGGACCATCTTATTGACGATAAAACACAGAAATTGCATCGGAATTAAATACAAAAGGCAAAATGCCGACTTAAGTACATGAAGACTGACTCTTCTTACTGTCTATGTTTTGAACCATTCCTGTGCCACTAGTTATAGATTCCGATGCTACACTCCAGGTTTACTGTATCCGTTGGACCTTCTTATTGACGATGAAACACACAAATTGCATCGGAATTATATAGAAAAGGCACTATGCCGACGTAAGTACAAGAAGACTGACTCTTCTTACTGTCTATGTTTTGAACCATTCCTGTGACACTAGTTATAGTTTCCGATGCTTCACTCCATTTTACTGTATCCCTTGGACCTTCTTATTGACGATGAAACACAGAAAATGCATCGGAATTAAATAGAAAAGGCACAATGCCGACTTAACTACAAGCAGAATGACTCTTCTTACTGACTATGTTTTGAACCATTCCTGTGACACTAGTTATAGACTCCGATGCTTCACTCCTGGTTTACTGTATCCCTTGGAACTTGTTATTGACGATGAAACACAGAAATTGCATCGGAATTAAATACAAAAGGCACAATGCCGACTTAAGTACAAGAAGACTGACTCTCCTTTCTGACTGTGATTTGAACCATTCCTGTGACACTAGTTATAGATTACGATGCTTCACCTCAGTTTTACTGTATCCCTTCGACCTTCTTATTGACGATGAAAAACAGAAATTGCATCGGAATTAAATACAAAAGGCACAATGCCGACTTAAGTGGAAGAAGACTGACTCTCCTTTCTGACTGTGATTTGAACCATTCCTGTGACACTAGTTATGAATTCCGATGCTTCACTTCAGGTTTAATGTATCCCTTGGACCTTCTTATTGACGATGAAACACAGAAATTGCATTGGAATTAAATACAAAAGGCACAATGCCGAATAATGGACAAGAAGACTGACTCTTCTTACTGACTTTGCTTTGAACCATTCCTGTGACACTAGTTATAGATTCCGATGCTTCACTTCAAGGTTTACTGTATCCCTCTGACCTTCTTATTGACAATGAAACATAGAAATTGCATCGGAATTAAATAGAAAAGGCACAATGTCGACTTAAGTACAAGAAGACTGACTCTTCTTACTGTCTATGTTTTGAACCATTCCTCTGACACTTGTTATAGATTCCGATGCTTCACTCCAGGTTTACTGTATCCCTTGGACCTTCTTATTGACGATGAAACACAGAAATTGCAGCGGAATTAAATACAAAAGGCACAATGTCGACTTAAGGACAATAAGACTGACTCTTCTTACTGACTTTGTTTTGAACCATTCCTGTGACACTAGTTATAGATTCCGATGCTTCACTTCAGGTTTATTGTATCCCTCTGACCTTCTTATTGACGAAGAAACACAGAAATAGAATCGGAATTAAATAGAAAAGGCACAATGTCGACGTAAGTACTAGAAGACTGACTCTTCTTACTGTCTATGTTTTGAACCATTCCTGTGACACTAGTTATAGATTCCGATGCTTCACTCCAGGTTTACTATATCCCTTGGACCTTCTTATTGACGATGAAACACAGAAATTGCATCAGAAATAAATAGAAAAAAGCACAATGCCGACTTAAGTACAGGTAGTCTTATTCTTCTTACTGACTATGTTTTGAACCATTCCTGTGACACTACTTATAGATTCCGATGCTTCACTTCAGGATTTCTGTATCCCTCCGACCTTCTTATTGACGTTGAAACACTCAAATTGCATCGGAATTAAATAGAAAAGGAACAATGCCGACTTAAGTACAAGAAGACTGACTCTTCTTACTGTCTATGTTTTGAACCATCCCTGTGACACTAGTTATAAATTCCGACGCTTCACTTCAGGTTTACTGTATCCCTTGGACCTTCTTATTGACGATGAAACACAAAATTGCGTCGGAATTAAATACGATAACCATTCCTGTGACACTAGTTATAAATTCCGATGCTTCACTTCTGGTTTACTGTATCCCTTGGACCTTCGTATTGACAATGAAACACAGAAATTGCATCGGAATTAAATACAATAGGCACAAAGCAGAATTAAGTACAAGAAGACTGACTCTTCTTACTGTCTATGTTTTGAACCATTCCTGTGACACTAGCTATAGATTACGATGCTTCACTTCAAGTTTCAGGTTTACTGTACCCCTCTGACCTTCTTATTGACGAAGAAACACAGAAATTTCATCGGAATTAAATACAAAAGGCACTATGCCGACTTAAGTACAAGAAGACTGAATCACCTTACTGACTATGATTTGAACCATTCCTTTGACACTAGTTATAAATTCCGATGCTTCACTTCAGGTTTACTGTATACCTTGGACCTTCTTATTGACGATGAAACACAGAAATTGCATCGGAATTAAAAAGAAAAGGCACAATGCCGACTTAAGTACAAGAAGACTGACTCTTCTTACTGTCTATGTTTTTAACCATTCCTGTGACACTAGTTATAGATTCCGATGCTTCACTCCAGGTTTACTGTATCCCTTGGACCTTCTTATTGAGGATGAAACACAGAAATTGCATCGGAATTAATTACAAAAGGCACAATGCCGACTTAAGTACAAGAAAACTGACTCTTCTTACTGTCTATGTCTTGAACCATTCCTGTGACACTAGTTATAGATTGTGATGCTTCACTTCAGGTTTACTGTATCCCTCTGACCTTCTTATTGACGATGAAACACAGAAATTGAATCGGAGTTAAATACAAAGGCAGAATGCCGACTTAAGTACAAGAAAACTGACTCTTCTGACTGTCTACATCTACATCTACATCTACATTGATACTCCGCAAGCCACCCAACGGTGTGTGGCGGAGGGCACTTTACGTGGAACTGTCATTACCTCCCTTTCCTGTTCCAGTCGCGTATGGTTCGCGGGAAGAACGACTGTCTGAAAGCCTCCGTGCGCGCTCTAATCTCTCTAATTTTACATTCGTGATCTCCTCGGGAAGTATAAGTAGGGGGAAGCAATATATTCGATACCTCATCCAGAAACGCATCCTCTGGAAACCTGGCGAGCAAGCTACACAGCGATGCAGAGCGCCTCTCTTGCAGAGTCTGCCACTTGAGTTTATTAAATATCTCCGTAACGCTATCACAGTTACCAAATAACCCAGTGACGAAACGCGCCGCTCTTCTTTGGATCTTCTCTATCTCCTCCGTCAACCCGACCTGGTACGGATCCCACACTGATGAGCAATACTCAAGTATAGGTCGAACGAGTGTTTTGTAAGCCACCTTCTTTGTTGATGGACTACATTTTCTAAGCACTCTCCCAATGAATCTCAACCTGGTACCCGCCTTACCAACAGTTAGTTTTATATGATCATTCCACTTCAAATCGTTCCGTACGCATACTCCCAGATATTTTACAGAAGTAACTGCTACCAGTGTTTGTTCCGCTATCATATAATCATACAATAAAGGATCCTTCTTTCTATGTATTCGCAATACATTACATTTGTCTATGTTAAGGGTCAGTTGCCACTCCCTGCACCAAGTGCCTATCCGCTGCAGATCTTCCTGTATTTCGCTACAATTTTCTAATGCAGCAACTTCTCTGTATACTACAGCATCATCCGCGAAAAGCCGCATGGAACTTCCGACACTATCTACTAAGTCATTTATATATATTGTGAAAAGCAATGGTCCCATAACACTCCCCTGTGGCACGCCAGAGGTTACTTTAACGTCTGTAGACGTCTCTCCATTGATAACAACATGCTGTGTTCTGTTTGCTAAAAACTCTTCAATCCAGCCACACAGCTGGTCTGATATTCCGTAGGCTCTTACTTTGTTTATCAGGCGACAGTGCGGAACTGTATCGAACGCCTTCCGGAAGTCAAGAAAAATAGCATCTACCTGGGAGCCTGTATCTAATATTTTCTGGGTCTGATGAACAAATAAGGCGAGTTGGGTCTCACACGATCGCTGTTTCCGGAATCCATGTTGATTCCTACATAGTAGATTCTGGGTTTCCAGAAATGACATGATACGCGAGCAAAAAACATGTTCTAAAATTCTACAAGAGATCGACGTAAGAGATACAGGTCTATAGTTTAGCGCATCTGCTCGACGACCCTTCTTGAAGACTGGGACTATCTGTGCTCTTTTCCAATCATTTGGAACCCTCCGTTCCTCTAGAGACTTGCGGTACACGGCTGTTAGAAGGGGGGCAAGTTCTTTCGCGTACTCTGTGTAGAATCGAATTGGTATCCCGTCAGGTCCAGTGACTCTTATTACTCTCTATGTTTTGAACCATTCATGTGACACTAGTTATAGATTCCGAAGCTTTACTCCAGGTTTACTGTATCCCTCTGACCTTCTTATTGACGATGAAACACAGAAATTGCTTTGGAATTAAATACAAAAGGCACAATGCCGACTTAAGTACAAGAAAACTGACTCTTCTTACTGTCTATGTTTTGATCCATTCCTGTGACACTAGTTATAGATTCCGATGCTTCACTTCAGGTTTACTGTACCCCTCTGACCTTCTTATTGACCATGAAACATAGACATTGCATCGGAATTAAATAGAAAAGGAACAATGCCGACTTAAGTACAAGAAAACTGACTCCTCTTACTGTCTATGTTCTGAACCATTCCTGTGACACTAGTTATAGTTTCCGATGCTTCACTTCAGGTTTACTGCATCCCTCTGACCTTCTTATTGAAGATGAAACACAGATATTGCATCGGAATTAAATACAAAAGGCACAATGCCGACTTAAGTACAAGAAAACTGACTCTTCTTACAGTCTACGTTTTGAACCATTCCTGAGACACTACTTATAGATTCCGATGCTTCACTTCAGGTTTACTGTATCCCTCTGACCTTCTTATTGACGATGAAACACAGATATTGCATCGGGATTAAATACAAAAGGCACAATGCCGACTTAAGTACAAGAAAACTGACTCTTGTTACTGTCTATGTTTTGAACCATTCCTGTGACACTAGTTATACATTCCGATGCTTCACTTCAGTTTTACTGTATCCATCTGAAGATCTTATTGACGATGAAACACAGAAATTGCATCGGAAATAAATACAAAAGGCACAATGCCGTCTTAAGTACAAGAAAACTGACTCACCTTACTGTCTATGTTTTGAACCATTCCTGTGACACTAGTTATAGATTCCGACGCATCACTTAAGGTTTACTGTATCCCTCTGCCCTTCTTATTGACAATGAAACACAGAAATTGCATCGGAATTAAATACAAAAGGCACAATGCCGCCTTAAGTACAAGAAAACTGACTCTTCTTACTGTCTATGTTTTGAACCATTCCTGTGACACTAGTTATAGATTCCGATGCTTCACTTCAGGTTTACTGTATCCCTCTGACCTTCATATTGACGATGAAACACGGAAATTGCATCGGAATTAATACAAAAGGTACAATGGCAACTTAAGTACAAGAAAACTGACACTTCTTACTGTCTATATTTTGAACCATTCATGTGACACCCGTTATAGATTCCGATGCTTTACTTCAGGTTTACTGTATCCCTCTGACCTTCTTATTGACGATGAAACACAGAAATTGCATCGGAAGCAAATATAAAAGGCACAATGCCGACTTAAGTACAAGAAAACTAACTCTTCTAACTGTCTATGTTTGAACCATTCCTGTTATACTAGTTAAAGATTCCGATGCTTCACTTCAGGTTCACTGTATCCCTCTGACCTTCTTATTGACGATGAAACACAGATATTGCATCGGAATTAAATACAAAAGGCACTATTCCGACTTAAGTACAAGAAAACAGACTCTTCTTACAGTCTATGATTTGAACCATTCCTGTGACACTAGTTATAGATTCCAATGCTTCACTTAAGGTTAACTGTATCCCTCTGACCTTCTAATTGACGATGAAACATAGAAATTGCATCGGAATTAAATAGAAAAGGCACAACGCCGACTTAAGTACATGAAAACTGACTCTTCTTACTGTCTATGCTTTGAACCATTCCTGTGACACTAGTTATTGATTCCGATGCTTCACTTCGGGTTTACTGTATCCCTCTGACCTTCTAATTGACGATGAAACATAGAAATTGCATCGGAATTAAATAGAAAAGGCACAATGCCGACTTAAGTACAAGAAAACCAACTCTTCTAACTGTCTATGTTTGAACCATTCCTGTTACGCTAGTTATAGATTCCGATGCTTCTCTTCAGGTTTACTGTATCCCTCTGACCTTCTTATTGACGATGAAACACAGATATTGCATCGGAATTAAATACAAAAGGCACTATGCCGACTTAAGTACAAGTAAACTGACTCTTCATACTGTCTATGTTTGAACCATTCCTGTGACACTAGTTATGGATTCCGATGCTTCACTTCAGGTTTACTGTATCCATCTGACCTTATTGACGATGAAACACAGAAATTGCATCGGAATTAAATACAAAAGGCACAATGCCGACTTAAGTACAAGAAAACTGACTCTTCTTACAGTCTATGCTTTGAACCATTCGTGTGACACTAGTTATAGATTCCGATGCTTTACTTCAGGTTTACTGTATCCCACTGACCTTCCTATTGACGATGAAACACAGATATTGTATCGGAATTAATTACAAAAGGCACAATGCTGACTTAAGTACAAGAAAAGTGACTCTTCTCACTGTCTATGTTTTGAACCATTCATGTGACACTAGTTATAGATTCCGATGCTTCACTTAAGGTTTACTGTATCCCTCTGACCATCTTATTGACGATGAAACACAGATATTGCATCGGAATTAAATACAAAAGGCACAATTCTGACTTAAGTACAAGAAAACTGACTCATGTTACTGTCTATGTTTTGAACCATTCCTGTGACACTAGTTATAGATTCCGATGCTTCACTTCAGTTTTACTGTATCCTTCTGAAGTTCTTATTGACGATGAAACACAGAAATTGCATCGGAATTAAATACAAAAGGCACAATGCCGACTTAAGTACAAGAAAACTGACTCTTCTTACTGTATATGTTTTGAACCATTCCTGTGACACTAGTTATAGATTGTGATGCTTCACTTCAGGTTTACTGTATCCCTCTGACCTTCTTATTGACGATGAAACACAGAAATTGAATCGGAGTTAAATACAAAGGCACAATGCCGACTTAAGTACAAGATAACTGACTCTTCTTACTGTCTGTGGTTTGAACCATTCCTATTACACTAGTTATAGATTCCGATGCTTCACTTCAGGTTTACTGTATCCCTCTGAGCTTCTTATTGACGATGAAACACAGAAATTGCATCGGAATTAAATATAAAAGACACAATGCCAACTTAAGTACAAGGTAACTGACTCTTCTTACTGTCTATGTTTTGAACCATTCCTGTGACACTAGTTATAGATTCCGATGCTTCACTTAAGGTTTACTGTATCCCTCTGACCTTCTTATTGACGATGAAACACAGACATTGCATCGGAATTAAATACAAAAGGCACAATGCCGACTTAAGTACAAGAAAACTGACACTTGTTACTGTCTATGATTTGAACCATTCCTGTGACACTAGTTATGGATTCCGATGGTTCACTTCAGTTTTACTGTATCCTTCTGAAGTTCTTATTGGCGATGAAACACAGAAATTGCATCGGAATTAAATACATAAGGCACAATGCCGACTTAAGTACAAGAAAACTGACTCTTCTTACTGTATATGTTTTGAACCATTCCTGTGACACTAGTTATAGATTGTGATGCTTCACTTCAGGTTTACTGTATCCCTCTGACCTTCTTATTGATGATGAAACACAGAAATTGAATCGGAGTTAAATACAAAGGCACAATGCCGACTTAAGTACAAGAAAACTGACTCTTCTTACTGTCAATGTTTTGAACCACTCCTGTGACACTAGTTATAGATTCCGATGCTTCACTTAAGGTTTACTGTATCCCTCTGGCCTTCTTATTGACGATGAAACACAGATATTGCATCGGAATTAAATACAAAAGGCACAATGCCGACTTAAGTAGAAGAAAACTGACTCTTGTTACTGTCTATGTTTTGAACCATTCCTGTGACACTAGTTATAGATACCGACGCTTCACTTCAGGTTTACTGTAACCCTCTGACCTTCTTATTGACGATGAAACACAGAAATTGCATCGGAATTAGTACAAAACGTACAATGCCGACTTAAGTACAAGAAAACTGAATCTTCTTTCTGTCTATATTTTGAACCATTCATGTGACACTCGTTATAGATTCCGATGCTTCACTCCAGGTTTACTGTATCCCTTGGACCTTCTTATTGATGATGAAACACAGAAATTGCATCGGAATTAAATACAAAAAGCACAATGCCGACTTAAGGACCAGAAGACTGACTCTTCTTACTGACTATGTTTTGAACCATTCCTGTGACACTAGCTATAGATTCTATGCTTCACTTCAGGTTTACTGTACCCATCTGACCTTCTTATTGACGATGAAACGCAGAAACTGCATCGGAATTAAATACAAAAGGCACAATGCCTACTTATGTACAAGAAGACTGACTCATCTTGCAGTCTATGTTTTGAAATATTCCATTGACACTAGATATAGATTCCGATGCTTCACTCCAGGTTTACTGTATCCCTTGGACCTTGTTATTGACGATGAAACACAGAAATTGCATCGGAATTAAATTGAAAATTTACAATGCCGACTTAAGTACAAGAAGACTGACTCTTCTTACTGACTACGTTTTGAACCATTCCTGTGACACTAGTTATAGATTCCGATGCTTCACCTCAGGTTTACTGTATGCCTTGGACCATCTTATTGACGATAAAACACAGAAATTGCATCGGAATTAAATACAAAAGGCAAAATGCCGACTTAAGTACATGAAGACTGACTCTTCTTACTGTCTATGTTTTGAACCATTCCTGTGCCACTAGTTATAGATTCCGATGCTACACTCCAGGTTTACTGTATCCGTTGGACCTTCTTATTGACGATGAAACACACAAATTGCATCGGAATTATATAGAAAAGGCACTATGCCGACGTAAGTACAAGAAGACTGACTCTTCTTACTGTCTATGTTTTGAACCATTCCTGTGACACTAGTTATAGTTTCCGATGCTTCACTCCATTTTACTGTATCCCTTGGACCTTCTTATTGACGATGAAACACAGAAATTGCATCGGAATTAAATAGAAAAGGCACAATGCCGACTTAACTACAAGCAGAATGACTCTTCTTACTGACTATGTTTTGAACCATTCCTGTGACACTAGTTATAGACTCCGATGCTTCACTCCTGGTTTACGGTATCCCTTGGAACTTGTTATTGACGATGAAACACAGAAATTGCATCGGAATTAAATACAAAAGGCACAATGCCGACTTAAGTACAAGAAGACTGACTCTCCTTTCTGACTGTGATTTGAACCATTCCTGTGACACTAGTTATAGATTACGATGCTTCACCTCAGTTTTACTGTATCCCTTGGACCTTCTTATTGACGATGAAAAACAGAAATTGCATCGGAATTAAATACAAAAGGCACAATTCCGACTTAAGTAGAAGAAGACTGACTCTCCTTTCTGACTGTGATTTGAACCATTCCTATGACACTAGTTATGAATTCCGATGCTTCACTTCAGGTTTAATGTATCCCTTGGACATTCTAATTGACGATGAAACACAGAAATTGCATTGGAATTAAATACAAAAGGCACAATGCCGACTTATGGACAAGAAGACTGACTCTTCTTACTGACTTTGCTTTGAACCATTCCTGTGACACTAGTTATAGATTCCGATGCCTCACTTCAAGGTTTACTGTATCCCTCTGACCTTCTTATTGACAATGAAACATAGAAATTGCATCGGAAGTAAATAGAAAAGGCACAATGTCGACTTAAGTACAAGAAGACTGACTCTTCTTACTGTCTATGTTTTGAACCATTCCTCTGACACTTGTTATAGTTTCCGATGCTTCACTCCAGGTTTACTGTATCCCTTGGACCTTCTTATTGACGATGAAACACAGAAATTGCAGCGGAATTAAATACAAAAGGCACAATGCCGACTTAAGGACAATAAGACTGACTCTTCTTACTGACTTTGTTTTGAACCATTCCTGTGACACTAGTTATAGATTCCGATGCTTCACTTCAGGTTTATTGTATCCCTCTGACCTTCTTATTGACGAAGAAACACAGAAATAGAATTGGAATTAAATAGAAAAGGCACAATGTCGACGTAAGTACTAGAAGACTGACTCTTCTTACTGTCTATGTTTTGAACCATTCCTGTGACACTAGTTATAGATTCCGATGCTTCACTCCAGGTTTACTATATCCCTTGGACCTTCTTATTGACGATGAAACACAGAAATTGCATCAGAAATAAATAGAAAAAAGCACAATGCCGACTTAAGTACAGGTAGACTTACTCTTCTTACTGACTGTTTTGAACCATTCCTGTGACACTACTTATAGATTCCGATGCTTCACTTCAGGTTTACTGTATCCCTTGGACCTTCTTATTGACTATGAAACAGAAAAATTGCATCGGAATTAAATACAAAAGGCAAAATGCCGACTGAAGTGCACGAAGACTGACTCTTCTTACTGTCTATGATTTGAACCATTTCTGTGACACTAGTTATAGATTCCGATGCTTCACTCCTGGTTTACTGTATCCCTTGGACCTTCTTATTGACGATGAAACACAGAAATTGCAGCGGAATTAAATACAAAAGGCACAATGCCGACTTAAGGACAATAAGACTGACTCTTCTTACTGACTTTGTTTTGAACCATTCCTGTGACACTAGTTATAGATTTCGATGCTTCACTTCAGGTTTACTGTATTCCTTGGACCTTCTTATTGACGATGAAACCCAGAAAATGCATCGGAATTAAATACAAAAGGCACAATGCCGACTTAAGTACATGAAGACCGACTCTTCCTACTGACTATGTTTTGAACCATTCCTTTTACACCCGTTATACATTCCGATGCTTCACTTGAGGTTTACTGTATCCCTTGGACCTTGTTATTGACGATGAAACACAGAAATTGCAGCGGAATTAAATACAAAAGGCACAATGCCGAATTAAGTACAAGAAGACTGACTCTTCTTGCTGTCTATGTTTTGAACCATTTCTGTGACACTAGTTATAGATTCCGATGCTTCACTCCTGGTTTACTGCATCCCTTGGACCTTCTTATTGACGATGAAACACAGAAATTGCATCGGAATTAAATACAAAAGGCACAATGCCGACTTAAGGACAAAAAGATTGACTCTTCTTACTGACTATGCTTTGAACCATTCCTGTGACAGTAGCTATAGGTTCCGATGCTTCACTTCAGGTTTACTGTATCCCTCTGACCTTCTTAATGACGATGAAACACACAAATTGCATCGGAATTAAATAGAAAAGGCACTATGCCGACTTAAGTACAAGAAGACTGACTCTTCTTACTGACTATGTTTTGAACGATTCCTGTGACACTAGTTATAGATCCCGATGTTTCACTTCAGGTTTACTGTATCCCTTGGACCTTCTTATTGACTATGAAACACAAAAATTGCATCGGAATTAAATACAAAAGGCAAAATGCCGACTGAAGTGCACGAAGACTGACTCTTCTTACAGTCTATGATTTGAACCATTCCTGTGACACTAGTTATAGATTCCGATGCTTCACTCCAGGTTCACTGTATCCCTTGGACCTTCTTATTGACGATGAAACACAGAAATTGCATCGGAATTAAATACAAAAGGCACAATGCCGACTTAGGTACAAGAAGACTAACTCTTCTTACTGACTATGTTTTGAACCATTCCTGTGACACTAGTTATGGATTCCAATGCTTCACTTCAGGTTTACTGTATCCCTCTGACCTTCTTATTGACGATGAAACACAGAAATTGCATCGGAATTGAATACAAAAGGCACAATGCCGAATTAAGTTCAAGAAGACTGACTCTTCTTACTGTCTATTTTTGAACCAGTCCTCTGACACTAGTTATAGACTCCGATGCTTCACTCCAGGTTTACTGTATCCCTTGGTCCTTCTTATTGACGATTAAACACAGAAATTGCATCGGAATTAAATAGAAAAGGCACAATGCCGACTTAAGTACAAGAAGACTGACTCTTCTTACTGACTATGTTTTGAACCATTCCTGTGACACTAGTTATAAATTCCGATGCTACACTTCAGGTTTACTGTATCCCTTGGACATTCTTATTGACGATGAAACACAGAAATTGAATCGGAATTAAATACAAAAGGCACAGTGCAGAATTAAGTACAAGGAGACTGACTCTTCTTACTGTCTATGTTTTGAACCATTCTTGTGACACTAGTTATAGATTCCAATGCTTCACTCCAGGTTTACTGTATCCCTTAGACCTTGTTATTGACGATGAAACACAGAAATATCATCGGAATTAAATAGAAAAATTACAATGCCGACTTAAGTACAAGAAGACTGACTCTTCTTACTGATTATGTTTTGAACCATTCCTGTGACACTAGTTATAGATTCCGATGCTTCACTTCAGGTTTACTGTATCACTTGGACCGTCTTATTGACGATTAAACACAGAAATTGCATCGGAATTAAATACAAAAGGCAAAATGCCGACTTAAGTACATGAAGACTGAGTCTTCTTACTGTCTATGTTTTGAACCATTCCTGTGACACTAGTTATAGATTCCGATGCTACACTCCAGGTTTACTGTATCCGTTGGACCTTCTTATTGACGATGAAACACACAAATCGCATCGGAATTAAATAGAAAAGGCACTATGCCGACGTAAGTACAAGGAGACTGACTCTTCTTACTGTCTATGTTTTGAACCATTCCTGTGACACTAGGTATAGTTTCCGATGCTTCACTCCATTTTACTGTATCCCTGGGACCTTCTTATTGACGATGAAACACAGAAATTGCATCGGAATGAAATAGAAAAGGCACAATGACGACTTAACTACAGGAAGACTGACTCTTCTTACTGACTATGTTTCGAACCATTCTGTGACACTAGTTATAGACTCCGATCCTTCACTCCAGGTTTACTGTATCCCTTGGTCCTTCTTATTGACGATGATACACAGAAATTGCATCGGAATTAAATACAAGAGGCACAATGACGACTTAAGGACAAGAAGACTGACTCTTCTTACTGACTATGTTTTGAACCATTCCTGTGACGCTAGCTATAGATTTCGATGCTTCACTCCAGGTTTACTGTACCCCTCTGACCTTCTTATTGACGATGAAACACAGAAACTGCATCGGAATTAAATACAAAAGGCACAATGCCGACTTAAGTACAAGAAGACTGACTCTTCTTACTGTCTATGTTTTGAACCATTCCATTGACACTAGTTATAGATTCCGATGCTTCACTCCAGGTTTACTGTATCCCTTGGAACTTGTTATTGACGATGAAACACAGAAATTGCATCGGAATTAAATAGAAAAGGTACAATGCCGACTTAAGTACAAGAAGACTTAATCTTCTTACTGACTATGTATTGAACCATTCCTCTGACACTAGTTATAGATTCCGATTCTTCACTCCAGGTTTACTGTATCCCTTGGACCTTCTTATTGATGATGATACACAGAAATAGCATCGGAATTAAATACAAAAGGCACAATGACGACTTAAGGACAAGAAGACTGACACTTCTTACTGAATATGTTTTGAACCATTCCTGTGACACTAGCTATAGATTTCGATGCTTCACTTCAGGTTTACTGTACCCCTCTGACCTTCTTATTGACGATGAAACACAGAAACTGCACCGGAATTAAATACAAAACGCACAATGCCGACTTAAGTACAAGAAGACTGACTCTTCTTACTGTCTATGTTTTGAACCATTCCATTGACACTAGTTATAGATTCCGATGCTTCACTCCAGGTTTACTGTATCCCTTGGAACTTGTTATTGACGATGAAACACAGAAATTGCATCGGAATTAAATAGAAAAGGTACAATGCCGACTTAAGTACAAGAAGACTTAATCTTCTTACTGACTATGTTTTGAACCATTCCTGTGACACTAGTTATAGATTCCGATGCTTTACCTCAGGTTTACTGTATCCCTTGGACCTTCTTATTGACGATGAAACACAAAAATTGCATCGGAATTAAATAGAAAAGGCACAATGCCTTCTTAAGTACAAGTAGACTGACTCTTCTTACTGACTATGTTTTGAACCATTCCTGTGACACTACTTATAGATTCCGATGCTTCACTTCAGGATTTCTGTATCCCTCCGACCTTCTTATTGACGATGAAACACTGAAATTGCATCGGAATTAAATAGAAAAGGAACAATGCCGACTTAAGTACAAGAAGACTGACTCTTCTTACTGTCTATGTTTTGACCCATCCCTGTGACACTAGTTAAAAATTCCGATGCTTCACTTCAGGTTTACTGTATCCCTTGGACCTTCTTATTGACGATGAAACACAGAAATTGCGTCGGAATTAAATACGATAACTATTCCTGTGACACTAGTTATAAATTCCGATGCTTCACTTCAGGTTTACTGTATCCCTTGGACCTTCTTATTGACGATGAAACACAGAAATTGCATCGTAATTAAATACAATAGGCACAAAGCAGAATTAAGTACAAGAAGACTGACTCTTCTTACTGTCTATGTTTTGAACCATTGCTGTGACACTAGCTATAGATTACGATGCTTCACTTCAAGTTTCAGGTTTACTGTACCCCTCTGACCTTCTTATTGACGAAGAAACACAGAAATTTCATCGGAATTAAATACAAAAGGCACAATGCCGACTTAAGTACAAGAAGACTGACTCACCTTACTGACTATGATTTGAACCATTCCTGTGACACTAGTTATAAATTCCGATGCTTCACTTCAGGTTTACTGTATACCTTGGACCTTCATATTGACGTTGAAACACATAAATTGCATCGGATTTAAATAGAAAGGGCACAATGTCGACGTAAGTACAAGAAGACTGACTCTTCTTACTGTCTATGCTTTGAACCATTCCTGTGACACTAGTAATAGATTCCGATGCTTCACTCCAGGTTTACTATATCCCATGGACCTTCTTATTGACGATGAAACACAGAAATTGCATCGGAGATAAGTAGAAAAGGCACAATGCCGACTTAAGTACAAGAAGACTGACTCTTCTTACTGACAATGTTTTGAACCATTCCATTGACACTAGCTATAAATTCCGATGCTTCGCTTCAGGTTTACTGTATACCTTGGACCTTCTTATTGACGATGAGACACAGATATTGCATCGGAATTAAAAAGAAAAGGCACAATGCCGACTTAAGTACAAGAAGACTGACTCTTCTTACTGTCTATGTTTTTAACCATTCCTGTGACACTAGTTATAGATTCCGATGCTTCACTCCAGGTTTACTGTATCCCTTGGACCTTCTTATTGAGGATGAAACACAGAAATTGCATCGGTATTAATTACAAAAGGCACAATGCCGACTTAAGGACAAGAAGACTGACACTTCTTACTGTCTATGTTTTGAACCATTCCTGTGACACTAGCTATAAATTCCGAAGCTTCACTTCAGGTTTACTGTATCCCTTGGACCTTCATATTGACGATGAAACACAGAAATTGCATCGGATGTAAATAGAAAGGGCACAATGTCGACGTAAGTACAAGAAGACTGACTCTTCTTACTGTCTATGCTTTGAACCATTCCTGTGACACTAGTAATAGATTCCGATGCTTCACTCCAGGTTTACTATATCCCATGGACCTTCTTATTGACGATGAAACACAGAAATTGCATCGGAATTAAATACAAACGGCACAATGCCGACTTAAGTACAAGAAGACTGACTCTTCCTACTGTCTATGTTTTGAACCATTCCTGTGACACTAGTTATAGATTTCGATGCTTCACTTCAGGTTTACTGTATTCCTTGGACCTTCTTATTGACGATGAAACACAGAAAATGCATCGGAATTAAATACAAGAGGCACAATGCCGACTTAAGTACATGAAGACCGACTCTTCCTACTGACTATGTTTTGAACCATTCCTGTGACACCCGTTATACATTCCGATGCTTAACTTGAGGTTTACTGTATCCCTTGGACCTTGTTATTGACGATGAAACACAGAAATTGCAGCGGAATTAAATACAAAAGGCACAATGCCGAATTAAGTACAAGAAGACTGACTCTTCCTACTGTCTATGTTTTGAGCCATTTCTGTGACAATAGTTATAGATTCCGATGCTTCACTCCTGGTTTACTGCATCCCTTGGACCTTCTTATTGACGATGAAACACAGAAATTGCATCGGAATTAAATACAAAAGGCACAATGCCGACTTAAGGACAACAAGATTGACTCTTCTTACTGACTATGCTTTGCACCATTCCTGTGACAGTAGCTATAGATTCCGATGCTTCACTTCAGGTTTACTGTATCCCTCTGACCTTCTTAATGCCGATGAAACACAGACATTGCACCGTAATTAAATACAAAAGGCACAATGCCGACTTAAGTACAAGAAGACTGACTCTTCTTACCGTCCGTGTTTTGAACCATACCATTGACACTAGTTATAGATTCCGATGCTTCACTCCGGGTTTACTGTATCCCTTGGACCTTCTTATTGACGATGAAACACACAAATTGCATCGGAATTAAATAGAAAAGGCACTATGCCGACTTAAGTACAAGAAGACTGACTCTTCTTACGGACTATGTTTTGAACGATTCCTGTGACACTAGTTATAGATCCCGATGCTTCACTTCAGGTTTACTGTATCCCTTGGACCTTCTTATTGACTATGAAACACAGAAATTGCATCGGAATTGAATACAAAAGGCACAATGCCGAATTAAGTTCAAGAAGACTGACTCTTCTTACTGTCTATTTTTGAACCAGTCCTCTGACACTAGTTATAGACTCCGATGCTTCACTCCAGGTTTACTGTATCCCTTGGTACTTCTTATTGACGATTAAACGCAGAAATTGCATCGGAATTAAATAGAAAAGGCACAATGCCGACTTAAGTACAAGAAGACTGACTCTTCTTACTGACTATGTTTTGAACGATTCCTGTGACACTAGTTATAGATCCCGATGCTTCACTTCAGGTTTACTGTATCCCTTGGACCTTCTTATTGACTATGAAACACAAAAATTGCATCGGAATTAAATACAAAAGGCACAATGCCGACTGAAGTGCACGAAGACTGACTCTTCTTACAGTCTATGAATTGAACCATTCCTGTGACACTAGTTATAGATTCCGATGCTTCACTCCAGGTTCACTGTATCCCTTGGACCTTCTTATTGACGATGAAACACAGAAATTGCATCGGAATTAAATACAAAAGGCACAATGCCGACTTAGGTACAAGAAGACTAACTGTTCTTACTGACTATGTTTTGAAACAATCCTGTGACACTAGTTATGGATTCCAATGCTTCACTTCAGGTTCACTGTATCCCTCGGACCTTCTTATTGACCATGAAACACAGAAATTGCATCGGAATTGAATACAAAAGGCACAATGCCGAATTAAGTTCAAGAAGACTGACTCTTCTTACTGTCTATTTTTGAACCAGTCCTCTGATACTAGTTATAGACTCCGATGCTTCACTCCAGGTTTACTGTATCCCTTGGTCCTTCTTATTGACGATTAAACGCAGAAATTGCATCGGAATTAAATAGAAAAGGCACAATGCCGACTTAAGTACAAGAAGACTGACTCTTCTTACTGACTATGTTTTGAACCATTCCTGTGACAATAGTTATCAGTTCCGATGCTACACTTCAGGTTTACTGTATCCCTTGGACATTCTTATTGACGATGAAACACAGAAATTGAATCGGAATTAAATACAAAAGGCACAGTGCAGAATTAGGTACAAGGAGACTGACTCTTCATACTGTCTATGTTTTGAACCATTCTTGTGACACTAGTTATAGATTCCAATGCTTCACTCCAGGTTTACTGTATCCCCTGGACCTTCTTATTGATGATGAAACACAGAAATTGCATCGGAATTAAATACAAAAGGCACAATGCCGACTTAAGGACAAGAAGACTGACTCTTCATACTGACTATGTTTTGAACCATTCCTGTGACACTAGCTATAGATTCTATGCTTCACTTCAGGTTTACTGTACACATCTGACCTTCTTATTGACGATGAAACACAGAAACTGCATCGGAATTTAAAACAAAAGGCACAATGCCGACTTAAGTACAAGATGACTGACTCATCTTACAGTCTATGTTTTGAAATATTCCATTGACACTAGTTATAGATTCCGATGCTTCACTCCAGGTTTACTGTATCCCTTAGACCTTGTTATTGACGATGAAACACAGAAATATCATCGGAATTAAATAGAAAAGGTACAATGCCGACTTAAGCACAAGAAGACTGACTCTTCTTACTGACTATGTTTTGAACCATTCCTGTGACACTACTTATTGATTCCGATGCTTCACTTCAGGTTTACTGTATCCCTTGGATCTTCTTATTGACGATTAAACACAGAAATTGCATCGGAATTAAATACAAAAGGCAAAATGCCGACTTAAGTACATGAAGACTGATTCTTCTTACTGTCTATGTTTTGAACCATTCCTGTGACACTAGTTATAGATTCCGATGCTACACTCCAGGTTTACTGTATCCGTTGGACCTTCTTATTGACGATGAAACACACAAATTGCATCGGAATTAAATAGAAAAGGCCCAATGACGACTGAAGTACAAGAAGACTGACTCTTCTTACTGACTATGTTTTGAACCATTCCTGTGACACTAGCTATAGATTTCGATGCTTCACTTGAGGTTTACTGTACCTCTCTGACCTTCTTATTGACGATGAAACACAGAAATTGCATCGGAATTAAATACAAAAGGCACTATGCCGACTTAAGTACAAGAAGGCTGACTCTTCTTACTGTCTATGTTTTGAACCATTCCATTGACACTAGTTATAGATTCCGATGCTTCACTCCAGGTTTACTGTATCCCTTGGAACTTGTTATTGACGATGAAACACAGAAATTGCATCGGAATTAAATAGAAAACGTACAATGCCGACTTAAGTACAAGAAGACTTAATCTTCTTACTGACTATGTTGTGAACCATTCCTGTGACACTAGTTATAGATTCCGATTCTTCACTCCAGGTTTACTGTATCCCTTGGACCTCCTTATTGACGATGAAACACAGAAATTGCATCGGAAATAAATACAAAAAGCACAATGTCGACTTAAGGACAAGAAGACTGACTCTTCTTACTGACTATGTTTTGAACCATTCCTGTGACACTAGCTATAGATTTCGATGCTTTACTTCAGGTTTACTGTACCCCTCTGACCTTCTTATTGACGAAGAAACACAGAAGTTGCATTGGAATTAAATACAAAAGGCACAATGCCGACTTATGGACAAGAAGACTGACTCTTCTTACTGACTTTGCTTTGAACCATTCCTGTGACACTAGTTATAGATTCCGATGCTTCACTTCAAGGTTTACTGTATCCCTCTGACCTTCTTATTGACAATGAAACATAGAAATTGAATCGGAATGCAATAGAAAAGGCACAATGTCGACTTAAGTACAAGAAGACTGACTCTTCTTACTGTCTATGTTTTGAACCATTCCTCTGACACTAGTTATAGATTCCGATGCTTCACTCCAGGTTTACTGTATCCCTTGGACCTTCTTATTGACGATGAAACACAGAAATTGCATCGGAATTAAATACAAAGGCACAATGCCGACTTAAGGACAAGAAGACTGACTCTTCTTACTGACTTTGATTTGAACCATTCCTGTGACACTAGTTATAGATTCCGATGCTTCACTTCAGGTTTATTGTATCCCTCTGACCTTCTTATTGACGAAGAAACACAGAAATAGCATCGGAATAAAATAGAAAAGGCACAATGTCGACGTAAGTACTAGAAGCCTGACTCTTCTTACTGTCTATGTTTTGAACCATTCCTGTGACACTAGTTATAGATTCCGATGCTTCACTCCAGGTTTACTATATCCCTTGGACCTTCTTATTGACGATGAAACACAGAAATTGCATCAGAAATAAATAGAAAAGGCACAATGCCGACTTAAGTACAAGTAGACAGACTCTTCTTACTGACTATGTTTTGAACCATTCCTGTGACACTACTTATAGATTCCGATGCTTCACTTCAGGATTACTGTATCCCTCCGACCTTCTTATTGACGATGAAACACTGAAATTGCATCGGAATTAAATAGAAAAGGAACAATGCCGACTTAAGTACAAGAAGACTGACTCTTCTTACTGTCTATGTTTTGAACCATCCCAGTGACACTAGTTATAAATTCCGATGCTTCACTTCAGGTTTACTGTATCCCTTGGACCTTCTTATTGACGATGAAACACAGATATTGCATCGGAATTAAATACAAAAGGCACAATGCAGAATTAAGTACAAGAAGACTGACTCTCCTTACTGACTTTGTTTTGAACCATTCCTGTGACACTAGTTATAAAATCCGATGCTTCACTTCAGTTTTACTGTATCCCTTGGAACTTCTTATTGACGATGAAACACAGAAATTGCATTGGAATTAAATACAAAAGGCACAATGCAGAATTAAGTACAAGAAGACTGACTCTTCTTACTGTCTATGTTTTGAACCATTCCTGTGACACTAGCTATAGATTCCGATGCTACACTTCAGGTTTTCTGTATCCCTCTCACCTTCTTATTGACGATGAAACACAGAAATAGCATCGGAATTAAATACAAAAGGCACAATGCCGACTTAAGTACAAGAAGACTGACTCTTCTTACTGCCTATGTTTTGAACCATTCCTGTGACACTAGTTATAGATTCCGATGCTTCACATCAGGTCTACTGTATCCCTTCTACCTTCTTATTGACGATGAAACACTGAAATTGCGTCGGAATTACATATTAAAAGGCACAATGCCGACTTAAGTACATGAAGACCGACTTTTACTACTGACTATGATTTGAACCAATCCTGTGACACTAGTTATAGATTCCGATGCTTCACTTGAGGTTTACTGTATCCCTTGGACCTTCTTACTGACGATGAAACACAGAAATTGCATCGGAAATAAATACAAAAAGCACAATGTCGACTTAAGTACAAGAATACTGACTCATCTTACTGTGTATGTTTTGTACCGTCCCTGTGACACTACTTATAAATTCCGATGCTTCACATCCGGTTTACTGTATCCCTCTGACTTTCTTATTGACGATGAAACACAGAAATTGCATCGGAATTAAATATAAAAGGCACAATGTCGACGTAAGTACAAGAAGACTGACTCTTCTTACTGTCTATGTTTTGAACCATTCCTGTGACACTAGTTATAGATTCCGATGCTTCACTCCAGGTTTACTATATCCCTTGGACATTCTTATTGACGATGAAACACAGAAATAGCATCGGAATTAAATACAAAAGGCACAATGCCGTCTTAAGGACAAGAGGACTGACTCTTCTTACTGACTTAGTTTTGAACCATTCCTGTGACACTAGTTATAGATTCCGATGCGTCACTCCAGGTTTACTGTATCCCTTGGACCTTCTTATTAAACGATGAAACACAGAAATTGCATCGGAATTAATTACAAAAGGCACAATGCCGACTTAAGTACAAGAAGACTGACTCTTCTAACTTACTATGTTTGAACCATTCCTGTGACACTAGCTATAGATTTCGAAGCTTCACTTCAGGTTTACTGTATCCCTTGGACCTTCTTATTGACGATGAAACACAGAAATTGCATCGGAAGTAAATACAAAAGGCACAATGCCGACTTAAGGACAAGAAGACTGACTCTTCTTACTGACTTTGTTTTGAACCATTCGTGTGACACTAGTTATAGATTCCGATGCTTCACTCCAGGTTTACTATATCCCTTGGACCTTCTTATTGACGATGAAACACAGAAATTGCGTCGGAATTAAATAGAAAAGGCACAATGCCGACTTAAGTACAAGAAGACTGACTCTTCTTACTGACTATGTTTGAACCATTCCATTGACACTAGTTATAGATTCCGATGCTTCACTCCAGGTTTACTGTATCCCTTGGACCTTCTTATTGACGATGAAACACAGAAATTGTATCGGAATTAAATAGAAAATGCACAATGCCGACTTAAGTACAAGAAGACTGACTCTTCTTACTGACTATGTTTTGAACCATCCCTGTGACACTAGTTATAGATTCCGATGCTTCACTATAGGTTTACTGTATCCCTTGGTCCTTCCTATTTACGATGAAACACAGAAATTGCATCGGAATTAAATACAAAAGGCACAATGCCGACTGAAGTACAAGAAGACTGACACTCCTTACTGACTATGCTTTGAACCATTCCTGTGACACTAGTTATAAACTCCGATGCTTTACTTTAGGTTTACTGTATCGCTTGGACCTTCTTATTGACGTTGAAACACAGAAATTGCATCGGAATTAAATACAAAATGCACAAAGCAGAGTTAAGTACAAGAAGACTGACTCTTCTTACTGTCTATGATTTGAAACATTCCTGTGACACTAGTTATAGATTCCGATGCTTCACTCCAGGTTTACTGTATCCCTTGGACCTTCTTATTGACGATGAAACACAGAAATTGCATCGGAATTAAATACAAAAGGCACAATGCCGACATAAGGACAATTAGACTGACTCTTGTTACTGACTTTGTTTTGAACCATTTCTGTGACTCTAGTTATAGATTCCGATGCTTCGCTTCAGGTTTATTGTATCCCTCTGACATTCTTATTGACGATGAAACACAGAAATTGCATCGGAATTAAATAGAAAAGGCACAATGCCGACTTAAGTACAACAAGACTGACTCTTCTTACTGCCTATGTTTTGAACCATTCCTGTGACACTAGTTATAGATTCCGATGCTTCACTTCAGGATTACTGTATCCCTCTGATCTTCTTATTGACGATGAAACACAGAAATTGCATCAAAATATAAATAGAAAAGGCACAATGCCGACTTAAGTACAAGAAGACTGACTCTTCTTACGGGCTATGTTCTGAACCATCCCTGTGGCTCTAGTTATAGATTCCGATGCTTCGCTCCAGGTTTACTGTATCCCTTGGTCCTTCTTATTGACGATAGAACACAGAAATTGCATCGGAATTTAATAGAAAAGGCACAATGCCGACTTAAGTACAAAAAGACTGACTCTCCTTACTGACTATGTTTTGAACCATTCCTGTGAGACTAGTTATAAATTCCGATGCTTCACTTCAGGTTTACTGTATCCCTTGGACCTTCTTATTGACGATGAAACACAGAAATTGCATCGGAATTAAATACAAAAGGCACAATGCAGAATTAAGTACAAGAAGACTGACTGTTCTTACTGTCTATGATTTGAACCATTCCTGTGACACTAGTTATAGATTCCGTTGCTTCACTCCAGGTATACTGTATCCCTTGGAACCTCTTATTGACGATGAAACACAGAAATTGCATCGGAATTAAATACAAACGGTACAATGCCGACATAAGGACAAGAAGACTGACTCTACTTACTGTCTATGTTTTGAACCATTCCTGTGACACTAGTTATAGATTCCGATCCTACCCTCCAGGATTAGTGTATCCCTTCGACATTCTTATTGACGATGAAACATAGAAATTGCATCGGAATTAATTACAAAAGGCACAATGCCGACTTAAGTACAAGAAGACTGACTCTTCTTACTGACTTTGCTTTGAACCATTCCTGTGACACTAGTTATAGATTCCGATGCTTCACTTCAGGTTTATAGTATACCTCTGACCTTCTTATTGACGATGAAAACAGAGAAAATTGCATCGGAATTAAATAGAAAAAGCACAATGTCGACGTAAGTACAAGAAGACTGACTCTTCTTACTGTCTATGTTTTGAACCATTCCTGTGACACTAGTTATAGATTCCGATCCTTCACTCCGGGTTTACAGTATCCCTTGGACCTTCTAATTGACGACGAAACACAGAAATTGCATCGGAATTAAATACAAAAAGCACAATGCCGATTTAAGTACAAGAAGACTGACACAACTTCCTGACTATCTTTGAACCATTCCTGTGACACTAGTTATATATTCCGATGCTTCACTTCAGGTTTACTGTATCGCTTGAACCTTCTTATTGACGATGAAACACAGAAATTGCATGGGAGTTTAATACAAAAGGCACAATGCCGACTTAAGTACAAGAAGACTGACTCTTCTTACTGTCTATGCTTTGAACCATCCCTGTGTCACTAGTTATAGATTCCGATGCTTCACTCTAGGTTTACTGTATCCCTTGGTCCTTCTTATTGACGATGAAACAGAAATTGCATCGGAATTAAATACAAATGGCACAATGCCGACTTAAGTACAAGAAGACTGACTCTTCTTACTGACTATGTTTGAACCATTGCTGTGACACTAGTTATAGATTCTGATGCTTCACTCCAGGTTTACTGTATCCCTTGGACCTTCTTATTGACGATGAAACACAGAAAATGCATCGGAATTAAATACAATAGGCACAATGCAGAATTAAGTACAAGAAGACTGACTCTTCTTACTGTCTATGATTTGAACCATTCCTATGACACTAGTTACAGATTCCGTTGCTTCACTCCAGGTTTACTGTATCCCTTGGAACTTCTTATTGACGATGAAAGACAGAAATTGCATCGGAATTAAATACAGAAGGCACAATGCCGACTTAAGGACAAGACGACTGACTCTTCATACTGACTATGTTTTGAACCATTCCTGTGACACTAGCTATAGATTACGATGCTTCACCTCAGGTTTAGTCTATACCTTGGACCTTCTTATTGACGACGAAACACAGATATTGCATCGGAATTAATTACAAACGGCACAATGCCGACTTAAGGACAAGAAGACTGACTCTTCTTACTGACTTTGCTTTGTACCATTCCTGTGACACTAGTTATAGATTCCGATGCTTCACTCCAGGTCTACTGTATCCCTTGGTCCTTCTTATTGACGATGAAACACAGAAATTGCATCGGAATTAAATACAAAATTCACAAAGCCAACTTAAGTACAAGAAGACTGACTCTCCTTACTGACTATGTTTTGAACCATTCCTGTGACACTAGTTATAAATTCCGATGCTTCACTTCAGGTTTACGGTATCCCTTGGACCTTCTTATTGACGATGAAACACAGAAAATGCATCGGAATTAAATACAAAAGGCACAATGCCGACTTAAGTACAAGAAGAGCGACTCTTCCTACAGACTATGTTTTGAACCATTCCTGTGACACCCTTTATAGATTCCGACGCTTCACTTGATGTTTACAGTATCCCTTGGACCTTCTTATTGACGATGAAACACAGAAATTGCATCGGAATTAAATTCAAAAGGCACAATGCCGAATTAGGTACAAGAAGACTGACTCTTCTTACTGTCTATGTTTTGAACCAGTACTGTGACACTAGTTACAGATTCCGATGCATCACTCCAGGTTTACTGTATCCCGTGGACGTTCTTAGTGACGATGAAACACAGAAAATGCATCGGAATTAAATACAAATGGCACAACGCCGACTTAAGTACAAGAAGACTAACTCTTCTCACTGACTATGTTTTGAACCATTCCTGTGACACTAGATATGGATTCCGATGCTTCACTTCAGGTTTACTGTATCCCTTTTACCTTCTAATTGACGATGAAACACAAAAATTGCATCGGAATTAAATACAAAAGGCAAAATGCCGACTGAAGTACACGAAGACCGACTCTTCATACTGTGCATGATTTGAACTATTCCTGCGACACTAGTTACAGATTCCGATGCTTCACTCCAGGTTTACTGTATCCCTTGGACCCTCTTATTGACGATGAAACACAGAAATTGCATCGGAATTAAATACAAAAGGCACAACGCCGATTTCAGTACAAGAAGACTAACTCTTCCTACTGACTATGTTTTGAACCATTCCTGTGACACTAGTTATGGATTCCGATGCTTCACTTCAGGTTTACTGTATCCCTCTGACCTTCTTATTGATGATGAAACACAGAAATTGCATCGGAATTAAATACAAAAGGCACAATGCCGACTTAAGAACAAGAAGACTGACTTTTCTTACTGACTATGTTTTGAACCATTCCTGTGACACTAGCTATAGATTCCGATGCTTCACTACAGGTTTATTGTATCCCTCTGACCTTCTTATTGACGATGAAACACAGAAATTGCATCGGAATTAAATAGAAAAGGCACAATGTCGACGTAAGTACAAGAAGACTGACTCTTCTTACTTTCTATGTTTTGAACCATTCCTGTGACACTAGTTATAGATTCCGATGCTTCACTCCAGGTTTACTATATCCCTTGGACATTCTTATTGACGATGAAACACAGAAATAGCATCGGAATTAAATACAAAAGGCACAATGCCGTCTTAAGGACAAGAGGACTGACTCTTCATACTGACTTAGTTTTGAACCATTCCTGTGACACTAGTTATAGATTCCGATGCGTCACTCCATGTTTACTGTATCCCTTGGACCTTCTTATTAAACGATGAAACACAGAAATTGCATAAGAATTAATTACAAAAGGCACAATGCCGACTTAAGTACAAGAAGACTGACTCTTCTAACTGACTATGTTTGAACCATTCCTGTGACACTAGCTATAGATTTCGAAGCTTCACTTCAGGTTTACTGTATCCCTTGGCCCTTCTTATTGACGATGAAACACAGAAATTGCATCGGAAGTAAATACAAAAGGCACAATGCCGACTTAAGGACAAGAAGACTGACTCTTCTTACTGACTTTGTTTTGAACCATTCCATTGACACTAGTTATAGATTCCGATGCTTCACTCCAGGTTTACTGTATCCCTTGGACCTTCTTATTGACGATGAAACTCAGAAATTGCATCGGAATTAAACAGAAAATGCACAATGCCGACTTAAGTACAAGAAGACTGACTCTTCTTACTGACTATGTTTTGAACCATCCCTGTGACACTAGTTATAGATTCCGATGCTTCACTATACGTTTACTGTATCCCTTGGTCCTTCTTATTGACGATGAAACACAGAAAGTGCATCGGAATTAAATACAAAAGGCACAATTCCGACTTAAGTACAAGAAGACTGACACCCCTTACTGACTATGCTTTGAACCATTCCTGTGACACTAGTTATAAACTCCGATGCTTTACTTCAGGTTTACTGTATCGCTTGGACCTTCTTGTTGACGATGAAACACAGAAATTGCATCGGAATTAAATACAAAAGGCACAATGCCGACTTAAGGACAAGAAGACTGACTCTTGTTACTGACTTTGTTTTGAACCATTTCTGTGACTCTAGTTATAGATTCCGATGCTTCGCTTCAGGTTTATTGTATCCCTCTGACATTCTTATTGACGATGAAACACAGAAATTGCATCGGAATTAAATAGAAAAGGCACAATGCCGACTTAAGTACAACAAGACTGTCTCTTCTTACTGACTATGTTTTGAACCATTCCTGTGACACTAGTTATCGATTCCGATGCTTCACTTCAGGATTACTGTATCCCTCTGACATTCTTATTGACGATGAAACACAGAAATTGCTCCGGAATTAAATAGAAAAGGCACAATGCCGCCTTAAGTACAAGAAGACTGACTCCTCTGACTGTCTATGTTTTGAACCATCCCTGTGACACTAGTTATAGATTCCGATGCTTCACTCCAGGTTTACTGTATCCCTTGGTCCTTCTTATTGACGATGAAACACAGTAATTGCATCGGAATTAGTTACAAAAGGCACAATGCCGACTTAAGGACATGAAGACTGACTTTTCTTACTGACTATGTTTTGAACCATTCCTGTGACACTAGCTATAGATTCCGATGCTTCACTACAGGTTTATTGTATCCCTCTGACCTTCTTATTGACGATGAAACACAGAAATTGCATCGGAATTAAATAGAAAAGGCACAATGTCGACGTAAGTACAAGAAGACTGACTCTTCTTACTGTCTATGTTTTGAACCATTCCTGTGACACTAGTTATAGATTAAGAAGCTTCACTCCAGGTTTACTGTATCCCTTGGACCTTCTTATTGACGATGAAGCACAGAAATTGCATCGGAATTAAATACAAAAGGCACAATGCCGACTTAAGGACAAGAAGACTGACTCTTCTTACTGACTTTGTTTTGAACCATTCCTGTGACACTAGTTATAGATTCCGATGCTTCACTTCAGGTTTATTGTATCCCTCTGACCTTCTTATTGACGATGAAACACAGAAATTGCATCGGAAATAAATAGAATAGGCACAATGTCGACGTAAGTACGAGAAGACTGACTCTTCTTACTGTCTATGTTTCGAACCATTCCTGTGACACTAGTTATAGATTCCGATGCTTCACTCCAGGTTTACTAAATCCCTTGGACCTTCTTATTGACGATGAAACACAGAAATTGCATCGGCATTAAATAGAAAAGGCACAATGCCTACTTAAGTACAAGAAGACTGACTCTTCTTACTGACTATGCTTTGAACCATTCCATTGACACTAGTTATAGATTCCGATGCTTCACTCCAGGTTTACTGTATACCTTGGACCTTCTTATTGACGATGAAACACAGAAATTGCATCGGAATTAAATAGAAAATGCACAATACCGACTTAAGTACAAGAAGACTGACTCTTCTTACTGACTATGTTTTGAACCAGTCCTGTGACACTAGTTATAGATTCCGATGCTTCACTAAAGGTTTACTGTATCCCTTGGTCCTTCTTATTGACGATGAAACACAGAAATTGCATGGGAATTAAATACAAAAGGCACAATGCCGACTTAAGTACAAGAAGACTGACACTCCTTACTGACTATGTTTTGAACCATTCCTGTGACACTAGTTATAAACTCCGATGCTTCACTTCAGGTTTACTGTATCCCTTGGACCTTCTTATTGACGATGAAACACAGAAATTGCATCGGAATTAAATACAAAAGGCACAATGCAGAATTAAGTACAAGAAGACTGACTGTTCTTACTGTCTATGATTTGAACCATTCCTGTGACACTAGTTATAGATTCCGTTGCTTCACTCCAGGTATACTGTATCCCTTGGAACCTCTTATTGACGATGAAACACAGAAATTGCATCGGAATTAAATACAAACGGTACAATGCCGACATAAGGACAAGAAGACTGACTCTACTTACTGTCTATGTTTTGAACCATTCCTGTGACACTAGTTATAGATTCCGATCCTACCCTCCAGGATTAGTGTATCCCTTCGACATTCTTATTGACGATGAAACATAGAAATTGCATCGGAATTAATTACAAAAGGCACAATGCCGACTTAAGTACAAGAAGACTGACTCTTCTTACTGACTTTGCTTTGAACCATTCCTGTGACACTAGTTATAGATTCCGATGCTTCACTTCAGGTTTATAGTATACCTCTGACCTTCTTATTGACGATGAAACAGAGAAATTGCATCGGAATTAAATAGAAAAAGCACAATGTCGACGTAAGTACAAGAAGACTGACTCTTCTTACTGTCTATGTTTTGAACCATTCCTGTGACACTAGTTATAGATTCCGATCCTTCACTCCGGGTTTACAGTATCCCTTGGACCTTCTAATTGACGACGAAACACAGAAATTGCATCGGAATTAAATACAAAAAGCACAATGCCGATTTAAGTACAAGAAGACTGACACAACTTCCTGACTATCTTTGAACCATTCCTGTGACACTAGTTATATATTCCGATGCTTCACTTCAGGTTTACTGTATCGCTTGAACCTTCTTATTGACGATGAAACACAGAAATTGCATGGGAGTTTAATACAAAAGGCACAATGCCGACTTAAGTACAAGAAGACTGACTCTTCTTACTGTCTATGCTTTGAACCATCCCTGTGTCACTAGTTATAGATTCCGATGCTTCACTCTAGGTTTACTGTATCCCTTGGTCCTTCTTATTGACGATGAAACAGAAATTGCATCGGAATTAAATACAAATGGCACAATGCCGACTTAAGTACAAGAAGACTGACTCTTCTTACTGACTATGTTTGAACCATTGCTGTGACACTAGTTATAGATTCTGATGCTTCACTCCAGGTTTACTGTATCCCTTGGACCTTCTTATTGACGATGAAACACAGAAAATGCATCGGAATTAAATACAATAGGCACAATGCAGAATTAAGTACAAGAAGACTGACTCTTCTTACTGTCTATGATTTGAACCATTCCTATGACACTAGTTACAGATTCCGTTGCTTCACTCCAGGTTTACTGTATCCCTTGGAACTTCTTATTGACGATGAAAGACAGAAATTGCATCGGAATTAAATACAGAAGGCACAATGCCGACTTAAGGACAAGACGACTGACTCTTCATACTGACTATGTTTTGAACCATTCCTGTGACACTAGCTATAGATTACGATGCTTCACCTCAGGTTTAGTCTATACCTTGGACCTTCTTATTGACGACGAAACACAGATATTGCATCGGAATTAATTACAAACGGCACAATGCCGACTTAAGGACAAGAAGACTGACTCTTCTTACTGACTTTGCTTTGTACCATTCCTGTGACACTAGTTATAGATTCCGATGCTTCACTCCAGGTCTACTGTATCCCTTGGTCCTTCTTATTGACGATGAAACACAGAAATTGCATCGGAATTAAATACAAAATTCACAAAGCCAACTTAAGTACAAGAAGACTGACTCTCCTTACTGACTATGTTTTGAACCATTCCTGTGACACTAGTTATAAATTCCGATGCTTCACTTCAGGTTTACGGTATCCCTTGGACCTTCTTATTGACGATGAAACACAGAAAATGCATCGGAATTAAATACAAAAGGCACAATGCCGACTTAAGTACAAGAAGAGCGACTCTTCCTACAGACTATGTTTTGAACCATTCCTGTGACACCCTTTATAGATTCCGACGCTTCACTTGATGTTTACAGTATCCCTTGGACCTTCTTATTGACGATGAAACACAGAAATTGCATCGGAATTAAATTCAAAAGGCACAATGCCGAATTAGGTACAAGAAGACTGACTCTTCTTACTGTCTATGTTTTGAACCAGTACTGTGACACTAGTTACAGATTCCGATGCATCACTCCAGGTTTACTGTATCCCGTGGACGTTCTTAGTGACGATGAAACACAGAAAATGCATCGGAATTAAATACAAATGGCACAACGCCGACTTAAGTACAAGAAGACTAACTCTTCTCACTGACTATGTTTTGAACCATTCCTGTGACACTAGATATGGATTCCGATGCTTCACTTCAGGTTTACTGTATCCCTTTTACCTTCTAATTGACGATGAAACACAAAAATTGCATCGGAATTAAATACAAAAGGCAAAATGCCGACTGAAGTACACGAAGACCGACTCTTCATACTGTGCATGATTTGAACTATTCCTGCGACACTAGTTACAGATTCCGATGCTTCACTCCAGGTTTACTGTATCCCTTGGACCCTCTTATTGACGATGAAACACAGAAATTGCATCGGAATTAAATACAAAAGGCACAACGCCGATTTCAGTACAAGAAGACTAACTCTTCCTACTGACTATGTTTTGAACCATTCCTGTGACACTAGTTATGGATTCCGATGCTTCACTTCAGGTTTACTGTATCCCTCTGACCTTCTTATTGATGATGAAACACAGAAATTGCATCGGAATTAAATACAAAAGGCACAATGCCGACTTAAGAACAAGAAGACTGACTTTTCTTACTGACTATGTTTTGAACCATTCCTGTGACACTAGCTATAGATTCCGATGCTTCACTACAGGTTTATTGTATCCCTCTGACCTTCTTATTGACGATGAAACACAGAAATTGCATCGGAATTAAATAGAAAAGGCACAATGTCGACGTAAGTACAAGAAGACTGACTCTTCTTACTTTCTATGTTTTGAACCATTCCTGTGACACTAGTTATAGATTCCGATGCTTCACTCCAGGTTTACTATATCCCTTGGACATTCTTATTGACGATGAAACACAGAAATAGCATCGGAATTAAATACAAAAGGCACAATGCCGTCTTAAGGACAAGAGGACTGACTCTTCATACTGACTTAGTTTTGAACCATTCCTGTGACACTAGTTATAGATTCCGATGCGTCACTCCATGTTTACTGTATCCCTTGGACCTTCTTATTAAACGATGAAACACAGAAATTGCATAAGAATTAATTACAAAAGGCACAATGCCGACTTAAGTACAAGAAGACTGACTCTTCTAACTGACTATGTTTGAACCATTCCTGTGACACTAGCTATAGATTTCGAAGCTTCACTTCAGGTTTACTGTATCCCTTGGCCCTTCTTATTGACGATGAAACACAGAAATTGCATCGGAAGTAAATACAAAAGGCACAATGCCGACTTAAGGACAAGAAGACTGACTCTTCTTACTGACTTTGTTTTGAACCATTCCATTGACACTAGTTATAGATTCCGATGCTTCACTCCAGGTTTACTGTATCCCTTGGACCTTCTTATTGACGATGAAACTCAGAAATTGCATCGGAATTAAACAGAAAATGCACAATGCCGACTTAAGTACAAGAAGACTGACTCTTCTTACTGACTATGTTTTGAACCATCCCTGTGACACTAGTTATAGATTCCGATGCTTCACTATACGTTTACTGTATCCCTTGGTCCTTCTTATTGACGATGAAACACAGAAAGTGCATCGGAATTAAATACAAAAGGCACAATTCCGACTTAAGTACAAGAAGACTGACACCCCTTACTGACTATGCTTTGAACCATTCCTGTGACACTAGTTATAAACTCCGATGCTTTACTTCAGGTTTACTGTATCGCTTGGACCTTCTTGTTGACGATGAAACACAGAAATTGCATCGGAATTAAATACAAAAGGCACAATGCCGACTTAAGGACAAGAAGACTGACTCTTGTTACTGACTTTGTTTTGAACCATTTCTGTGACTCTAGTTATAGATTCCGATGCTTCGCTTCAGGTTTATTGTATCCCTCTGACATTCTTATTGACGATGAAACACAGAAATTGCATCGGAATTAAATAGAAAAGGCACAATGCCGACTTAAGTACAACAAGACTGTCTCTTCTTACTGACTATGTTTTGAACCATTCCTGTGACACTAGTTATCGATTCCGATGCTTCACTTCAGGATTACTGTATCCCTCTGACATTCTTATTGACGATGAAACACAGAAATTGCTCCGGAATTAAATAGAAAAGGCACAATGCCGCCTTAAGTACAAGAAGACTGACTCCTCTGACTGTCTATGTTTTGAACCATCCCTGTGACACTAGTTATAGATTCCGATGCTTCACTCCAGGTTTACTGTATCCCTTGGTCCTTCTTATTGACGATGAAACACAGTAATTGCATCGGAATTAGTTACAAAAGGCACAATGCCGACTTAAGGACATGAAGACTGACTTTTCTTACTGACTATGTTTTGAACCATTCCTGTGACACTAGCTATAGATTCCGATGCTTCACTACAGGTTTATTGTATCCCTCTGACCTTCTTATTGACGATGAAACACAGAAATTGCATCGGAATTAAATAGAAAAGGCACAATGTCGACGTAAGTACAAGAAGACTGACTCTTCTTACTGTCTATGTTTTGAACCATTCCTGTGACACTAGTTATAGATTAAGAAGCTTCACTCCAGGTTTACTGTATCCCTTGGACCTTCTTATTGACGATGAAGCACAGAAATTGCATCGGAATTAAATACAAAAGGCACAATGCCGACTTAAGGACAAGAAGACTGACTCTTCTTACTGACTTTGTTTTGAACCATTCCTGTGACACTAGTTATAGATTCCGATGCTTCACTTCAGGTTTATTGTATCCCTCTGACCTTCTTATTGACGATGAAACACAGAAATTGCATCGGAAATAAATAGAATAGGCACAATGTCGACGTAAGTACGAGAAGACTGACTCTTCTTACTGTCTATGTTTCGAACCATTCCTGTGACACTAGTTATAGATTCCGATGCTTCACTCCAGGTTTACTAAATCCCTTGGACCTTCTTATTGACGATGAAACACAGAAATTGCATCGGCATTAAATAGAAAAGGCACAATGCCTACTTAAGTACAAGAAGACTGACTCTTCTTACTGACTATGCTTTGAACCATTCCATTGACACTAGTTATAGATTCCGATGCTTCACTCCAGGTTTACTGTATACCTTGGACCTTCTTATTGACGATGAAACACAGAAATTGCATCGGAATTAAATAGAAAATGCACAATACCGACTTAAGTACAAGAAGACTGACTCTTCTTACTGACTATGTTTTGAACCAGTCCTGTGACACTAGTTATAGATTCCGATGCTTCACTAAAGGTTTACTGTATCCCTTGGTCCTTCTTATTGACGATGAAACACAGAAATTGCATGGGAATTAAATACAAAAGGCACAATGCCGACTTAAGTACAAGAAGACTGACACTCCTTACTGACTATGTTTTGAACCATTCCTGTGACACTAGTTATAAACTCCGATGCTTTACTTCAGGTTTACTGTATCGTTTGGACCTTCTTATTGACGTTGAAACAGAGAAATTGCATCGGAATTAAATACAAAATGCACAAAGCAGAATTAAGTACAAGAAGACTGACTCTTCTTACTGTCTATGATTTGAAACATTCCTGTGACACTAGTTATAGATTCCGATGCTTCACTCCAGGTTTACTGTATATCTTGGACCTTCGTATTGACGATGAAACACAGAAATTGCATCGAAATTAAATACAAATGGCACAATGCCGACTTAAGGACAAGAAGACTGACTCTTGTTACTGACTTTGTTTTGAACCATTTCTGTGACACTAGTTATAGATTCCGATGCTTCGCTTCAGGTTTATTGTATCCCTCTGACATTCTTATTGACGATGAAACACAGAAATTGCATCGGAATTTAATAGAAAAGGGACAATGCCGACTTAAGTACAACAAGACTGACTCTTCTTACTGACTATGTTTTGAACCATTCCTGTGACACCCGTAATAGATTCCGACGCTTCACTTGATGTTTAATGTATCCCTTGGAACTTCTTATTGACGATGAAACACAGAAATTGAATCGGAATTAAATACTAAAGGCACAATGCCGAATTAAGTACAAGAAGACTGACTCTTCTTACTGTCTATGTTTTGAACCATTACTGTGACACTAGTTACAGATTCCGATGCTTCACTCCAGGTTTACTGTATCCCTTGGATCTTCTTATTGACGATGAAACACAGAAATTGCATCGGAATTATATACAAAAGGCACAACGCCGACTTAAGGACAAGAAGACTGACTCTTCTTACTGACTATGTTTTGAACCATTCCTGTGACACTAGCTATAGATTCTGATGCTTCACTTCAGGTTTACTGTATCCCTCTGACCTTCTTATTGACGATGAAACACAGAAATTGCATCGGAATTAAATACCAAAGGCACAATGCCGACTTAAGTACAAGAAGACTGACTCTTCTTACTGTCTATGATTTGAACCATTCCTGTGACACTAGTTACAGATTCCGATGCTTCACTCCATGTTTACTGTACCCCTCGGACCTTCTTATTGACGATGAAACACAGAAATTGCATCGGAATTAAATACAAAAGGCACAACGCCGACTTAAGTACAAGAAGACTAACTCTTCTTACTGACTATGTTTTGAACCATTCCTGTGACACTAGTTATGGATTCCGATGCTTCACTTCAGGTTTACTGTATCCCTCTGACCTTCTTATTGATGATGAAACACAGAAATTGCTCCGGAATTAAATAGAAAAGGCACAATGCCGCCTTAAGTACAAGAAGACTGACTCTTCTGACTGTCTACGTTTTGAACCATCCCTGTGACACTAGTTATAGATTCCAATGCTTCACTCCAGGTTTACTGTATCCCTTGGTCATTCTTATTTACGATGAAACACAGAAATTGCATCGGAATTAAATACAAAAGGCACAATGCCGACTTTAGTAAAAGAAGACTGACTCTCCTTACTGACTATGTTTTGAACCATTCCTGTGACACTAGTTATAAATTCCGATACTTCACTTCAGGTTTACTGTATCCCTTGGACCTTCTTATTGACGATGAAACACAGAAATTGCATCGGAATTAAATACAAAAGGCACAACGCCGACTTAAGTACAACAAGACCGACTCTTCCCACTGACTATGTTTTGAACCATTCCTGTGACACCCGTAATAGATTCCGACGCTTCACTTGATGTTTACTGTATCCCTTGGAACTTCTTATTGACGATGAAACACAGAAATTGCATCGGAATTAAATACTAAAAGGCACAATGCCGAATTAAGTACAAGAAGACTGACTCTTCTTACTGTCTATGTTTTGAACCATTACTGTGACACTAGTTACAGATTCCGATGCTTCACTCCAGGTTTACTGTATCCCTTGGATCTTCTTATTGGCGATGAAACACAGAAATTGCATCGGAATTATATACTAAAGGCACAATGCCGACTTAAGGACAAGAAGACTGACTCTTCTTACTGACTATGTTTTGAACCATTCCTGTGACACTAGCTATAGATTCTGATGCTTCACTTCAGGTTTACTGTATCCCTCTGACCTTCTTATTGACGATGAAACACAGAAATTGCATCGGAATTAAATACAAAAGGCACAATGCCGACTTAAGTACAAGAAGACTGACTCTTCATACTGTCTATGTTTTGAACCATACCATTGACACTGTTTATAGATTCCGATGCTTCACTCCAGGTTTACTGTATCCCTTGGACCTTCGTATTGACGATGAAACACAGAAATTGCATCGGAATTAAATAGAAAAGGCAAAATGCCGACTAAAGTACACGAAGACCAACTCTTCTTACTGTCTATGATTTGAACCATTCCTGTGACACTAGTTACAGATTCCGATGCTTCACTCCATGTTTACTGTATCCCTCGGACCTTCTTATTGACGATGAAACACAGAAATTGCATCGGAATTAAATACAAAAGGCACAACGCCGACTTAAGTACAAGAAGTGTGACTCTTCTTACTGACTATGTTTTGAACCATTCCTGTGACACTAGTTGTGGATTCCGATGCTTCACTTCAGGTTCACTGGATCCCTCTGGCCTACTTATTGATGATGAAACACAGAAATTGCATCGGAATTAAATACAAAAGGCACAATGCCGAATTAAGTTCAAGAAGACTGACTCTTCTTACTGTCTATTTTCGAACCAGTCCTGTGACACTAGTGATAGACTCCGATGCTTCACTCCAGGTTTACTGTATCCCTTGGACCTTCTTATTGACGATGAAACACAGAAATAGCATCGGAATTAAATACAAAAGGCACAATGCCGACTTAAGTAAAAGAAGTCTGACTCTTCTTAGTGTCTATGATTTGAACCATTCCTGTGTCAATAGTTATAGATTAAGATGCTTCACTCCAGGTTTACTGTATTGGTTGGACTTTCATGTTGACGATGAAACACAGTAATTGCATCAGAATTGAATAGAAAATGCACAATGATGACATAAGTACAATAAGAATGACTACTCTTACTGACTAAGTTTTGAACCATTCGTGTGACACTAGTTATAGATTCCGATGCTTCACTCCAGATTTACTGTATCCCTTGGACATTCTTATTGACGATGAAACACAGAAATTGCATCGGAATTAATTACAAAAGGCACAATGCCGACTTAAGGACAAGAAGACAGTCTCTTCTTACTGACTATGTTTTGAACCATTCCTGTGACACTAGCTGTAGATTCCGATGCTTCACTACAGGTTTATTGTATCCCTCTGACCTTCTTATTGACGATGAAACACAGAAATTGCATCGGAATTAAATACTAAAGGCACAAGGCCGAATTAAGTACAAGAAGACTGACTCTTCTTACTGTCTATGTTTTGAACCATTACTGTGACACTAGTTACAGATTCCGATGCTTCACTCCAGGTTTACTGTATCCCTTGGACCTTCTTATTGACGATGAAACACAGAAATTGCATCGGAATTATATACAAAAGGCACAATGCCGACTTAAGGACAAGAAGACTGACTCTTCTTACTGACTTTGTTTTGAACCATTCCTGTGACACTAGCTATAGATTCTGATGCTTCACTTCAGGTTTACTGTATCCCTCTGACCTTCTTATTGACGATGAAACACAGAAATTGCATCGGAATTAAATACAAAAGGCACAATGCCGACTTAAGTACAAGAAGACTGACTCTTCTTACTGTCTATGTTTTGAACCATACCATTGACACTATTTATAGATTCCGATGATTCACTCCAGGTTTACTGTATCCCTTGGACCTTCATATTGACGATGAAACACAGAAATTGCATCGGAATTAAATAGAAGAGGCAAAATGCCGACTGAAGTACACGAAGACCAACTCTTCTTATTGTCTATGATTTGAACCATTCCTGTGACACTAGTTATAGATTCCGATGCTTCACTCTAGGTTTAGTATATCCCTTGGACAATCTTATTGACGATGAAACACAGAAATTGCATCGGAATTAAATACAAAAGGCACAATGCCGTCTTAAGGACAAGAGGACTGACTCTTCTTACTGACTTAGATTTGAACCATTCCTGTGACACTAGTTATAGATTCCGATGCGTCACTCCAGGTTTACTGTATCCCTTGAACCTTCTTATTAAACGATGAAACACAGAAATTGCATCGGAATTAATTATAAAAGGCACAATGCTGACTTAAGTACAAGAAGACTGACTCTTCTAACTGACTATGTTTGAACCATTCCTGTGACACTGGCTATAGATTCCGAAGCTTCACTTCAGGTTTACTGTATCCCTTGGACCTTCTTATTGACGATGAAACACAGAAATTGCATCGGAATTAAATACAAAAGGCACAATGCCGACTTAAGGACAAGAAGACTGACTCTTCTTACTGCCTATGCTTTGAACCATTCCTGTCACACTAGTTATAGATTCCGATGCTTCACTCCAGGTTTGCTATATCCCTTGGACATTGTTATTGACAATGAAACACAGAAATTGCATCGGAATTAAATACAAAAGGCACAATGCCGTCTTAAGGACAAGAGGACTGACTCTTCTTACTGACTTAGTTTTGAACCATTCCTGTGACACTAGTTATAGATTCCGATGCGTCACTCCAGGTTTACTGTATCCCTTGGACCTTCTTATTAAACGATGAAACACAGAAATTCCATCGGAATTAATTACAAAAGGCACAATGCCGACTTAAGTACAAGAAGACTGACTCTTCTAACTGACTATGTTTGAACCATTCCTATGACACTGGCTATAGATTCCGAAGCTTCACTTCAGGTTTACTGTATCCCTTGGACCTTCTTATTGACGATGAAACACAGAAATTGCATCGGAATTAAATACAAAAGGCACAATGCCGACTTAACGACAAGAAGACTGACACACCTTCCTGACTATGTTTGAACCATTCCTGTGACACTATTTATAGATTCCGATGCTTCACTTCAGGATTTCTGTTTCCCTTGGACATTCTTATTGACGATGAAACACAGACATTGCATCGGAATTAAATACAAAGGCACAATGCCGACTTAAGTACAAGAAGACTGACTCTTCTTACTGACTATGTTTTGAACCATCCCTTTGACACTAGTTATAGATTCCGATGCTTCACTAAAGGTTTACTGTATCCCTTAGTTCCTCTTATTGACGATGAAACACAGAAATTTCATCGGAATTAAATACAAAAGGCTCAATGCCGACTTAAGTACAAGATGACTGACACTCCTTACTGACTATGTTTTGAACCATTCCTGTGACACTAGTTATAAACTCCGATGCTTTACTTCAGGTTTACTGTATCGCTTGGACCTTCTTATTGACGTTGAAACACAGAAATTGCATCGGAATTAAATACAAAATGCACGAAGCAGAGTTAAGTACAAGAAGACTGACTCTTCTTACTGTCTATGATTTGAAACATTCCTGTGACACTAGTTATAGATTCCGATGCTTCACTCCAGGTTTACTGTATCCCTTGGACCTTCGTATTGACGATGAAACACAGAAATTGCATCGGAATTATATACAAAAGGCACAATGCCGACTTAAGGACAAGAAGACTGACTCTTCTTACTGACTTTGCTTTGAACCATTCCTGTGACACTAGTTATAGATTCCGATGCTTCACTTCAGGTTTATTGTATCACTCTGACCTTCTTATTGACGATGAAACACAGAAATTGCATCGGAAATAAATAGAATAGGCACAATGTCGACGTAAGTACAAGAAGACTGACTCTTCTTACTGTCTATGTTTCGAACCATTCCTGTGACACTAGTTATAGATTCCGTTGCTTCACTCCAGGTTTACTACATCCCTTTGACCTTCTTATTGACGATGAAACACAGAAATTGCATCGGAATTAAATAGAAAAGGCACAATGCCTACTTAAGTACAAGAAGACTGACTCTTCTTACTGACTATGTTTTGAACCATTCCATTGACACTAGTTATATATTCCGATGCTTCACTTCAGGTTTACTGTATCCCTTGGACCTTCTTATTGACGATGAAACACAGAAATTGCATCGGAATTAAATACAAAAGGCACATTGCCGACTTAAGGACAAGAAGACTGACTCTTGTTACTGACTTTGTTTTGAACCATTTCTGTGACACTAGTTGTAGATTCCGATGCTTCGCTTCAGGTTTATTGTATCCCTCTGACATTCTTATTGACGATGAAACACAGAAATTGCATCGGATTTAAATAGAAAAGGCACAATGCCGACTTAAGTACAACAAGACTGACTCTTCTTACTGACTATGCTTTGAACCATTCCTGTGACACTAGTTATCGATTCTGATGCTTCACTTCAGGATTACTGTATCCCTCTGACATTCTTATTGACGATGAAACACAGAAGTTGCTCCGGAATTAAATAGAAAAGGCACAATGCCGCCTTAAGTACAAGAAGACTGACTCTTCTGACTGTCTACGTTTAGAACCATATCTGTGACACTAGTTATAGATTCCGATCCTTCACTCCAGGTTTACTGTATCCCTTGGTCCTTCTTATTGACGATGAAACACAGAAATTGCATCGGAATTAAATACAAAAGGCACAACGCCGACTTAAGTACAAGAAGACCGACTCTTCCCACTGACTATGTTTTGAACCATTCCTGTGACACCCGTAATAGTTTCCGACGCTTCACTTGATGTTTACTGTATCCCTTGGAACTTCTTATTGACGATGAAACACAGAAATTGCATCGGAATTAAATACAAAAGGCACAATGCCGACTTAAGAAAAGAAGTCTGACTCTTCTTACAGTCTATGATTTGAACCATTCCTGTGACACTAGTTATAGATTCCGATGCTTCACTCCAGGTTTACTGTATCGGTTGGACCTTCATATTGACGATGAAACACAGAAATTGCATCAGAATTAGATAGAAAATGCACAATGATGTCTTAAGTACAATAAGACTGACTATTCTTACTGACTATGTTTGGAACCATTCCTGTGACACTAGTTATAGATTCCGATGCTTCACTCAAGGTATACTGTATCCCTTGGACCTTCTTATTGACGATGAAACACAGAAATTGCATCGGAATTAATTACAAAAGGCACAACGCCGACTTAAGGACAAGAAGACTTACTCTTCTTACTGTCTATGTTTTGAACCATACCATTGACACTATTTATAGATTCCGATGCTTCACTCCAGGTTTACTGTATCCCTTGGACCTTCATATTGACGATGAAACACAGAAATTGCATCGGAATGAAATAGAAAAGGCAAAATGCCGACTGAAGTACACGAAGACAAACTCTTCTTACTGTCTATATTTTGAACCATACCATTTACACTATTTTTAGATTCCGATGCTTCACTCCAGGTTTACTGTATCGCTTGGACCTTCTTATTGACGATGAAACACTGAAATTGCATCGGAATTAAATACAAAAGGCACAACGCCGACTTAAGTACAAGAAGACTAACTCTTCTTACTGACTATGTTTTGAACCATTCCTGTGACACTAGTTATGGATTCCGATGCTTCACTTCAGGTTTACTGTATCCCTCTGACCTTCTTATTGATGATGAAACACAGAAATTGCATCGGAATTAAATACAAAAGCCACAATGCCGAATTAAGTTCAAGAAGACTGACTCTTCTTACTGTCTATTTTTGAACCAGTCCTGTGACACTAGTGATCGACTCCGATGCTTCACTACAGGTTTAGTGTATCCCTTGGACCTTCTTATTGACGATGAAACACAGAAATAGCATCGGAATTAAATACAAAAGGCACAATGCCGACTTAAGTAAAAGAAGTCTGACTCTTCTTACTGTCTATGATTTGAACCATTCCTGTGACAATAGTTATAGATTCCGATGCTTCACTCCAGGTTTACTGTATCGGTTGGACTTTCATATTGACGATGAAACACAGTAATTGCATCAGAATTAAATAGAAAATGCACAATGATGACTTAAGTACAATAAGAATGACTACTCTTACTGACTAAGTTTTGAACCATTCGTGTGACACTAGTTATAGATTCCGATGCTTCACTCCAGGTTTACTGTATCCCTTGGACCTTCTTATTGACGATGAAACACAGAAATTGCATCGGAATTAATTACAAAAGGCACAATGCCGACTTAAGTACAAGAAGACTGATTCTTCTAACTGACTATGTTTGAACCATTCCTGTGACACTGGCTATAGATTCCGAAGCTTCACTTCAGGTTTCCTGTATCCCTTGGACCTTCTTATTGACGATGAAACACAGAAATTGCATCGGAATTAAATACAAAAGGCACAATGCCGACTTAAGGACAAGAAGACTGACTCTTCGTACTGACTTTGTTTTGAACCATTCCTGTGACACTAGTTATAGATTCCGATGCTTCACTTCAGGTTTATTGTATCCCTCTGACCTTCTTATTGACGATGAAACACAGAAATTGCATCGGAAATAAATAGAATAGGCACAATGTCGACGTAAGTACAAGAAGACTGACTCTTCTTACTGTCTATGTTTTGAACCATTCCTGTGACACTAGTTATAGATTCCGATTCTTCACTCCAGGTTTACTATATCCCTTGGACCTTCTTATTGACGATGAAACACAGAAATTGCATCGGAATTAAATAGAAATGGCACAATGCCGATTTAAGTACAAGAAGACTGACACACCTTCCTGACTATGTTTGAACCATTCCTGTGACACTAGTTATAGATTCCGATGCTTCACTTCAGGATTTCTGTTTCCTTTGGACATTCTTATTGACGATGAAACACAGAAATTGCATCGGAATTAAATACAAAGGCACAATGCCGACTTAAGTACAAGAAGACTGACTCTTCTTACTGACTATGTTTTGAACCATCCCTGTGACACTAGTTATAGATTCCGATGCTTCACTAAAGGTTTACTGTATCCCTTGGTCCCTCTTATTGACGATGACACACAGAAAATGCATCGGAATTAAATACAAAAGGCACAATGCCGACTTAAGTACAAGAAGACTGACACTCCTTACTGACTATGTTTTGAACCATTCCTGTGACACTAGTTATAAACTCCGATGCTTTACTTCAGGTTTACTGTATCGCTTGGACCTTCTTATTGACGTTGAAACACAGAAATTGCATCGGAATTAAATACAAAATGCACAAAGCAGAATTAAGTACAAGAAGACTGACTCTTCTTACTGTCTATGATTTGAAACATTCCTGTGACAGTAGTTATAAATTCCGATGCTTCACTCCAGGTTTACTGTATCCCTTGGACCTTCTTATTGACGATGAAACACAGAAATTGCATCCGAATTAAATACAAAAGGCACAATGCCGACTTAAGGACAAGAAGACTAACTCTTGTTACTGACTTTGTTTTGAACCATTTCTGTGACACTAGTTGTAGATTCCGATGCTTCGCTTCAGGTTTATTGTATCCCTCTGACATTCTTATTGACGATGAAACCCCGAAATTGCATCGGATTTAAATAGAAAAGGCACTATGCCGACTTAAGTACAACAAGACTGACTCTTCTTACTGACTATGTTTTGAACCATTCCTGTGACACTAGTTATCGATTCCGATGCTTCACTTCAGGATTACTGTATCCCTCTGACATTCTTATTGACGATGAAACACAGAAATTGCTCCAGAATTAAATAGAAAAGGCACAATGCCGCCTTAAGTACAAGAAGACTGACTCTTCTGACTGTCTATGTTTTGAACCATCCCTGTGACACTAGTTGTAGATTCCGATGCTTCACTCCAGGTTTACTGTATCCCTTGGTCCTTCTTATTGACGATGAAACACAGAAATTGCATCGGAATTAAATACAAAAGGCACAATGCCGACTTAAGTACAAGAAGACTGACTCTCCTTACTGACTATGTTCTGAACCATTCCTGTGACAGTAGTTATAAATTCCGATGCTTCACTTCAGGTTTACTGTATCCCTTGGACCTTCTTATTGACGATGAAACACAGAAAATGCATCGGAATTAAATACAAATGTCACAATGCCGACTTAAGTACAAGAAGACCGACTCTTCCTACTGACTATGTTTTGAACCATTCCTGTGACACCCGTTATAGATTCCGACGCTTCACTTGATGTTTACTGTATCCCTTGGAACTTCTTATTGACGATGAAACACAGAAATTGCATCGGAATTAAATACTAAAGGCACAATGCCGAATTAAGTACAAGAAGACTGACTCTTCTTACTGTCTATGATTTGAACCATTACTGTGACACTAGTTACAGATTCCGATGCTTCACTCCAGGTTTACAGTATCCCTTGGACCTTCTTATTGACGATGAAACACAGAAATTGCATCGGAATTAAATACAAAAGGCACAATGCCGACTTAAGGACAAGAAGACTGACTCTTCTTACTGACTTTGCTTTGAACCATTCCTGTGACACTAGTTATAGATTCCGATGCTTCACTTCAGGTTTATTGTATCCCTCTGACCTTCTTATTGAAGATGAAACACAGAAATTGCATCGGAAATAAATAGAATAGGCACAATGTCGACGTAAGTACAAGAAGACTGACTCTTCTTACTGTCTATGTTTCGAACCATTCCTGTGACACTAGTTATAGATTCCGTTGCTTCACTCCAGGTTTACTACATCCCTTTGACCTTCTTATTGACGATGAAACACAGAAATTGCATCGGAATTAAATAGAAAAGGCACAATGCCTACTTAAGTACAAGAAGACTGACTCTTCTTACTGACTATGTTTTGAACCATTCCATTGACACTAGTTATATATTCCGATGCTTCACTTCAGGTTTACTGTATCCCTTGGACCTTCGTATTGACGATGAAACACAGAAATTGCATCGGAATTAAATACAAAAGGCACATTGCCGATTTAAGGACAAGAAGACTGACTCTTGTTACTGACTTTGTTTTGAACCATTTCTGTGACACTAGTTGTAGATTCCGATGCTTCGATTCAGGTTTATTGTATCGCTCTGACATTCTTATTGACGATGAAACACAGAAATTGCATCGGATTTAAATAGAAAAGGCACAATGCCGACTTAAGTACAACAAGACTGACTCTTCTTACTGACTATGTTTTGAACCATTCCTGTGACACTAGTTATCGATTCCGATGCTTCACTTCAGGATTACTGTATCCCTCTGACATTCTTATTGACGATGAAACACAGAAGTTGCTCCGGAATTAAATAGAAAAGGCACAATGCCGCCTTAAGTACAAGAAGACTGACTCTTCTGACTGTCTACGTTTTGAACCATCCCTGTGACACTAGTTATAGATTCCGATGTTTCACTCCAGGTTTACTGTATCCCTTGGTCCTTCTTATTGACGATGAAACACAGAAATTGCATCGGAATTAAATACAAAAGGCACAATGACGACTTAAGTACAAGAAGACTGACTCTCCTTACTCACTATGTTTTGAACCATTCCTGTGACACTAGTTATAAATTCCGATGCTTCACTTCAGGTTTACTGTATCCCTTGGACCTTCTTATTGACGATGAAACACAGAAAATGCATCGGAATTAAATACAAAAGGCACAACGCCGACTTAAGTACAAGAAGACCGACTCTTCCCACTGACTATGTTTTCAACCATTCCTGTGACACCCGTAATAGATTCCGACGCTTCACTTGATGTTTACTGTTTCCCTTGGAACTTCTTATTGACGATGAAACACAGAAATTGCATCGGAATTAAATACAAAACGCACAATGCCGACTTAAGAAAAGAAGTCTGACTCTTCTTACAGTCTATGATTTGAACCATTCCTGTGACACTAGTTATAGATTCCGATGCTTCACTCCAGGTTAACTGTATCGGTTGGACCTTCATATTGACGATGAAACACAGAAATTGCATCAGAATTAGATAGAAAATGCACAATGATGACTTAAGTACAATAAGACTGACTATTCTTACTGACTATGTTTTGAACCATTCCTGTGACACTAGTTATAGATTCCGATGCTTCACTCAAGGTATACTGTATCCCTTGGACCTTCTTATTGACGATGAAACACAGAAATTGCATCGGAATTAATTACAAAAGGCACAACGCCGACTTAAGTACAAGAAGACTAACTCTTCTTACTGACTATGTTTTGAACCATTCCTGTGACACTAGTTATGGATTCCGATGCTTCACTTCAGGTTTACTGTATCCCTCTGACCTTCTTATTGATGATGAAACACAGAAATTGCATCGGAATTAAATACAAAAGCCACAATGCCGAATTAAGTTCAAGAAGACTGACTCTTCTTACTGTCTATTTTTGAACCAGTCCTGTGACACTAGTGATAGACTCCGATGCTTCACTCCAGGTTTACTGTAACCCTTGGACCTTCTTATTGACGATGAAACACAGAAATTGCATCGGAATTAAATACAAAAGGCACAATGCCGACTTAAGGACAAGAAGACTGACTCTTCTTACTGACTTTGCTTTGAACCATTCCTGTGACACTAGTTATAGATTCCGATGCTTCACTTCAGGTTTATTGTATCCCTCTGACCTTCTTATTGACGATGAAACACAGAAATTGCATCGGAAATAAATAGAATAGGCACAATGTCGACGTAAGTACAAGAAGACTGATTCTTCTTACTGTCTATGTTTCGAACCATTCCTGTGACACTAGTTATAGATTCCGTTGCTTCACTCCAGGTTTACTACATCCCTTTGACCTTCTTATTGACGATGAAACACAGAAATTGCGTCGGAATTAAATAGAAAAGGCACAATGCCTACTTAAGTACAAGAAGACTGACTCTTCTTACTGACTATGTTTTGAACCATTCCATTGACACTAGTTATATATTCCGATGCTTCACTTCAGGTTTACTGTATCCCTTGGACCTTCTTATTGACGATGAAACACAGAAATTGCATCGGAATTAAATACAAAAGGCACATTGCCGACTTAAGGACAAGAAGACTGACTCTTGTTACTGACTTTGTTTTGAACCATTTCTGTGACACTAGTTGTAGATTCCGATGCTTCGCTTCAGGTTTATTGTATCCCTCTGACATTCTTATTGACGATGAAACACAGAAATTGCATCGGATTTAAATAGAAAAGGCACAATGCCGACTTAAGTACAACAAGACTGACTCTTCTTACTGACTATGCTTTGAACCATTCCTGTGACACTAGTTATCGATTCTGATGCTTCACTTCAGGATTACTGTATCCCTCTGACATTCTTATTGACGATGAAACACAGAAGTTGCTCCGGAATTAAATAGAAAAGGCACAATGCCGCCTTAAGTACAAGAAGACTGACTCTTCTGACTGTCTACGTTTTGAACCATCCCTGTGACACTAGTTATAGATTCCGATCCTTCACTCCAGGTTTACTGTATCCCTTGGTCCTTCTTATTGACGATGAAACACAGAAATTGCATCGGAATTAAATACAAAAGGCACAACGCCGACTTAAGTACAAGAAGACCGACTCTTCCCACTGACTATGTTTTGAACCATTCCTGTGACACCCGTAATAGATTCCGACGCTTCACTTGATGTTTACTGTATCCCTTGGAACTTCTTATTGACGATGAAACACAGAAATTGCATCGGAATTAAATACAAAAGGCACAATGCCGACTTAAGAAAAGAAGTCTGACTCTTCTTACAGTCTATGATTTGAACCATTCCTGTGACACTAGTTATAGATTCCGATGCTTCACTCCAGGTTTACTGTATCGGTTGGACCTTCATATTGACGATGAAACACAGAAATTGCATCAGAATTAGATAGAAAATGCACAATGATGACTTAAGTACAATAAGACTGACTATTCTTACTGACTATGTTTGGAACCATTCCTGTGACACTAGTTATAGATTCCGATGCTTCACTCAAGGTATACTGTATCCCTTGGACCTTCTTATTGACGATGAAACACAGAAATTGCATCGGAATTAATTACAAAAGCACAACGCCGACTTAAGGACAAGAAGACTTACTCTTCTTACTGTCTATGTTTTGAACCATACCATTGACACTATTTATAGATTCCGATGCTTCACTCCAGGTTTACTGTATCCCTTGGACCTTCATATTGACGATGAAACACAGAAATTGCATCGGAATGAAATAGAAAAGGCAAAATGCCGACTGAAGTACACGAAGACAAACTCTTCTTACTGTCTATATTTTGAACCATACCATTTACACTATTTTTAGATTCCGATGCTTCACTCCAGATTTACTGTATCCCTTGGACCTTCTTATTGACGATGAAACACTGAAATTGCATCGGAATTAAATACAAAAGGCACAACGCCGACTTAAGTACAAGAAGACTAACTCTTCTTACTGACTATGTTTTGAACCATTCCTGTGACACTAGTTATGGATTCCGATGCTTCACTTCAGGTTTACTGTATCCCTCTGACCTTCTTATTGATGATGAAACACAGAAATTGCATCGGAATTAAATACAAAAGCCACAATGCCGAATTAAGTTCAAGAAGACTGACTCTTCTTACTGTCTATTTTTGAACCAGTCCTGTGACACTAGTGATAGACTCCGATGCTTCACTCCAGGTTTACTGTATCCCTTGGACCTTCCTATTGACGATGAAACACAGAAATAGCATCGGAATTAAATACAAAAGGCACAATGCCGACTTAAGTAAAAGAAGTCTGACTCTTCTTACTGTCTATGATTTGAACCATTCCTGTGACAATAGTTATAGATTCCGATGCTTCACTCCAGGTTTACTGTATCGGTTGGACTTTCATATTGACGATGAAACACAGTAATTGCATCAGAATTAAATAGAAAATGCACAATGATGACTTAAGTACAATAAGAATGACTACTCTTACTGACTAAGTTTTGAACCATTCGTGTGACACTAGTTATAGATTCCGATGCTTCACTCCAGGTTTACTGTATCCCTTGGACCTTCTTATTGACGATGAAACACAGAAATTGCATCGGAATTAATTACAAAAGGCACAATGCCGACTTAAGTACAAGAAGACTGACTCTTCTAACTGACTATGTTTGAACCATTCCTGTGACACTGGCTATAGATTCCGAAGCTTCACTTCAGGTTTCCTGTATCCCTTGGACCTTCTTATTGACGATGAAACACAGAAATTGCATCGGAATTAAATACAAAAGGCACAATGCCGACTTAAGGACAAGAAGACTGACTCTTCGTACTGACTTTGTTTTGAACCATTCCTGTGACACTAGTTGTAGATTCCGATGCTTCACTTCAGGTTTATTGTATCCCTCTGACCTTCTTATTGACGATGAAACACAGAAATTGCATCGGAAATAAATAGAATAGGCACAATGTCGACGTAAGTACAAGAAGACTGACTCTTCTTACTGTCTATGTTTTGAACCATTCCTGTGACACTAGTTATAGATTCCGATTCTTCACTCCAGGTTTACTATATCCCTTGGACCTTCTTATTGACGATGAAACACAGAAATTGCATCGGAATTAAATAGAAATGGCACAATGCCGATTTAAGTACAAGAAGACTGACACACCTTCCTGACTATGTTTGAACCATTCCTGTGACACTAGTTACAGATTCCGATGCTTCACTTCAGGATTTCTGTTTCCTTTGGACATTCTTATTGACGATGAAACACAGAAATTGCATCGGAATTAAATACAAAGGCACAATGCCGACTTAAGTACAAGAAGACTGACTCTTCTTACTGACTATGTTTTGAACCATCCCTGTGACACTAGTTATAGATTCCGATGCTTCACTAAAGGTTTACTGTATCCCTTGGTCCCTCTTATTGACGATGACACACAGAAAATGCATCGGAATTAAATACAAAAGGCACAATGCCGACTTCAGTACAAGAAGACTGACACTCCTTACTGACTATGTTTTGAACCATTCCTGTGACACTAGTTATAAACTCCGATGCTTTACTTCAGGTTTACTGTATCGCTTTGACCTTCTTATTGACGTTGAAACACAGAAATTGCATCGGAATTAAATACAAAATGCACAAAGCAGAATTAAGTACAAGCAGACTGACTCTTCTTACTGTCTATGATTTGAAACATTCCTGTGACACTAGTTATAGATTCCGATGCTTCACTCCAGGTTTACTGTATCCCTTGGACCTTCTTATTGACGATGAAACACAGAAATTGCATCGGAATTAAATACAAAAGGCACAATGCCGACTTAAGGACAAGAAGACTAACTCTTGTTACTGACTTTGTTTTGAACCATTTCTGTGACACTAGTTGTAGATTCCGATGCTTCGCTTCAGGTTTATTGTATCCCTCTGACATTCTTATTGACGATGAAACCCCGAAATTGCATTGGATTTAAATAGAAAAGGCACTATGCCGACTTAAGTACAACAAGACTGACTCTTCTTACTGACTATGTTTTGAACCATTCCTGTGACACTAGTTATCGATTCCGATGCTTCACTTCAGGATTACTGTATCCCTCTGACATTCTTATTGACGATGAAACACAGAAATTGCTCCAGAATTAAATAGAAAAGGCACAATGCCGCCTTAAGTACAAGAAGACTGACTCTTCTGACTGTCTATGTTTTGAACCATCCCTGTGACACTAGTTGTAGATTCCGATGCTTCACTCCAGGTTTACTGTATCCCTTGGTCCTTCTTATTGACGATGAAACACAGAAATTGCATCGGAATTAAATACAAAAGGCACAATGCCGACTTAAGTACAAGAAGACCGACTCTTCCTACTGACTATGTTTTGAACCATTCCTGTGACACCCGTTATAGATTCCGACGCTTCACTTGATGTTTACTGTATCCCTTGGAACTTCTTATTGACGATGAAACACAGAAATTGCATCGGAATTAAATACTAAAGGCACAATGCCGAATTAAGTACAAGAAGACTGACTCTTCTTACTGTCTATGATTTGAACCATTACTGTGACACTAGTTACAGATTCCGATGCTTCACTCCAGGTTTACAGTATCCCTTGGACCTTCTTATTGACGATGAAACACAGAAATTGCATCGGAATTAAATACAAAATGCACAATGCCGACTTAAGGACAAGAAGACTGACTCTTCTTACTGACTTTGCTTTGAACCATTCCTGTGACACTAGTTATAGATTCCGATGCTTCACTTCAGGTTTATTGTATCCCTCTGACCTTCTTATTGACGATGAAACACAGAAATTGCATCGGAAATAAATAGAATAGGCACAATGTCGACGTAAGTACAAGAAGACTGACTCTTCTTACTGTCTATGTTTCGAACCATTCCTGTGACACTAGTTATAGATTCCGTTGCTTCACTCCAGGTTTACTACATCCCTTTGACATTCTTATTGACGATGAAACACAGAAATTGCATCGGAATTAAATAGAAAAGGCACAATGCCTACTTAAGTACAAGAAGACTGACTCTTCTTACTGACTATGTTTTGAACCATTCCATTGACACTAGTTATATATTCCGATGCTTCACTTCAGGTTTACTGTATCCCTTGGACCTTCGTATTGACGATGAAACACAGAAATTGCATCGGAATTAAATACAAAAGGCACATTGCCGACTTAAGGACAAGAAGACTGACTCTTGTTACTGACTTTGTTTTGAACCATTTCTGTGACACTAGTTGTAGATTCCGATGCTTCGATTCAGGTTTATTGTATCGCTCTGACATTCTTATTGACGATGAAACACAGAAATTGCATCGGATTTAAATAGAAAAGGCACAATGCCGACTTAAGTACAACAAGACTGACTCTTCTTACTGACTATGTTTTGAACCATTCCTGTGACACTAGTTATCGATTCCGATGCTTCACTTCAGGATTACTGTATCCCTCTGACATTCTTATTGACGATGAAACACAGAAGTTGCTCCGGAATTAAATAGAAAAGGCACAATGCCGCCTTAAGTACAAGAAGACTGACTCTTCTGACTGTCTACGTTTTGAACCATCCCTGTGACACTAGTTATAGATTCCGATGCTTCACTCCAGGCTTACTGTATCCCTTGGTCCTTCTTATTGACGATGAAACACAGAAATTGCATCGGAATTAAATACAAAAGGCACAATGACGACTTAAGTACAAGAAGACTGACTCTCCTTACTCACTATGTTTTGAACCATTCCTGTGACACTAGTTATAAATTCCGATGCTTCACTTCAGGTTTACTGTATCCCTTGGACCTTCTTATTGACGATGAAACACAGAAAATGCATCGGAATTAAATACAAAAGGCACAACGCCGACTTAAGTACAAGAAGACCGACTCTTCCCACTGACTATGTTTTGAACCATTCCTGTGACACCCGTAATAGATTCCGACGCTTCACTTGATGTTTACTGTATCCCTTGGAACTTCTTATTGACGATGAAACACAGAAATTGCATCGGAATTAAATACAAAACGCACAATGCCGACTTAAGAAAAGAAGTCTGACTCTTCTTACAGTCTATGATTTGAACCATTCCTGTGACACTAGTTATAGATTCCGATGCTTCACTCCAGGTTAACTGTATCGGTTGGACCTTCATATTGACGATGAAACACAGAAATTGCATCAGAATTAGATAGAAAATGCACAATGATGACTTAAGTACAATAAGACTGACTATTCTTACTGACTATGTTTTGAACCATTCCTGTGACACTAGTTATAGATTCCGATGCTTCACTCAAGGTATACTGTATCCCTTGGACCTTCTTATTGACGATGAAACACAGAAATTGCATCGGAATTAATTACAAAAGGCACAACGCCGACTTAAGGACAAGAAGACTTACTCTTCTTACTGTCTATGTTTTGAACCATACCATTGACACTATTTATAGATTCCGATGCTTCACTCCAGGTTTACTGTATCCCTTGGACCTTCATATTGACGATGAAACACAGAAATTGCATCGGAATTAAATAGAAAAGGCAAAATGCCGACTGAAGTACACGAAGACAAACTCTTCTTACTGTCTATATTTTGAACCATACCATTGACACTATTTTTAGATTCCGATGCTTCACTCCAGGTTTACTGTATCCCTTGGACCTTCTTATTGACGATGAAACACAGAAATTGCATCGGAATTAAATACAAAAGGCACAACCCCGACTTAAGTACAAGAAGACTAACTCTTCTAACTGACTATGTTTTGAACCATTCCTGTGACACTAGTTATGGATTCCGATGCTTCACTCCAGGTTTACTGTATCCCTCTGACCTTCTTATTGATGATGAAACACAGAAATTGCATCGGAATTAAATACAAAAGCCACAATGCCGAATTAAGTTCAAGAAGACTGACTCTTCTTACTGTCTATTTTTGAACCAGTCCTGTGACACTAGTGATAGACTCCGATGCTTCACTCCAGGTTTACTGGTTCCCTTTGACCTTCTTATTGACGATGAAACACAGAAATAGCATCGGAATTAAATACAAAAGGCACAATGCCGACTTAAGTAAAAGAAGTCTGACTCTTCTTACTGTCTATGATTTGAACCATTCCTGTGACAATAGTTATAGATTCCGATGCTTCACTCCAGGTTTACTGTATCGGTTGGACTTTCATATTGACGATGAAACACAGTAATTGCATCAGAATTAAATAGAAAATGCACAATGATGACTTAAGTATAATAACAATGACTACTCTTACTGACTAAGTTTTGAACCATTCGTGTGACACTAGTTATAGATTCCGATGCTTCACTCCAGGTTTACTGTATCCCTTGGACCTTCTTATTGACGATGAAACACAGAAATTGCATCGGAATTAATTACAAAAGGCACAATGCCGACTTAAGTACAAGAAGACTGACTCTTCTAACTGACTATGTTTGAACCATTCCTGTGACACTGGCTATAGATTCCGAAGCTTCACTTCAGGTTTACTGTATCCCTTGGACCTTCTTATTGACGATGAAACACAGAAATTGCATCGGAATTAAATACAAAAGGCACAATGCCGACTTAAGGACAAGAAGACTGACTCTTCGTACTGACTTTGCTTTGAACCATTCCTGTGACACTAGTTACAGATTCCGATGCTTCACTTCAGGTATATTGTATCCCTCTGACCTTCTTATTGACGATGAAACACAGAAATTGCATCGGAAATAAATAGAATAGGCACAATGTCGACGTAAGTACAAGAAGACTGACTCTTCTTACTGTCTATGTTTTGAACCATTCCTGTGACACTAGTTATAGATTCCGATGCTTCACTCCAGGTTTACTATATCCCTTGGACCTTCTTATTGACGATGAAACACAGAAATTGCATCGGAATTAAATAGAAATGGCACAATGCCGATTTAAGTACAAGAAGACTGACACACCTTCCTGACTATGTTTGAACCATTCCTGTGACACTAGTTATAGATTCCGATGCTTCACTTCAGGATTTCTGTTTCCCTTGGACATTCTTATTGACGATGAAACACAGAAATTGCATCGGAATTAAATACAAAGGCACAATGCCGACATAAGTACAAGAAGACTGACTCTTCTTACTGACTATGTTTTGAACCATCCCTGTGACACTAGTTATAGATTCCGATGCTTCACTAAAGGTTTACTGTATCCCTTGGTCCCTCTTATTGACGATGAAACACAGAAAATGCATCGGAATTAAGCACAAAAGGCACAATGCCGACTTAAGTACAAGAAGACTGACAATCCTTACTGACTATGTTTTGAACCATTACTGTGACACTAGTTATAAACTCCGATGCTTTACTTCAGGTTTACTGTATCGCTTGGACCTTCTTATTGACGTTGAAACACAGAAATTGCATCGGAATTAAATACAGAATGCACAAAGCAGAATTAAGTACAAGAAGACTGACTCTTCTTACTGTCTATGATTTGAAACATTCCTGTGACACTAGTTATAGATTCCGATGCTTCACTCCAGGTTTACTGTATCCCTTGGACCTTCGTATTGACGATGAAACACAGAAATTGCATCGGAATTAAATACAAAAGGCACAATGCCGACTTAAGGACAAGAAGACTAACTCTTGTTACTGACTTTGTTTTGAACCATTTCTGTGACACTAGTTGTAGATTCCGATGCTTCGCTTCAGGTTTATTGTATCCCTCTGACATTCTTATTGACGATGAAACCCCGAAATTGCATCGGATTTAAATAGAAAAGGCACTATGCCGACTTAAGTACAACAAGACTGACTCTTCTTACTGACTATGTTTTGAACCATTCCTGTGACACTAGTTATCGATTCCGATGCTTCACTTCAGGATTACTGTATCCCTCTGACATTCTTATTGACGATGAAACACAGAAATTGCTCCAGAATTAAATAGAAAAGGCACAATGCCGCCTTAAGTACAAGAAGACTGACTCTTCTGACTGTCTATGTTTTGAACCATCCCTGTGACACTAGTTGTAGATTTCGATGCTTCACTCCAGGTTTACTGTATCCCTTGGTCCTTCTTATTGACGATGAAACACAGAAATTGCATCGGAATTAAATACAAAAGGCACAATGCCGACTTAAGTACAAGAAGACTGACTCTTCTTACTGTCTATGTTTTGAACCATTCCTGTGACACTAGTTATAGATTCCGATGCTTCACTCCAGGTTTACTATATCCCTTGGACCTTCTTATTGACGATGAAACACAGATATTGCATCGGAATTAAATAGAAATGGCACAATGCCGATTTAAGTACAAGAAGACTGACACACCTTCCTGACTATGTTTGAACCATTCCTGTGACACTAGTTATAGATTCCGATGCTTCACTTCAGGATTTCTGTTTCCCTTGGACATTCTTATTGACGATGAAACACAGAAATTGCATCGGAATTAAATACAAAGGCACAATGCCGACATAAGTACAAGAAGACTGACTCTTCTTACTGACTATGTTTTGAACCATCCCTGTGACACTAGTTATAGATTCCGATGCTTCACTAAAGGTTTACTGTATCCCTTGGTCCCTCTTATTGACGATGAAACACAGAAAATGCATCGGAATTAAATACAAAAGGCACAATGCCGACTTAAGTACAAGAAGACTGACAATCCTTACTGACTATGTTTTGAACCATTACTGTGACACTAGTTATAAACTCCGATGCTTTACTTCAGGTTTACTGTATCGCTTGGACCTTCTTATTGACGTTGAAACACAGAAATTGCATCGGAATTAAATACAAAATGCACAAAGCAGAATTAAGTACAAGAAGACTGACTCTTCTTACTGTCTATGATTTGAAACATTCCTGTGACACTAGTTATAGATTCCGATGCTTCACTCCAGGTTTACTGTATCCCTTGGACCTTCGTATTGACGATGAAACACAGAAATTGCATCGGAATTAAATACAAAAGGCACAATGCCGACTTAAGGACAAGAAGACTAACTCTTGTTACTGACTTTGTTTTGAACCATTTCTGTGACACTAGTTGTAGATTCCGATGCTTCGCTTCAGGTTTATTGTATCCCTCTGACATTCTTATTGACGATGAAACCCCGAAATTGCATCGGATTTAAATAGAAAAGGCACTATGCCGACTTAAGTACAACAAGACTGACTCTTCTTACTGACTATGTTTTGAACCATTCCTGTGACACTAGTTATCGATTCCGATGCTTCACTTCAGGATTACTGTATCCCTCTGACATTCTTGTTGACGATGAAACACAGAAATTGCTCCAGAATTAAATAGAAAAGGCACAATGCCGCCTTAAGTACAAGAAGACTGACTCTTCTGACTGTCTATGTTTTGAACCATCCCTGTGACACTAGTTGTAGATTCCGATGCTTCACTCCAGGTTTACTGTATCCCTTGGTCCTTCTTATTGACGATGAAACACAGAAATTGCATCGGAATTAAATACAAAAGGCACAATGCCGACTTAAGTACAAGAAGACTGACTCTCCTTACTGACTATGTTTTGAACCATTCCTGTGACAGTAGTTATAAATTCCGATGCTTCACTTCAGGTTTACTGTATCCCTTGGACCTTCTTATTGACGATGAAACACAGAAAATGCATCGGAATTAAATACAAATGTCACAATGCCGACTTAAGTACAAGAAGACCGACTCTTCCTACTGACTATGTTTTGAACCATTCCTGTGACACCCGTTATAGATTCCGACGCTTCACTTGATGTTTACTGTATCCCTTGGAACTTCTTATTGACGATGAAACACAGAAATTGCATCGGAATTAAATACTAAAGGCACAATGCCGAATTAAGTACAAGAAGACTGACTCTTCTTACTGTCTATGATTTGAACCATTACTGTGACACTAGTTACAGATTCTGATGCTTCACTCCAGGTTTACAGTATCCCTTGGACCTTCTTATTGACGATGAAACACAGAAATTTCATCGGAATTATATACAAAAGGCACAATGCCGACTTAAGGACAAGAAGACTGACTCTTCTTACTGACTATGTTTTGAACCATTCCTGTGACACTATTTTTAGATTCCGATGCTTCACTCCAGGTTTACTGTATCCCTTGGACCTTCTTATTGACGATGAAACACAGAAATTGCATCGTAATTAAATAGAAAAGGCACTATGCCGACTTAAGTACAAGAAGACTGACTCTTCTTACTGACTATGTTTTGAACGATTCCTGTGACACTAGTTATAGATCCCGATGCTTCACTTCAGGTTTACTGTATCCCTTGGACCTTCTAATTGACGATGAAATACAAAAATTCGATCGGAATTAAATACAAAATGCAAAATGCCGACTGAAGTACACGAAGACCGACTCTTCTTACTGTCTATGATTTGAACCATTCCTGTGACACTAGTTACAGATTCCGATGCTTCACTCCAGGTTTACTGTATCCCTTGGACCTTCTTATTGACGATGATAGACAGAAATTGCATCGGAATTAAATACAAAAGGCACAACGCCGACTTAAGTACAAGAAGACTAACTCTTCTTACTGACTATGTTTTGAACCACTCCTGTGACACTAGTTATGGATTCCGATGCTTCACTTCAGGTTTACTGTATCCCTCTGACCTTCTTATTGATGATGAAACACAGAAATTGCATCGGAATTAAATACAAAAGGCACAATGCCGAATTAAGTTCAAGAAGACTGACTCTTCCTACTGTCTATTTTTGAACCAGTCCTGTGACACTAGTGATAGACTCCGATGCTTCACTCCAGGTTTACTGTATCCCTTGGACCTTCTTATTGACGATGAAACACAGAAATTGCATCGGAATTAAATACAAAAGGCACACTGCCGACTTAAGTAAAAGAAGTCTGACTCTTCTTACAGTCTATGATTTGAACCATTCCTGTGACACTAGTTATAGATTCCGATGCTTCACTCCAGGTTTACTGTATCGGTTGGACCTTCATATTGAGCAAGAAACACAGAAATTGCATCAGAATTAGATAGAAAATGCACAATGATGACTTAAGTACAATAAGACTGACTCTTCTTACTGACTATGTTTTGAACCATTCCTGTGACACTAGTTATAGATTCCGATGCTTCACTCAAGGTATACTGTAGCCCTTGGACCTTCTTATTGACGCTGAAACACAGAAAATGCATCGGAATTAAATACAAAAGGCACAATGCCGACTTAAGTGCAAGAAGACTGACACTCCTTACTGACTATGTTTTGAACCATTCCTGTGACACTAGTTATAAACTCCGATGCTTTACTTCAGGTTTACTGTATCGCTTGGACCTTGTTATTGACGTTGAAACACAGAAATTGCATCGGAATTAAATACAAAATGCACAAAGCAGAATTAAGTACAAGAAGACTGACTCTTCTTACTGTCTATGATTTGAATCATTCCTGTGACACTAGTTATAGATTCCGATGCTTCACTCCAGGTTTACTGTATCCCTTGGACCTTCTCATTGAGGATGAAACACAGAAATTGCATCGGAATTAAATACAAAAGGCACAATGCCGACTTAAGGACAAGAAGACTAACTCTTGTTACTGACTTTGTTTTGAACCATTTCTGTGACACTAGTTATAGATTCCGATGCTTCGCTTCAGGTTTATTGTATCCCCCTGACATTCTTATAGACGATGAAACACCGAAATTGCATCGGAATTAAATAGAAAAGGCACAATGCCGACTTAAGTACAACAAGACTGACTCTTCTTACTGACTATGTTTTGAACCATTCCTGTGACACTAGTTATCGATTCCGATGCTTCACTTCAGGATTACTGTATCCCTCTGACATTCGTATTGACATTGAAACACAGAAATTGCTCCAGAATTAAATAGAAAAGGTACAATGCCGCCTTAAGTACAAGAAGACTGACTTTTCTGACTGTCTATGATTTGAACCATCCCTGTGACACTAGTTATAGATTCCGATGCTTCACTTCAGGTTTACTGTATCCCTTGGTCCTTCTTATTGACGATGAAACACAGATATTGCATCGGAATTAAATACAAATTTCACAATGCCGACTTAAGTACAAGAAGACTGACTCTCCTTACTGACTATGTTTTGAACCATTCCTGTGACAGTAGTTATCAGTTCCGATGCTTCACTTCAGGTTTACTGTATCCCTTGGACATTCTTATTGACGATGAAACACAGAAAATGCATCGGAATTAAATACAAAAGGCACAATGCCGACTTAAGTACAAGAAGACCGACTCTTCCTACTGACTTTGTTTTGAACCATTACTGTGACACCCGTTATAGATTCCGACGCTTCACTTGATGTTTACTGTATCCCTTGGAACTTCTTATTGACGATGAAACACAGAAATTGCATCGGAATTAAATACTAAAGGCACAATGCCGAATTAAGTACAAGAAGACTGACTCTTCTTACTGTCTATGTTTTGAACCATTACTGTGACACTAGTTACAGATTCCGATGCTTTACTCCAGGTTTACTGTATCCCTTGGACCTTCTTATTGACGATGAAACACAGAAATTGCATCGGAATTATATACAAAACGCACAATGCCGACTTAAGGACAAGAAGACTGACTCTTCTTACTGACTATGTTTTGAACCATTCCTGTGACACTAGCTATAGTTCCCGATGCTTCACTTCAGGTTTACTGTATCCCTCTGACCTTCTTATTGACGATGAAACACAGAAATTGCACCGGAATTAAATACAAAAGGCACAATGCCGACTTAAGTACAAGAAGACTGACTCTTCTTACTGTCTATGTTTTGAACCATACCATTGACACTATTTTTAGATTCCGATGCTTCACTCCAGGTTTACTGTATCCCTTGGACCTTCTTATTGACGATGAAACACAGGAATTGCATCGGAATTAAATAGAAAAGGCACTATGCCGCCTTAAGTACAAGAAGACTGACTCTTCTTACTGACTATGTTTTGAACGATACCTGTGACACTAGTTATAGATCCCGATGCTTCACTTCAGGTTTACTGTATCCCTTGGACCTTCTCATTGACGATGAAACACATAAATTCCATCGGAATTAAATACAATATGCAAAATGGCGACTGAAGTACACGAAGACCGACTCTTCTTACTGTCTATGATTTGAACCATTCCTGTGACACTAGTTACAGATTCCGATGCTTCACTCCAGGTTTACTGTATCCCTTGGACCTTCTTATTGACGATGATAGACAGAAATTGCATCGGAATTAAATACAAAAGGCACAATGCCGACTTAAGTAAAAGAAGTCTGACTCTTCTTACTGTCTATGATTTGAACCATTCCTGTGACAATAGTTATAGATTCCGATGCTTCACTCCAGGTTTACTGTATCGGTTGGACTTTCATATTGACGATGAAACACAGTAATTGCATCAGAATTAAATAGAAAATGCACAATGATGACTTAAGTACAATAAGAATGACTGCTCTTACTGACTAAGTTTTGAACCATTCGTGTGACACTAGTTATAGATTCCGATGCTTCACTCCAGGTTTACTGTATCCCTTGGACCTTCTTATTGACGATGAAACACAGAAATTGCATCGGAATTAATTACAAAAGGCACAATGCCGACTTAAGTACAAGAAGACTGACTCTTCTAACTGACTATGTTTGAACCATTCCTGTGACACTGGCTATAGATTCCGAAGCTTCACTTCAGGTTTACTGTATCCCTTGGACCTTCTTATTGACGATGAAACACAGAAATTGCATCGGAATTAAATACAAAAGGCACAATGCCGACTTAAGGACAAGAAGACTGACTCTTCGTACTGACTTTGTTTTGAACCATTCCTGTGACACTAGTTATAGATTCCGATGCTTCACTTCAGGTTTATTGTATCCCTCTGACCTTCTTATTGACGATGAAACACAGAAATTGCATCGGAAATAAATAGAATAGGCACAATGTCGACGTAAGTACAAGAAGACTGACTCTTCTTACTGTCTATGTTTTGAACCATTCCTGTGACACTAGTTATAAACTCCGATGCTTTACTTCAGGTTTCTGTATCGCTTGGACCTTCTTATTGACGTTGAAACACAGAAATTGCATCGGAATTAAATACAAAATGCACAAAGCAGAATTAAGTACAAGAAGACTGACTCTTCTTACTGTCTATGATTTGAAACATTCCTGTGACACTAGTTATAGATTCCGATGCTTCACTCCAGGTTTACTGTATCCCTTGGACCTTCGTATTGACGATGAAACACAGAAATTGCATCGGAATTAAATACAAAAGGCACAATGCCGACTTAAGGACAAGAAGACTAACTCTTGTTACTGACTTTGTTTTGAACCATTTCTGTGACACTAGTTGTAGATTCCGATGCTTCGCTTCAGGTTTATTGTATCCCTCTGACATTCTTATTGACGATGAAACCCCGAAATTGCATCGGATTTAAATAGAAAAGGCACTATGCCGACTTAAGTACAACAAGACTGACTCTTCTTACTGACTATGTTTTGAACCATTCCTGTGACACTAGTTATCGATTCCGATGCTTCACTTCAGGATTACTGTATCCCTCTGACATTCTTATTGACGATGAAACACAGAAATTGCTCCATAATTAAATAGAAAAGGCACAATGCCGCCTTAAGTACAAGAAGACTGACTCTTCTGACTGTCTATGTTTCGAACCATCCCTGTGACACTAGTTGTAGATTCCGATGCTTCACTCCAGGTTTACTGTATCCCTTGGTCCTTCTTATTGACGATGAAACACAGAAATTGCATCGGAATTAAATACAAAAGGCACAATGCCGACTTAAGTACAAGAAGACTGACTCTCCTTACTGACTATGTTTTGAACGATTCCTGTGACACTAGTTATAGATCCCGATGCTTCACTTCAGGTTTACTGTATCCCTTGGACCTTCTAATTGACGATGAAATACAGATATTGCATCGGAATTAAATACTAAAGGCACAATGCCGAATTAAGTACAAGAAGACTGACTCTTCTTACTGTCTATGATTTGAACCATTACTGTGACACTAGTTACAGATTCCGATGCTTCACTCCAGGTTTACAGTATCCCTTGGACCTTCTTATTGACGATGAAACACAGAAATTGCATCGGAATTATATACAAAAGGCACAATGCCGACTTAAGGACAAGAAGACAGACTCTTCTTACTGACTATGTTTTGAACCATTCCTGTGACACTATTTTTAGATTCCGATGCTTCACTCCAGGTTTACTGTATCCCTTGGACCTTCTTATTGACGATGAAACACAGAAATTGCATCGTAATTAAATAGAAAAGGCACTATGCCGACTTAAGTACAAGAAGACTGACTCTTCTTACTGACTATGTTTTGAACGATTCCTGTGACACTAGTTATAGATCCCGATGCTTCACTTCAGGTTTACTGTATCCCTTGGACCTTCTAATTGACGATGAAATACAAAAATTCGATCGGAATTAAATACAAAATGCAAAATGCCGACTGAAGTACACGAAGACCGACTCTTCTTACTGTCTATGATTTGAACCATTCCTGTGACACTAGTTACAGATTCCGATGCTTCACTCCAGGTTTACTGTATCCCTTGGACCTTCTTATTGACGATGATAGACAGAAATTGCATCGGAATTAAATACAAAAGGCACAACGCCGACTTAAGTACAAGAAGACTAACTCTTCTTACTCACTATGTTTTGAACCACTCCTGTGACACTAGTTATGGATTCCGATGCTTCACTTCAGGTTTACTGTATCCCTCTGACCTTCTTATTGATGATGAAACACAGAAATTGCATCGGAATTAAATACAATAGGCACAATGCCGAATTAAGTTCAAGAAGACTGACTCTTCCTACTGTCTATTTTTGAACCAGTCCTGTGACACTAGTGATAGACTCCGATGCTTCACTCCAGGTTTACTGTATCCCTTGGACCTTCTTATTGACGATGAAACACAGAAATTGCATCGGAATTAAATACAAAAGGCACACTGCCGACTTAAGTAAAAGAAGTCTGACTCTTCTTACAGTCTATGATTTGAACCATTCCTGTGACACTAGTTATAGATTCCGATGCTTCACTCCAAGTTTACTGTATCGGTTGGACCTTCATATTGACGAAGAAACACAGATATTGCATCAGAATTAGATAGAAAATGCACAATGATGACTTAAGTACAATAAGACTGACTATTCTTACTGACTATGTTTTGAACCATTCCTGTGACACTAGTTATAGATTCCGATGCTTCACTCAAGGTATACTGTAGCCCTTGGACCTTCTTTTTGACGATGAAACACAGAAAATGCATCGGAATTAAATACAAAAGGCACAATGCCGACTTAAGTGCAAGAAGACTGACACTCCTTACTGACTATGTTTTGAACCATTCCTGTGACACTAGTTATAAACTCCGATGCTTTACTTCAGGTTTACTGTATCGCTTGGACCTTGTTATTGACGTTGAAACACAGAAATTGCATCGGAATTAAATACAAAATGCACAAAGCAGAATTAAGTACAAGAAGACTGACTCTTCTTACTGTCTATGATTTGAATCATTCCTGTGACACTAGTTATAGATTCCGATGCTTCACTCCAGGTTTACTGTATCCCTTGGACCTTCTTATTGAGGATGAAACACAGAAATTGCATCGGAATTAAATACAAATTTCACAATGCCGACTTAAGTACAAGAAGACCGACTCTCCTTACTGACTATGTTTAGAACCATTCCTGTGACACTAGTTATCAGTTCCGATGCTTCACTTCAGGTTTACTGTTTCCCTTGGACATTCTTATTGACGATGAAACACAGAAAATGCATCGGAATTAAATACAAAAGGCACAATGCCGACTTAAGTACAAGAAGACCGACTCTTCCTACTGACTATGTTTTGAACCATTACTGTGACACCCGTTATAGATTCCGACGCTTCACTTGATGTTTACTGTATCCCTTGGAACTTCTTATTGACGATGAAACACAGAAATTGCATCGGAATTAAATACTAAAGGCACAATGCCGAATTAAGTACAAGAAGACTGACTCTTCTTACTGTCTATGTTTTGAACCATTACTGTGACACTAGTTACAGATTCCGATGCTTCACTCCAGGTTTACTGTATCCCTTGGACCTTCTTATTGACGATGAAACACAGAAATTGCATCGGAATTATATAAAAAGGCACAATGCCGACTTAAGGACAAGAAGACTGACTCTTCTTACTGACTATGTTTTGAACCATTCCTGTGACACTAGCTATAGTTTCCGATGCTTCATTTCAGGTTTACTGTATCCCTCTGACCTTCTTATTGACGATGAAACACAGAAATTGCACCGGAATTAAATACAAAAGGCACAATGCCGACTTAAGTACAAGAAGACTGACTCTTCTTACTGTCTATGTTTTGAACCATACCATTGACACTATTTTTAGATTCCGATGCTTCACTCCAGGTTTACTGTATCCCTTGGACCTTCTTATTGACGATGAAACACAGGAATTGCATCGGCATTAAATAGAAAAGGCACTATGCCGCCTTAAGTACAAGAAGACTGACTTTTCTGACTGTCTATGATTTGAACCATCCCTGTGACACTAGTTATAGATCCCGATGCTTCACTTCAGGTTTACTGTATCCCTTGGACCTTCTCATTGACGATGAAACACATAAATTCCATCGGAATTAAATACAATATGCAAAATGCCGACTGAAGTACACGAAGACCGACTCTTCTTACTGTCTATGATTTGAACCATTCCTGTGACACTAGTTACAGATTCCGATGCTTCACTCCAGGTTTACTGTATCCCTTGGACCTTCTTATTGACGATGATAGACAGAAATTGCATCGGAATTAAATACAAAAGGCACAACGCCGACTTAAGTACAAGAAGACTAACTCTTCTTACTGACTATGTTTTGAACCATTCCTGTGACACTAGTTATGGATTCCGATGCTTCACTTCAGGTTTACTGTATCCCTCTGACCTTCTTATTGATGATGAAACACAGAAATTGCATCGGAATTAAATAAAAAAGGCACAATGCCGAATTAAGTTCAAGAAGACTGAGTCTTCTTACTGTCTATTTTTGAACCAGTCCTGTGACACTAGTGATAGACTCCGATGCTTCACTCCAGGTTTACTGTATCCCTTGGACCTTCTTATTGACGATGAAACACAGAAATAGCATCGGAATTAAATACAAAAGGCACAATGCCGACTTAAGTAAAAGAAGTCTGACTCTTCTTACTGTCTATGATTTGAACCATTCCTGTGACAATAGTTATAGATTCCGATGCTTCACTCCAGGTTTACTGTATCGGTTGGACTTTCATATTGACGATGAAACACAGTAATTGCATCAGAAATAAATGGAAAATGCACAATGATGACTTAAGTACAATAAGAATGACTACTCTTACTGACTAAGTTTTGAACCATTCGTGTGACACTAGTTATAGATTCCGATGCTTCACTCCAGGTTTACTGTATCTCTTGGATCTTCTTATTGACGATGAAACACACAAATTGCATCGGAATTAATTACAAAAGGCACAATGCCGACTTAAGTACAAGAAGACTGACTTGTAACTGACTATGTTTGAACCATTCCTGTGACACTGGCTTTAGATTCCGAAGCTTCACTTCAGGTTTACTGTATCCCTTGGACCTTCTTATTGACGATGAAACACAGAAATTGCATCGGAATTAAATACAAAAGGCACAATGCCGACTTAAGGACAAGAAGACTGACTCTTCGTACTGACTTTGTTTTGAACCATTCCTGTGACACTAGTTATAGATTCCGATGCTTGACTTCAGGTTTATTGTATCCCTCTGACCTTCTTATTGACGATGAAACACATAAATTGCATCGGAAATAAATAGAATAGGCACAATGTCGACGTAAGTACAAGAAGACTGACTCTTCTAACTGTCTATGTTTTGAACCATTCCTGTGACACTAGTTATAGATTCCGATGCTTCACTCCAGGTTTACTATATCCCTTGGACCTTCTTATTGACGATGAAACACAGAAATTGCATCGGAATTAAATAGAAAAGGCACAATGCCGATTTAAGTACAAGAAGACTGACACACCTTCCTGACAATGTTTGAACCATTCCTGTGACTCTAGCTATAGATTCCGATGCTTCACTTCAGGATTTCTGTTTCCCTTGGACATTCTTATTGACGATGAAACACAGAAATTGCATCGGAATTAAATACAAAGGCACAATGCCGACTTAAGTACAAGAAGAATGACTCTTCTTACTGACTATGTTTTGATCCATCCCTGTGACACTAGTTATAGATTCCGATGCTTCACTAAAGGTTTACTGTATCCCTTGGTCCCTCTTATTGACGATGAAACACAGAAAATGCATCGGAATTAAATACAAAAGGCACAATGCCGACTTAAGTACAAGAAGACTGACACTCCATACTGACTATGTTTTGAACCATTCCTGTGACACTAGTTATAAACTCCGATGCTTTACTTCAGGTTTACTGTATCGCTTGGACCTTCTTATTGACGTTGAAACACAGAAATTGCATCGGAATTATATACAAAATGCACAAAGCAGAATTAAGTACAAGAAGACTGACTCTTCTTACTGTCTATGATTTGAAACATTCCTGTGACACTAGTTATAGATTCCGATGCTTCACTCCAGGTTTACTGTATCCCTTGGACCTTCTTATTGACGATGAAACACAGAAATTGCATCGGAATTAAATACAAAATGCACAATGCCGACTTAAGGACAAGAAGTCTAACTCTTGTTACTGACTTTCTTTTGAACCAGTTCTGTGACACTAGTTATAGATTCCGATGCTTCGCTTCAGGTTTATTGTATCCCTCTGACATTCTTATTGACGATGAAACCCCGAAATTGCATCGGAATTAAATAGAAAAGGCACTATACCAACTTAAGTACAACAAGACTGACTCTTCTTACTGACTATGTTTTGAACCATTCCTGTGACACTAGTTATCGATTCCGATGCTTCACTTCAGGATTACTGTATACCTCTGACATTCTTATTGACGATGAAACACAGAAATTGCTCCAGAATTAAATAGAAAAGGCACAATGCCGCCTTAAGTACAAGAAGACTGACTCTTCTGACTGTCTATGTTTTGAACCATCCCTGTGACACTAGTTATAGATTCCGATGCTTCACTCCAGGTTTACTGTATCCCTTGGTCCTTCTTATTGACGATGAAACACAGAAACTGCATAGGAATTAAATACAAAAGGCACAATGCCGACTTAAGTACAAGAAGCCTGACTCTAATTACTGACTATGTTTTGAACCATTCCTGTGACAGTAGTTATAAATACCGATGCTTCACTTCAGGTTTACTGTATCCCTTGGACCTTCTTATTGACGATGAAACACAGAAAATGCATCGGAATTAAATACAAAAGTCACAATTCCGACTTAAGTACAAGAAGACCGACTCTTCCTACTGACTATGTTTTGAACCATTCCTGTGACACCCGTTATAGATTCCGACGCTTCACTTGATGTTTACTGTATCCCTTGGAACTTCTTATTGACGATGAAACACAGAAATTGCATCGGAATTAAATACTAAAGGCACAATGCCGAATTAAGTACAAGAAGACTGACTCTTCTTACTGTCTATGATTTGAACCATTACTGTGACACTAGTTACAGATTACGATGCTTCACTCCAGGTTTACAGTATCCCTTGGACCTTCTTATTGACGATGAAACGCAGAAATTGCATCGGAATTATATACAAAAGGCACAATGCCGACTTAAGGACAAGAAGACTGATTCTTCTTACTGACTATGTTTTGAACCATTCCTGTGACACTAGCTATTGATTCCGATGCTTCACTTCAGGTTTACTGTATCCCTCTGACCTTCTTAATGACGATGAAACACAGAAATTGCATCGGAATTAAATACAAAAGGCACAATGCCGACTTAAGTACAAGAAGACTGACTCTTCTTACTGTCTATGTTTTGAACCATACCATTGACACTATTTTTAGATTCCGATGCTTCACTCCAGGTTTACTGTATCCCTTGGACCTTCTTATTGACGATGAAACACAGAAATTGCATCGGAATTAAATAGAAAAGGCACTATGCCGACTTAAGTACAAGAAGACTGACTCTTCTTACTGACTATGTTTTGAACGATACCTGTGCCACTAGTTATAGATCCCGATGCTTCACTTCAGGTTTACTGTATCCCTTGGACCTTCTCATTGACGATGAAACACAAAAATTCCATCGGAATTAAATACAAAATGCAAAATGCCGACTGAAGTACACGAACACCGACTCTTCTTACTGTCTATGATTTGAACCATTCCTGTGACACTAGTTACAGATTCCGATGCTTCACTCCAGGTTTACTGTATCCCTTGGACCTTCTTATTGACGATGATAGACAGAAAATGCATCGGAATTAAATACAAAAGGCACAACGCCGACTTAAGTACAAGAAGACTAACTCTCCTTACTGACTATGTTTTGAACCACTCCTGTGACACTAGTTATGGATTCAGATGCTTCACTTCAGGTTTACTGTATCCCTCTGACCTTCTTATTGATGATGAAACACAGAAATTGCATCGGAATAAAATACAAAAGGCACAATGCCGAATTAAGTTCAAGAAGACTGACTCTTCCTACTGTCTATTTTTGAACCAGTCCTGTGACACTAGTGATAGACTCCGATGCTTCACTCCAGGTTTACTGTATCCCTTGGACCTTCTTATTGACGATGAAACACAGAAATTGTATCAGAATTAGATAGAAAATGCACAATGATGACTTAAGTACAATAAGACTGACTATTCTTAATGACTATGTTTTGAACCATTCCTGTGACACTAGTTATAGATTCCGATGCTTCACTCAAGGTATACTGTATCCCTTGGACCTTCTTATTGACGATGAAACACAGAAAATGCATCGGAATTAAATACAAAAGGCACAATGCCGACTTAAGTACAAGAAGACTGACACTCCTTACTGACTATGTTTTGAACCATTCCAGTGACACTAGTTATAAACTCCGATGCTTTACTTCAGGTTTACTGTATCGCTTGGACCTTCTTATTGACGTTGAAACACAGAAATTGCATCGGAATTAAATACAAAATGCACAAAGCAGAATTAAGTACAAGAAGACTGACTCTTCTTACTGTCTATGATTTGAAACATTCCTGTGACACTAGTTATAGATTCCGATGCTTCACTCCAGGTTTACTGTATCCCTTGGACCTTCTTATTGACGATGAAACACAGAAATTGCATCGGAATTAAATACAAAAGGCACAATGCCGACTTAAGGACAAGAAGACTAACTCTTGTTACTGACTTTGTTTTGAACCATTTCTGTGACACTAGTTATAGATTCCGATGCTTCGCTTCAGGTTTATTGTATCCCTCTGACATTCTTATTGACGATGAAACACCGAAATTGCATCGGAATTAAATAGAAAAGGCACAATGCCGACTTAAGTACAACAAGACTGACTCATCTTACTGACTATGTTTTGAACCATTCCTGTGACACTAGCTTATCGATTCCCATGCTTCACTTCAGGATTACTGTATCCCTCTGACATTCTTATTGACGATGAAACACAGAAATTGCTCCAAAATTAAATAGAAAAGGCACAATGCCGCCTTAAGTACAAGAAGACTGACTCTTCTGACTGTCTATGTTTTGAACCATCCCTGTGACACTAGTTATAGATTGCGATGCTTCACTTCGGGTTTACTGTATCCCTTGGACCTTCTTATTGACGATGAAACACAGAAAATGCATCGGAATTAAATAAAAAAGGCACAATGCCGACTTAAGTACAAGAAGACTGACTCTTCTTACTGTCTATGTTTTGAACCATACCATTGACACTATTTTCAGATTCCGATGCTTCACTCCAGGTTTACTGTATCCCTTGGACCTTCTTATTGACGATGAAACACAGGAATTGCATCGGAATTAAATAGAAAAGGCACTATGCCGACTTAAGTACAAGAAGACTGACTCTTCTTACTGACTATGTTTTGAACGATACCTGTGACACTAGTTATAGATCCCGATGCTACACTTCAGGTTTACTGTATCCCTTGGACCTTCTCATTGACGATGAAACACATAAATTCCATCGGAATTAAATACAATATGCAAAATGCCGACTGAAGTACACGAAGACCGACTCTTCTTACTGTCTATGATTTGAACCATTCCTGTGACACTAGTTACAGATTCCGATGCTTCACTCCAGGTTCACTGTATCCCTTGGACCTTCTTATTGACGATGATAGACAGAAATTGCATCGGAATTAAATACAAAAGGCACAACGCCGACTTAAGTACAAGAAGACTAACTCTTCTTACAGACTATGTTTTGAACCATTCCTGTGACACTAGTTATGGATTCCGATGCTTCACTTCAGGTTTACTGTATCCCTCTGACCTTCTTATTGATGATGAAACACAGAAATTGCATCGGAAATAAATACAAAAGGCACAATGGCGAATTAAGTTCAAGAAGACTGACTCTTCTTACTGTCTATTTTTGAACCAGTCCTGTGACACTAGTGATAGACTCCGATGCTTCACTCCAGGTTTACTGTATCCCTTGGACCTTCTTATTGACGATGAAACACAGAAATAGCATCGGAATTAAATACAAAAGGCGCAATGCCGACTTAAGTAAAAGAAGTCTGACTCTTCTTACTGTCCATGATTTGGACCATTCCTGTGACAATAGTTATAGATTCCGATGCTTCACTCCAGGTTTACTGTATCGGTTGGACTTTCATATTGACGATGAAACACAGTAATTGCATCAGAATTAAATGGAAAATGCACAATGATGACTTAAGTACAATAAGAATGACTACTCTTACTGACTAAGTTTTGACCCATTCGTGTGACACTAGTTATAGATTCCGATGCTTCACTCCAGGTTTACTGTATCCCTTGGACCTTCTTATTGACGATGAAACACAGAAATTGCATCGGAATTAAATACAAAAGGCACACTGCCGACTTAAGTAAAAGAAGTCTGACTCTTCTTACAGTCTATGATTTGAACCATTCCTGTGACACTAGTTATAGATTCCGATGCTTCACTCCAAGTTTACTGTATCGGTTGGACCTTCATATTGACGAAGAAACACAGATATTGCATCAGAATTAGATAGAAAATGCACAATGATGACTTAAGTACAATAAGACTGACTATTCTTACTGACTATGTTTTGAACCATTCCTGTGACACTAGTTATAGATTCCGATGCTTCACTCAAGGTATACTGTAGCCCTTGGACCTTCTTTTTGACGATGAAACACAGAAAATGCATCGGAATTAAATACAAAAGGCACAATGCCGACTTAAGTGCAAGAAGACTGACACTCCTTACTGACTATGTTTTGAACCATTCCTGTGACACTAGTTATAAACTCCGATGCTTTACTTCAGGTTTACTGTATCGCTTGGACCTTGTTATTGACGTTGAAACACAGAAATTGCATCGGAATTAAATACAAAATGCACAAAGCAGAATTAAGTACAAGAAGACTGACTCTTCTTACTGTCTATGATTTGAATCATTCCTGTGACACTAGTTATAGATTCCGATGCTTCACTCCAGGTTTACTGTATCCCTTGGACCTTCTTATTGAGGATGAAACACAGAAATTGCATCGGAATTAAATACAAAAGGCACAATGCCGACTTAAGGACAAGAAGACTAACTCTTGTTACTGACTTTGTTTTGAACCATTTCTGTGACACTAGTTATGGATTCCGATGCTTCGCTTCAGGTTTATTGTATCCCCCTGACATTCTTATAGACGATGAAACACCGAAATTGCATCGGAATTAAATAGAAAAGGCACAATGCCGACTTAAGTACAACAAGACTGACTCTTCTTACTGACTATGTTTTGAACCATTCCTGTGACACTAGTTATCGATTACGATGCTTCACTTCAGGATTACTGTATCCCTCTGACATTCTTATTGACGATGAAACACAGAAATTGCTCCAGAATTAAATAGAAAAGGTACAATGCCGCCTTAAGTACAAGAAGACTGACTCTTCTTACTGTCTATGATTTGAATCATTCCTGTGACACTAGTTATAGATTCCGATGCTTCACTCCAGGTTTACTGTATCCCTTGGACCTTCTTATTGAGGATGAAACACAGAAATTGCATCGGAATTAAATACAAATTTCACAATGCCGACTTAAGTACAAGAAGACTGACTCTCCTTACTGACTATGTTTAGAACCATTCCTGTGACACTAGTTGTCAGTTCCGATGCTTCACTTCAGGTTTACTGTTTCCCTTGGACATTCTTATTGACGATGAAACACAGAAAATGCATCGGAATTAAATACAAAAGGCACAATGCCGACTTAAGTACAAGAAGACCGACTCTTCCTACTGACTATGTTTTGAACCATTACTGTGACACCCGTTATAGATTCCGACGCTTCACTTGATGTTTACTGTATCCCTTGGAACTTCTTATTGACGATGAAACACAGAAATTGCATCGGAATTAAATACTAAAGGCACAATGCCGAATTAAGTACAAGAAGACTGACTCTTCTTACTGTCTATGTTTTGAACCATTACTGTGACACTAGTTACAGATTCCGATGCTTCATTTCAGGTTTACTGTATCCCTCTGACCTTCTTATTGACGATGAAACACAGAAATTGCACCGGAATTAAATACAAAAGGCACAATGCCGACTTAAGTACAAGAAGACTGACTCTTCTTACTGTCTATGTTTTGAACCATACCATTGACACTATTTTTAGATTCCGATGCTTCACTCCAGGTTTACTGTATCCCTTGGACCTTCTTATTGACGATGAAACACAGGAATTGCATCGGAATTAAATAGAAAAGGCACTATGCCGAATTAAGTACAAGAAGACTGACTTTTCTGACTGTCTATGATTTGAACCATCCCTGTGACACTAGTTATAGATCCCGATGCTTCACTTCAGGTTTACTGTATCCCTTGGACCTTCTCATTGACGATGAAACACATAAATTCCATCGGAATTAAATACAATATGCAAAATGCCGACTGAAGTACACGAAGACCGACTCTTCTTACTGTCTATGATTTGAACCATTCCTGTGACACTAGTTACAGATTCCGATGCTTCACTCCAGGTTTACTGTATCCCTTGGACCTTCTTATTGACGATGATAGACAGAAATTGCATCGGAATTAAATACAAAAGGCACAACGCCGACTTAAGTACAAGAAGACTAACTCTTCTTACTGACTATGTTTTGAACCATTCCTGTGACACTAGTTATGGATTCCGATGCTTCACTTCAGGTTTACTGTATCCCTCTGACCTTCTTATTGATGATGAAACACAGAAATTGCATCGGAATTAAATAAAAAAGGCACAATGCCGAATTAAGTTCAAGAAGACTGAGTCTTCTTACTGTCTATTTTTGAACCAGTCCTGTGACACTAGTGATAGACTCCGATGCTTCACTCCAGGTTTACTGTATCCCTTGGACCTTCTTATTGACGATGAAACACAGAAATAGCATCGGAATTAAATACAAAAGGCACAATGCCGACTTAAGTAAAAGAAGTCTGACTCTTCTTACTGTCTATGATTTGAACCATTCCTGTGACAATAGTTATAGATTCCGATGCTTCACTCCAGGTTTACTGTATCGGTTGGACTTTCATATTGACGATGAAACACAGTAATTGCATCAGAAATAAATGGAAAATGCACAATGATGACTTAAGTACAATAAGAATGACTACTCTTACTGACTAAGTTTTGAACCATTCGTGTGACACTAGTTATAGATTCCGATGCTTCACTCCAGGTTTACTGTATCTCTTGGATGTTCTTATTGACGATGAAACACACAAATTGCATCGGAATTAATTACAAAAGGCACAATGCCGACTTAAGTACAAGAAGACTGACTTGTAACTGACTATGTTTGAACCATTCCTGTGACACTGGCTTTAGATTCCGAAGCTTCACTTCAGGTTTACTGTATCCCTTGGACCTTCTTATTGACGATGAAACACAGAAATTGCATCGGAATTAAATACAAAAGGCACAATGCCGACTTAAGGACAAGAAGACTGACTCTTCGTACTGACTTTGTTTTGAACCATTCCTGTGACACTAGTTATAGATTCCGATGCTTGACTTCAGGTTAGTTGTATCCCTCTGACCTTCTTATTGACGATGAAACACAGAAATTGCATCGGAAATAAATAGAATAGGCACAATGTCGACGTAAGTACAAGAAGACTGACTCTTCTAACTGTCTATGTTTTGAACCATTCCTGTGACACTAGTTATAGATTCCGATGCTTCACTCCAGGTTTACTATATCCCTTGGACCTTCTTATTGACGATGAAACACAGAAATTGCATCGGAATTAAATAGAAAAGGCACAATGCCGATTTAAGTACAAGAAGACTGACACACCTTCCTGACAATGTTTGAACCATTCCTGTGACTCTAGCTATAGATTCCGATGCTTCACTTCAGGATTTCTGTTTCCCTTGGACATTCTTATTGACGATGAAACACAGAAATTGCATCGGAATTAAATACAAAGGCACAATGCCGACTTAAGTACAAGAAGAATGACTCTTCTTACTGACTATGTTTTGATCCATCCCTGTGACACTAGTTATAGATTCCGATGCTTCACTAAAGGTTTACTGTATCCCTTGGTCCCTCTTATTGACGATGAAACACAGAAAATGCATCGGAATTAAATACAAAAGGCACAATGCCGACTTAAGTACAAGAAGACTGACACTCCACACTGACTATGTTTTGAACCATTCCAGTGACACTAGTTATAAACTCCGATGCTTTACTTCAGGTTTACTGTATCGCTTGGACCTTCTTATTGACGTTGAAACACAGAAATTGCATCGGAATTATATACAAAATGCACAAAGCAGAATTAAGTACAAGAAGACTGACTCTTCTTACTGTCTATGATTTGAAACATTCCTGTGACACTAGTTATAGATTCCGATGCTTCACTCCAGGTTTACTGTATCCCTTGGACCTTCTTATTGACGATGAAACACAGAAATTGCATCGGAATTAAATACAAAATGCACAATGCCGACTTAAGGACAAGAAGTCTAACTCTTGTTACTGACTTTGTTTTGAACCAGTTCTGTGACACTAGTTATAGATTCCGATGCTTCGCTTCAGGTTTATTGTATCCCTCTGACATTCTTATTGACGATGAAACCCCGAAATTGCATCGGAATTAAATAGAAAAGGCACTATACCAACTTAAGTACAACAAGACTGACTCTTCTTACTGACTATGTTTTGAACCATTCCTGTGACACTAGTTATCGATTCCGATGCTTCACTTCAGGATTACTGTATACCTCTGACATTCTTATTGACGATGAAACACAGAAATTGCTCCAGAATTAAATAGAAAAGGCACAATGCCGCCTTAAGTACAAGAAGACTGACTCTTCTGACTGTCTATGTTTTGAACCATCCCTGTGACACTAGTTATAGATTCCGATGCTTCACTCCAGGTTTACTGTATCCCTTGGTCCTTCTTATTGACGATGAAACACAGAAATTGCATAGGAATTAAATACAAAAGGCACAATGCCGACTTAAGTACAAGAAGCCTGACTCTAATTACTGACTATGTTTTGAACCATTCCTGTGACAGTAGTTATAAATACCGATGCTTCACTTCAGGTTTACTGTATCCCTTGGACCTTCTTATTGACGATGAAACACAGAAAATGCATCGGAATTAAATACAAAAGTCACAATTCCGACTTAAGTACAAGAAGACCGACTCTTCCTACTGACTATGTTTTGAACCATTCCTGTGACACCCGTTATAGATTCCGACGCTTCACTTGATGTTTACTGTATCCCTTGGAACTTCTTATTGACGATGAAACACAGAAATTGCATCGGAATTAAATACTAAAGGCACAATGCCGAATTAAGTACAAGAAGACTGACTCTTCTTACTGTCTATGATTTGAACCATTACTGTGACACTAGTTACAGATTACGATGCTTCACTCCAGGTTTACAGTATCCCTTGGACCTTCTTATTGACGATGAAACGCAGAAATTGCATCGGAATTATATACAAAAGGCACAATGCCGACTTAAGGACAAGAAGATTGATTCTTCTTACTGACTATGTTTTGAACCATTCCTGTGACACTAGCTATAGATTCCGATGCTTCACTTCAGGTTTACTGTATCCCTCTGACCTTCTTAATGACGATGAAACACAGAAATTGCATCGGAATTAAATACAAAAGGCACAATGCCGACTTAAGTACAAGAAGACTGACTCTTCTTACTGTCTATGTTTTGAACCATACCATTGACACTATTTTTAGATTCCGATGCTTCACTCCAGGTTTACTGTATCCCTTGGACCTTCTTATTGACGATGAAACACAGAAATTGCATCGGAATTAAATAGAAAAGGCACTATGCCGACTTAAGTACAAGAAGACTGACTCTTCTTACTGACTATGTTTTGAACGATACCTGTGCCACTAGTTATAGATCCCGATGCTTCACTTCAGGTTTACTGTATCCCTTGGACCTTCTCATTAACGATGAAACACAAAAATTCCATCGGAATTAAATACAAAATGCAAAATGCCGACTGAAGTACACGAACACCGACTCTTCTTACTGTCTATGATTTGAACCATTCCTGTGACACTAGTTACAGATTCCGATGCTTCACTCCAGGTTTACTGTATCCCTTGGACCTTCTTATTGACGATGATAGACAGAAAATGCATCGGAATTAAATACAAAAGGCACAACGCCGACATAAGTACAAGAAGACTAACTCTCCTTACTGACTATGTTTTGAACCACTCCTGTGACACTAGTTATGGATTCAGATGCTTCACTTCAGGTTTACTGTATCCCTCTGACCTTCTTATTGATGATGAAACACAGAAATTGCATCGGAATAAAATACAAAAGGCACAATGCCGAATTAAGTTCAAGAAGACTGACTCTTCCTACTGTCTATTTTTGAACCAGTCCTGTGACACTAGTGATAGACTCCGATGCTGCACTCCAGGTTTACTGTATCCCTTGGACCTTCTTATTGACGATGAAACACAGAAATTGTATCAGAATTAGATAGAAAATGCACAATGATGACTTAAGTACAATAAGACTGACTATTCTTACTGACTATGTTTTGAACCATTCCTGTGACACTAGTTATAGATTCCGATGCTTCACTCAAGGTATACTGTATCCCTTGGACCTTCTTATTGACGATGAAACACAGAAAATGCATCGGAATTAAATACAAAAGGCACAATGCCGACTTAAGTACAAGAAGACTGACACTCCTTACTGACTATGTTTTGAACCATTCCAGTGACACTAGTTATAAACTCCGATGCTTTACTTCAGGTTTACTGTATCGCTTGGACCTTCTTATTGACGTTGAAACACAGAAATTGCATCGGAATTAAATACAAAATGCACAAAGCAGAATTAAGTACAAGAAGACTGACTCTTCTTACTGTCTATGATTTGAAACATTCCCGTGACACTAGTTATAGATTCCGATGCTTCACTCCAGGTTTACTGTATCCCTTGGACCTTCTTATTGACGATGAAACACAGAAATTGCATCGGAATTAAATACAAAAGGCACAATGCCGACTTAAGGACAAGAAGACTAACTCTTGTTACTGACTTTGTTTTGAACCAGTTCTGTGACACTAGTTATAGATTCCGATGCTTCGCTTCAGGTTTATTGTATCCCTCTGACATTCTTATTGACGATGAAACCCCGAAATTGCATCGGAATTAAATAGAAAAGGCACTATACCAACTTAAGTACAACAAGACTGACTCTTCTTACTGACTATGTTTTGAACCATTCCTGTGACACTAGTTATCGATTCCGATGCTTCACTTCAGGATTACTGTATACCTCTGACATTCTTATTGACGATGAAACACAGAAATTGCTCCAGAATTAAATAGAAAAGGCACAATGCCGCCTTAAGTACAAGAAGACTGACTCTTCTGACTGTCTATGTTTTGAACCATCCCTGTGACACTAGTTATAGATTCCGATGCTTCACTCCAGGTTTACTGTATCCCTTGGTCCTTCTTATTGACGATGAAACACAGAAATTGCATAGGAATTAAATACAAAAGGCACAATGCCGACTTAAGTACAAGAAGCCTGACTCTAATTACTGACTATGTTTTGAACCATTCCTGTGACAGTAGTTATAAATACCGATGCTTCACTTCAGGTTTACTGTATCCCTTGGACCTTCTTATTGACGATGAAACACAGAAAATGCATCGGAATTAAATACAAAAGTCACAATTCCGACTTAAGTACAAGAAGACCGACTCTTCCTACTGACTATGTTTTGAACCATTCCTGTGACACCCGTTATAGATTCCGACGCTTCACTTGATGTTTACTGTATCCCTTGGAACTTCTTATTGACGATGAAACACAGAAATTGCATCGGAATTAAATACTAAAGGCACAATGCCGAATTAAGTACAAGAAGACTGACTCTTCTTACTGTCTATGATTTGAACCATTACTGTGGCAGTAGTTACAGATTACGATGCTTCACTCCAGGTTTACAGTATCCCTTGGACCTTCTTATTGACGATGAAACGCAGAAATTGCATCGGAATTATATACAAAAGGCACAATGCCGACTTAAGGACAAGAAGATTGATTCTTCTTACTGACTATGTTTTGAACCATTCCTGTGACACTAGCTATAGATTCCGATGCTTCACTTCAGGTTTACTGTATCCCTCTGACCTTCTTAATGACGATGAAACACAGAAATTGCATCGGAATTAAATACAAAAGGCACAATGCCGACTTAAGTACAAGAAGACTGACTCTTCTTACTGTCTATGTTTTGAACCATACCATTGACACTATTTTTAGATTCCGATGCTTCACATCAGGTTTACTGTATCCCTTGGACCTTCTTATTGACGATGAAACACAGAAATTGCATCGGAATTAAATAGAAAAGGCACTATGCCGACTTAAGTACAAGAAGACTGACTCTTCTTACTGACTATGTTTTGAACGATACCTGTGCCACTAGTTATAGATCCCGATGCTTCACTTCAGGTTTACTGTATCCCTTGGACCTTCTCATTGACGATGAAGCACAAAAATTCCATCGGAATTAAATACAAAATGCAAAATGCCGACTGAAGTACACGAACACCGACTCTTCTTACTGTCTATGATTTGAACCATTCCTGTGACACTAGTTACAGATTCCGATGCTTCACTCCAGGTTTACTGTATCCCTTGGACCTTCTTATTGACGATGATAGACAGAAAATGCATCGGAATTAAATACAAAAGGCACAACGCCGACTTAAGTACAAGAAGACTAACTCTCCTTACTGACTATGTTTTGAACCACTCCTGTGACACTAGTTATGGATTCAGATGCTTCACTTCAGGTTTACTGTATCCCTCTGACCTTCTTATTGATGATGAAACACAGAAATTGCATCGGAATAAAATACAAAAGGCACAATGCCGAATTAAGTTCAAGAAGACTGACTCTTCCTACTGTCTATTTTTGAACGAGTCCTGTGACACTAGTGATAGACTCCGATGCTGCACTCCAGGTTTACTGTATCCCTTGGACCTTCTTATTGACGATGAAACACAGAAATTGTATCAGAATTAGATAGAAAATGCACAATGATGACTTAAGTACAATAAGACTGACTATTCTTACTGACTATGTTTTGAACCATTCCTGTGACACTAGTTATAGATTCCGATGCTTCACTCAAGGTATACTGTATCCCTTGGACCTTCTTATTGACGATGAAACACAGAAAATGCATCGGAATTAAATACAAAAGGCACAATGCCGACTTAAGTACAAGAAGACTGACACTCCTTACTGACTATGTTTTGAACCATTCCAGTGACACTAGTTATAAACTCCGATGCTTTACTTCAGGTTTACTGTATCGCTTGGACCTTCTTATTGACGTTGAAACACAGAAATTGCATCGGAATTAAATACAAAATGCACAAAGCAGAATTAAGTACAAGAAGACTGACTCTTCTTACTGTCTATGATTTGAAACATTCCTGTGACACTAGTTATAGATTCCGATGCTTCACTCCAGGTTTACTGTATCCCTTGGACCTTCTTATTGACGATGAAACACAGAAATTGCATCGGAATTAAATACAAAAGGCACAATGCCGACTTAAGGACAAGAAGACTAACTTTTGTTACTGACTTTGTTTTGAACCATTTCTGTGACACTAGTTATAGATTCCGATGCTTCGCTTCAGGTTTATTGTATCCCTCTGACATTCTTATTGACGATGAAACACCGAAATTGCATCGGAATTAAATAGAAAAGGCACAATGCCGACTTAAGTACAACAAGACTAAATCATCTTACTGACTATGTTTTGAACCATTCCTGTGACACTAGCTTATCGATTCCCATGCTTCACTTCAGGATTACTGTATCCCTCTGACATTCTTATTGACGATGAAACACAGAAATTGCTCCAAAATTAAATAGAAAAGGCACAATGCCGCCTTAAGTACAAGAAGACTGACTCTTCTGACTGTCTATGTTTTGAACCATCCCTGTGACACTAGTTATAGATTGCGATGCTTCATTCCAGGTTTACTGTATCCCTTGGTCCTTCTTATTGACGATGAAACACAGAAATTGCATCGGAATTAAATACAAATGGCACAATGCCGACTTAAGTACAAGAAGACTGACTCTCCTTACTGACTATGTTTTGAACCATTCCTGTGACAGTAGTTATAAATTCCGATGCTTCACTTCGGGTTTACTGTATCCCTTGGACCTTCTTATTGACGATGAAACACAGAAAATGCATCGGAATTAAATACAAAAGGCACAATGCCGACTTAAGTACAAGAAGACTGACTCTTCTTACTGTCTATGTTTTGAACCATACCATTGACACTATTTTCAGATTCCGATGCTTCACTCCAGGTTTACTGTATCCCTTGGACCTTCTTATTGACGATGAAACACAGGAATTGCATCGGAATTAAATAAAAAAGGCACTATGCCGACTTAAGTACAAGAAGACTGACTCTTCTTACTGACTATGTTTTGAACGATACCTGTGACACTAGTTATAGATCCCGATGCTACACTTCAGGTTTACTGTATCCCTTGGACCTTCTCATTGACGATGAAACACATAAATTCCATCGGAATTAAATACAATATGCAAAATGCCGACTGAAGTACACGAAGACCGACTCTTCTTACTGTCTATGATTTGAACCATTCCTGTGACACTAGTTACAGATTCCGATGCTTCACTCCAGGTTCACTGTATCCCTTGGACCTTCTTATTGACGATGATAGACAGAAATTGCATCGGAATTAAATACAAAAGGCACAACGCCGACTTAAGTACAAGAAGACTAACTCTTCTTACAGACTATGTTTTGAACCATTCCTGTGACACTAGTTATGGATTCCGATGCTTCACTTCAGGTTTACTGTATCCCTCTGACCTTCTTATTGATGATGAAACACAGAAATTGCATCGGAAATAAATACAAAAGGCACAATGGCGAATTAAGTTCAAGAAGACTAACTCTTCTTACTGTCTATTTTTGAACCAGTCCTGTGACACTAGTGATAGACTCCGATGCTTCACTCCAGGTTTACTGTATCCCTTGGACCTTCTTATTGACGATGAAACACAGAAATAGCATCGGAATTAAATACAAAAGGCGCAATGCCGACTTAAGTAAAAGAAGTCTGACTCTTCTTACTGTCCATGATTTGGACCATTCCTGTGACAATAGTTATAGATTCCGATGCTTCACTCCAGGTTTACTGTATCGGTTGGACTTTCATATTGACGATGAAACACAGTAATTGCATCAGAATTAAATGGAAAATGCACAATGATGACTTAAGTACAATAAGAATGACTACTCTTACTGACTAAGTTTTGACCCATTCGTGTAACACTAGTTATAGATTCCGATGCTTCACTCCAGGTTTACTGTATCCCTTGGACCTTCTTATTGACGATGAAACACACAAATTGCATCGGAATTAATTACAAAAGGCACAATGCCGACTTAAGTACACTAAGACTGACTCTTCTAACTGACTATGTTTGAACCATTCCTGTGACACTGGCTATAGATTCCGATGCTTCACTTCAGGTTTAGTGTATCCCTTGGACCTTCTTATTGACGATGAAACACAGAAATTGCATCGGAATTAAATACAAAAGGCACAATGCCGACTTAAGGACAAGAAGACTGACTCTTCGTACTGACTTTGTTTTGAACCATTCCTGTGACACTAGTTATAGATTCCGATGCTTCACTTCAGGTTTATTGTATCCCTCTGACCTTGTTATTGACGATGAAACACAGAAATTGCATCGGAAATAAATAGAATAGGCACAATGTCGACGTAAGTACAAGAAGACTGACTCTTCTTACTGTCTATGTTTTGAACCATTCCTGTGACACTAGTTATAGATTCCGATGCTTCACTCCAGGTTTACTATATCCCTTGCACCTTCTTATTGACGATGAAACAAAGAAATTGCATCGGAATTAAATAGAAAAGGCACAATGCCGATTTAAGTACAAGAAGACTGACACACCTTCCTGACTATGTTTGAACCATTCCTGTGACTCTAGTTATAGATTCCGATGCTTCACTTCAGGATTTCTGTTTCCCTTGGACATTCTTATTGACGATGAAACACAGAAATTGCATCGGAATTAAATACAAAGGCACAATGCCGACTTAAGTACAAGAAGAATGACTCTTCTTACTGACTATGTTTTGATCCATCCCTGCGACACTAGTTATAGATTCCGATGCTTCACTAAAGGTTTACTGTATCCCTTGGTTCCTCTTATTGACGATGAAACACAGAAAATGCATCGGAATTAAATACAAAAGGCACAATGCCGACTTAAGTACAAGAAGACTGACACTCCTTACTGACTATGTTTTGAACCATTCCTGTGACACTAGTTATAAACTCTGATGCTTTACTTCAGGTTTACTGTATCGCTTGGACCTTCTTATTGACGTTGAAACACAGAAATTGCATCGGAATTAAATACAAAATGCACAAAGCAGAATTAAGTACAAGAAGACTGACTCTTCTTACTGTCTATGATTTGAAACATTCCTGTGACACTAGTTATAGATTCCGATGCTTTACTCCAGGTTTACTGTATCCCTTGGACCATCTTATTGACGATGAAACACAGAAATTGCATCGGAATTAAATACAAAAGGCACAATGCCGACTTAAGGACAAGAAGACTAACTCTTGTTACTGACTTTGTTTTGAACCATTTCTGTGACACTAGTTATAGATTCCGATGCTTCGCTTCAGGTTTATTGTATCCCTCTGACATTCTTATTAACGATGAAACCCCGAAATTGCATCGGAATTAAATAGAAAAGGCACTATGCCGACTTAAGTACAACAAGACTGACTCTTCTTACTGACTATGTTTTGAACCATTCCTGTGACTCTAGTTATCGATTCCGATGTTTCACTTCAGGATTACTGTATCCCTCTGACATTCTTATTGACGATGAAACTCAGAAATTGCTCCAGAATGAAATAGAAAAGGCACAACGCCGAATTAAGTACAAGAAGACTGACTCTTCTGACTGTCTATGTTTTGAACCATCCCTGTGACACTAGTTATAGATTCCGATGCTTCACTCCAGGTTTACTGTATCCCTTGGTCCTTCTTATTGACGATGAAACACAGAAATTGCATCGGAATTAAATACAAAAGGCACAATGCCGACTTAAGTACAAGAAGACTGACTCTCCTTACTGACTATGTTTTGAACCATTCCTGTGACAGTGGTTATAAATACCGATGCTTCACTTCAGGTTTACTGTATCCCTTGGACCTTCTTATTGACGATGAAACACAGAAATTGCATCGGAATTATATACAAAAGGCACAATGCCGACTTATGGACAAGAAGACTGATTCTTCTTACTGACTATGTTTTGAACCATTCCTGTGACACTAGCTATAGATTCCGATGCTTCACTTCAGGTTTACTGTATCCCTCTGACCTTCGTATTGACGATGAAACACAGAAATTGCATCGGAATTAAATACAAAAGGCACAATGCCGACTTAAGTACAAGAAGACTGACTCTTCTTACTGTCTATGGTATGAACCATACCATTGACACTATTTTTAGATTCCGATGCTTCACTCCAGGTTTACTGTATCCCTTGGACCTTCTTATTGACGATGAAACACAGAAATTGCATCGGAATTAAATAGAAAAGGCACTATGCCGACTTAAGTACAAGAAGACTGACTCTTCTTACTGACTATGTTTTGAACGATACCTGTGCCACTAGTTATAGATCCCGATGCTGCACTTCAGGTTTACTGTATCCCTTGGACCTTCTCATTGACGATGAAACACAAAAATTCCATCGGAATTAAATAGAAAATGCAAAATGCCGACTGAAGTACACGAAGACCGACTCTTCTTACTGTCAATGATTTGAACCATTCCTGTGACACTAGTTACAGATTCCGAAGCTTCACTCCAGGTTTACTGTATCCCTTGGACCTTCTTATTGACGATGATAGACAGAAATTGCATCGGAATTAAATACAAAAGGCACAACGCCGACTTAAGTACAAGAAGACTAACTCATCTTACTGACTATGTTTTGAACCACTCCTGTGACACTAGTTATGGATTCCGATGCTTCACTTCAGGTTTACTGTATCCCTCTGACCTTCCTATTGATGATGAAACACAGAAATTGCATCGGAATTAAATACAAAAGGCACAATGCCGAATTAAGTTCAAGAAGACTGACTCTTCCTACTGTCTATTTTTGAACCAGTCCTGTGACACTAGTGATAGACTCCGATGCTTCACTCCAGGTTTACTGTATCCCTTGGACCTTCTTATTGACGATGAAACACAGAAATTGCATCGGAATTAAATACAAAAGGCACACTGCCGACTTAAGGAAAAGAAGTCTGACTCTTCTTACAGTCTATGATTTGAACCATTCCTGTGACACTAGTTATAGATTCCGATGCTTCACTCCAGGTTTACTGTATCGGTTGGACCTTCATATTGACGATGAAACACAGAAATTGCATCAGAATTAGATAGAAAATGCACAAAGATGACTTAAGTACAATAAGACTGACTATTCTTACTGACTATGTTTTGGACCATTCCTGTGACACTAGTTATAGTTTCCGATGCTTCACTCAAGGTATACTGTATCCCTTGGACCTTCTTATTGACGACGAAACACAGAAAATGCATCGGAATTAAATACAAAAGGCACAATGCGGACTTAAGGACAAGAAGACTGACCCTTCTTACTGACTTATTTTTGAACCATTCCTGTGACACTAGTTATAGATTCCGATGCTTCACTTCAGGTTTATTGTATCCCTCTGACCTTCTTATTGACGATGAAACACAGAAATTGCATCGGGAATAAATAGAAAAGGCACAATGCCGACTTAAGCACAAGAAGAGTGACTCTTCTTACGGTCTGTGTTCTGAACCATCCCTGTGACACCAGTTAGAGATTCCGATGCTTCACTCCAGGTTTACTGTTCCCCTTGGGCCTTCTTATTGACGATGAAACACAGAAATTGCATCGGAATTAAATAGAAAAGGCACAATGCCGACTTAAGTACAAAAAGACTGACTCTCCTTACTGACTATGTTTTAAACCATTCCTGTGACACTAGTTATAAATTCCGATGCTTCACTTCAGGTTTACTGTATCCCTTGGACCTTCTTATTGACGATGAAACACAGAAATTGCATCGGAATTAAATACAAAAGGCACAATGCCGACTTCAGGACAAGACGACTGACTCTTCTTACTGACTATGTTTTGAACCATTCCTGTGACACTAGCTATAGATTCCGATGCTTCACCTCATTTTTACAGTATACCTTGGACCTTCTTATTGACGACGAAACACAGAAATTGCATCGGAATTAAATAGAAAAGGCACAGTGTCGACGTAAGTACAAGAAGACTGACTCTTCTTACTGTCTATGGTATGAACCATTCCTGTGACACTAGTTATAGATTCCGATGTTTCACTCCAGGTTTACTGTATCCCTTGGTCCTTCTTATTGACGATGAAACACAGAAATTGCATCGGAATTAAATACAAAAGGCACAGTGCCGATTTAAGTACAAGAAGACTGACACAACTTCCTGACTATGTTTTCAACCATTCCTGTGACACTAGTTATAAATTCCGATGCTTCACTTCAGGTTTACTGTATCGCTTGGACCTTCTTATTGACGATGAAACACAGAAATTGCATCGGAATTAAATACAAAATGCACAAAGCAGAATTAAGTACAAAAAGACTGACTCTTCTTACTGTCTATGTTTTGAAACATTCCTGTGACAGTAGTTATAGATTCCGATGCTTCACTCCAGGTTTACTGTATCCCTTGGACCTTCTTATTGACGATGAAACACAGAAATTGCTTAGGAATTAAATACAAAAGGCACAATGCCAACTTAAGGACAAGAAGACTGACACTTCTTACTGACTTTGTTTTGAACCATTTCTGTGGCACTAGTTATAGATTCCGATGCTTCGCTTCATGTTTATTGCATCCCTCTGACATTCTTATTGACGATGAAACACAGAAATTGCATCGGAATTAAATAGAAAAGGCAGAATGCCGACTTAAGTACAACAAGACTGACTCTTCTTACTGCCTATGTTTTGACCCATTCCTGTGACACTAGTTATAGATTCCGATGCTTCACTTCAGGATTACTGTATCCCTCTGATCTTCTTATTGACGATGAAACACAGAAATTGCATCGGAATATAAATAGAAAAGGCACAATGCCGACATAAGTACAAGAAGACTGACTCTTCTTACGGTCTATGTTCTGAACCATCCCTGTGGCACTAGTTATGGAATCCGATGCTTCACTCCAGGTTTACTGTATCCCTTGGTCCTTCTTATTGACGATGAAACACAGAAATTGCATCGGAATTAAATACAAAATGCACAATGCCGACTTAAGTACAAAAAGTCTGACTCTCCTTACTGACTATGTTTTGACCCATTCCTGTGACACTAGTTATAAATTCCGATGCTTCACTTCAGGTTTACTGTATCCCTTGGACCTTATTATTGACGATGAAACACAGAAATTGCATCGGAATTAAATACAAAAGGCACAATGCAGAATTAAGTACAAGAAGACTGACTGTTCTTACTGTCCATGATTTGAACCATTCCTGTGACACTAGTTATAGATTCCGTTGCTTCACTCCAGGTTTACTGTATCCCTTGGAACTTCTTATTGACGATGAAACACAGAAATTGCATCGGAATTAAATACAAACGGCACAATGCCGACTTAAGGACAAGAAGACTGACTCTTCTTACTGACTATGTTTTGAACCACTCCTGTGACACTAGCTATAGATTCCGATGCTTCACCTCAGGTTTACTGTATACCTTGGACCTTGTTATTGACGACGAAACACAGAAATTGCATCGGAATTAAATACAAAATGCAAAATGCCGACTTAAGTACACGAAGACTGACTCTTCTTACTGTCTATGTTTTGAACCATTCCTGTGACACTAGTTATAGATTCCGGGCCTACACTCCAGGTTTACTGTATCCCTTGGACCTTGTTATTGACGATGAAACACAGAAATTGCATCGGAATTATATAGAAAAGGCACAATGTCGACGTAAGTACAAGAAGACTGACTCTGCTTATTGTCTATGTTTTGAACCATTCCTGTGACACTAGTTATAGATTCCGATGCTTCACTACGGGTTTAGAGTATCCCTTGGACCTTCTTATTGACGATGAAACACAGAAAATGCATCGGAATTAAGTACAAAAGGCACAATGCCGATTTAAGTACAAGAAGACTGACACACCTTCCTGACTATGTTTGAACCGTTCCTGTGACACTAGTTATAAATTCCGATGCTTCACTTCAGGTTTACTGTATCGCTTGGACCATCTTATTGACGATAAAACACGGAAATTGCATCGGAGTTTAATACAAAAGGCACAATGCCGACTTAAGTACAAGAAGACTGACTCTTCTTACTGTCTATGTTTTGAACCATCCCTGTGTCACTAGTTATAGATTCCGATGCTTCACTCTAGGTTTACTGTATCCCTTCGTCTTCTTATTGACGATGAAACAGAAATTGCATCGGAATTAAATACAAATGGCACAATGCCGACCTAAGTACAAGAAGACTGACTCTTCTTACTGACTATGTTTGAACCATTGCTGTGACACTAGTTATGGATTCCGATGCTTCACTCCAGGTTTACTGTATCCCTTGGACCTTCTTATTGACGATGAAACACAGAAATTGCATCGGAATTAAATACAAAAGGCACATTGCCGACTTAAGGACAAGAAGACTGACTCTTCATACTGACTATGTTTTGAACCATTCCTGTGACACTTGCTATAGATTCCGATGATTCACTTCATGTTTACTGTACCCTTCTGACCTTCTTATTGACTAAGAAACACAGAAATAGCATCGGAATTAAATACAAAAGGCACAATGCCTACTTAAGTACAAGAACACTGACTCTTCTTACTGTCTATGCTTTGAACCATTCCATTGACACTACTTATAGATTCCGATGCTTCACTCCAGGTTTACTGTATCCCTTGGACCTTGTTATTGACGATGAAACACACAAATTGCATCGTAAATAAAGTGAAAAGTTACAATTCCGACTTAAGAACAAGAAGACTGACTCTTCTTACTGACTATGTTTTGAACCATTCCTGTGACACTAGTTACAGATTCTGATGCTTCACCTCAGGTTTACTGTATACCTTGGACCTTCCTATTGACGATGAAACACAGAAATTGCATTGGAATTAAATACCAAAGGCAAAATGCCGGCTTAAGTACACGAAGACTGACTCTTCTTACTGTCTATGTTTTGAACCATTCCTGTGACACTAGTTATAGATTCCGATGCTACACTCCAGGTTTACTGTATCCCTGGGACCTTCATATTGACGATGAAACACAGAAATTGCATCGGAATGAAATACAAAAGGCACAATGCCGACTTAAAGACAAGTAGACTGACTCTTCTTACTGACTTTGTTTTGAACCATTCCTGTGATACTAGTTATAGATTCCGATGGTTCACTTCAGAATTACTGTATCCCTCTGATCTTCTTATTGACGATGAAACACAGAAATTGCATCGGAATATAAATAGAAAAGGCACAATGCCAACTTAAGTACAAGAAGACCGACTCTTCTTACGGTCAATGTTCTGAACCATCCCTGCGACACTAGTTATAGATTCCCATGCTTCTCTCCAGGTTTACTGTATCCCTTGGTCCTTCTTATTGACGATGAAACACAGAAATTGCATCGGAATTAAATAGAAAAGGCACAATGCCGACTTAAGTACAAGAAGTCTGACTCTCCTTACTGACTATGTTTTGAACCATTCCTGTGACACTAGTTATAAATTCCGATGCTTCACTTCAGGTTTACTGTATCCCTTGGACCTTCTTAGTGACGATGAAACACAGAAAATGCATCGGAATTAAATACAAAAGGCACAATGCAGAATTAAGTGCAAGAAGACTGACTCTTCTTACTGTCTATGATTTGAACCATTCCTATGACACTAGTTACAGATTCCGTTGCTTCACCCCAGGTTTACTGTATCCCTTGGAACTTCTTATTGACGATGAAACACAGAAATTGCATCGGAATTAAATACAAAAGGCACAATGCCGACTTAAGGACAAGAAGACTGACTCTTCATACTGACTATGTTTTGAACCATTCCTGTGACACTAGCTATGGATTACGATGATTCACCTCAGGTTTACTCTATACCTTGGACCTTCTTATTGACGACGAAACACAGATATTGCATCGGAATTAATTACAAACGGCACAATGCCGACTTAAGGACAAGAAGACTGACTCTTCTTACTGACTTTGCTTTGTACCATTCCTGTGACACTAGTTATAGATTCCGATGCTTCACTCCAGGTCTACTGTATCCCTTGGTCCTTCTTATTGACGATGAAACACAGAAATTGCATCGGAATTAAATACAAAAGGCACAAAGCCAACTTAAGTACAAGAAGACTGACTCTCCTTACTGACTATGTTTTGAACCATTCCTGTGACACTCGTTATAGATTCCGATGCGTCACTCCAGGTTTACTGTATGCCTTGGACCTTCTTATTAAACGATGAAACACAGAAATTGCATCGGAATTAATTACAAAAGGCACAATGCCGACTTAAGTACAAGAAGACTGACTCATCTAACAGACTATGTTTGAACCATTCCTGTGACACTAGCTATAGATTTCGAAGCTTCACTTCAGGTTTACTGTAACCCTTGGACCTTCCTATTGACGATGAAACACAGAAATTGCATCGGAATTAAATACAAAAGGCACAATGCCGACTTAAGGACAAGAAGACTGACTCTTCTTACTGACTTTGCTTTGAACCATTCCTGTGACACTAGTTACAGATTCCGATGCCTCACTTCAGGTTTATTGTATCCCTCTGACCTTCTTATTGACGATGAAACACAGAAATTGCATCGGAAATAAATAGAATAGGCACAATGTCGACGTAAGTACAAGAAGACTGACCCATCTTACTGTCTATGTTTTGAACCATTCCAGTGACACTAGTTATAGATTCCGACGCTTCACTCCAGGTTTACTATATCCCTTGGACCTTCTTATTGACGATGAAACACAGAAATTGCGTCGGAATTAAATAGAAAAGGCACAATGAGGACTTAAGTACAAGAAGACTGACTCTTCTTACTGACTATGTTTTGAACCATTCCATTGACACTAGTTATAGATTCCGATGCTTCACTCCAGGTTTACTGTATCCCTTGGACCTGCTTATTGACGATGAAACACAGAAATTGCATCGGAATTAAATAGAAAATGCACAATGCCGACTTAAGTACAAGAAGACTGACTCTTCTTACTGACTATGTTGTGAACCATCCCTGTGACACTAGTTATAGATTCCGATGCTTCACTAAAGGTTTACTGTATCCCTTGGTCCTTCTTATTGACGATGAAACACAGAAATTGCATCGGAATTAAATACAAAAGGCACAATGCCGACTCAAGTACAAGAAGACTGACACTCCTTACTGACTATGCTTTGAACCATTCCTGTGACACTAGTTATAAACTCCGATGATTTACTTCAGGTTTACTGTATCGCTTGGACCTTCTTATTTACGTTGAAACACAGAAATTGCATCGGAATTAAATACAAAATGCACAAAGCAGAATTAAGTACAAGAAGACTGACTCTTCTTACTGTCTATGATTTGAAACATACCTGTGACACTAGTTATGGATTCCGATGCTTCACTTCAGGTTTACTGTATCCCTTGGACCTTCTTATTGACGATGAAACACAGAAATTGCATCGGAATGAAATACAAAAGGCACAATGCCAACTTAAGGACAAGAAGACTGACTCTTGTTACTGACTTTGTTTTGAACCATTTCTGTGACACTAGTTATAGATTCCGATGCTTCGCTTCACTTTTATTGTATCCCTCTGACATTCTTATTGACGATGAAACACAGAAATTGCATCGGAATTAAATAGAAAAGGCACAATGCCGACTTAAGTACAACAAGACTGACTCTTCTTACTGACTATGTTTTGAACCATTCCTGTGACACTAGTTATCGATTCGATGCTTCACTTCAGGATTACTGTATCCCTCTGACATTCTTATTGACGATGAAACACAGAAATTGCTCCGGAATTAAATAGAAAAGGCACAATGCCGCCTTAAGTACAAGAAGGCTGACTCTTCTGACTGTCTATGTTTTGAACCATTCCTGTGACACTAGCTATAGATTCCGTTGCTTCACTCCAGGTTTACTGTATCCCTTGGTCCTTCTTATTGACGATGAAACACAGAAATTGCATCGGAATTAAATAGAAAAGGCACAATGTCGACGTAAGTACAAGAAGACTGACTCTTCTTACTGTCTATGTTTTGAACCATTCCTGTGACACTAGTTATAGATTTCGAAGCTTCACTCCAGGTTTACTGTATCCCTTGGACCTTCTTATCGACGATGAAACACAGAAATTGCATCGGAATTAAATACAAAAGGCACAATGCCGACTTAAGGACAAGAAGACTGACTCTTCTTACTGACTTTGTTTTGAACCATTCCTGTGACACTAGTTATGGATTCCGATGCTTCACTTCAGGTTTATTGTATCCCTCTGACCTTCTTATTGACGATGAAACACAGAAATTGCATCGGAAATAAATAGAATAGGCACAATGTCGACGTAAGTACAAGAAGACTGACTCTTCTTACTGTCTATGTTTCGAACCATTCCTGTGACACTAGTTATAGATTTCGAAGCTTCACTCCAGGTTTACTGTATCCCTTGGACCTTCTTATCGACGATGAAACACAGAAATTGCATCGGAATTAAATACAAAAGGCACAATGCCGACTTAAGGACAAGAAGACTGACTCTTCTTACTGACTTTGTTTTGAACCATTCCTGTGACACTAGTTATAGATTCCGATGCTTCACTTCAGGTTTATTGTATCCCTCTGACCTTCTTATTGACGATGAAACACAGAAATTGCATCGGAAATAAATAGAATAGGCACAATGTCGACGTAAGTACAAGAAGACTGACTCTTCTTACTGTCTATGTTTCGAACCATTCCTGTGACACTAGTTATAGATTCGATGCTTCACTCCAGGTTTACTATATCCCTTGGACCTTCTTATTGACGATGAAACACAGAAATTGCATCGGAATTAAATAGAAAAGGCACAATGCCTACTTAAGTACAAGAAGACTGACTCTTCTTACTGACTATGTTTTGAACCATTCCATTGACACTAGTTATAGATTCCGATGCTTCACTCCAGGTTTACTGTACCCCTTGGACCTTCTTATTGATGATGAAACACAGAAAATGCATCGGAATTAAATACAAAAGGCACAATGCCGACTTAAGTACAAGAAGAGCGACTCTTCCTACAGATTATGTTTTGAACCATTCCTGTGACACCCGTTATAGATTCCGACGCTTCACTTGATGTTTACAGTATCCCTTTCACCTTCTTATTGACGATTAAACACAGAAATTGCATCGGAATTAAATACAAAAGGCACAATGCCGAATTAAGTACAAGAAGACTGACTCTTCTTACTGTCTATGTTTGAACCATTACTGTGACACTAGTTACAGATTCCGATGCATCACTCCAGGTTTACTGTATCCCTTGGACGTTCTTAGTGACGATGAAACACAGAAAATGCATCGGAATTAAATACAAATGGCACAACGCCGACTTAAGTACAAGAAGACTGACTCTTCTTACTGACTATGTTTTGAACCATTCCTGTGACACTAGTTATCGATTCCGATGCTTCACTTCAGGTTTACTGTATCCCTCTGACATTCTTATTGACGATGAAACACAGAAATTGCTCCGGAATTAAATAGAAAAGGCACAATGCCGCCTTAAGTACAAGAAGACTGACTTTTCTTACTGACTATGATTTGAACCATTCCTGTGACACTAGCTATAGATTCCGATGCTTCACTCCAGGTTTACTGTATCCCTTGGTCCTTCTCATTGACGATGAAACACAAAAATTCCATCGGAATTAAATAGAAAAGGCACAATGTCGACGTAAGTATAAGAAGACTGACTCTTCTTGCTGTCTATGTTTTGAACCATTCCTGTGACACTAGTTATAGATTTCGAAGCTTCACTCCAGGTTTACTGTATCCCTTGGAAATTCTTATTGACGATGAAACACAGAAATAGCATCGGAATTAAATACAAAAGGCACAATGCCGTCTTAAGGACAAGAGGACTGACTCTTCTTACTGACTTAGTTTTGAACCATTCCTGTGACACTAGTTATAGATTCCGATGCTTCACTCCAGGTTTACTATATCCCTTGGACCTTCTTATTGACGATGAAACACAGAAATTGCGTCGGAATTAAATAGAAAAGGCACAATGCCGACTTAAGTACAAGAAGACTGACTCTTCTTACTGTCTATGTTTTGAACCATTCCATTGACACTAGTTATAGATTCCGATGCTTCACTCCAGGTTTACTGTATCCCTTGGACCTTCTTATTGACGATGAAACACAGAAATTGCATCGGAATTAAATAGAAAATGCACAATGCCGACTTAAGTACAAGAAGACTGACTCTTCTTACTGACTAAGCTTTGAACCATCCTTGTGACACTAGTTATAGATTCCGATGCTTCACTAAAGGTTTACTGTATCCCTTGGTCCTTCTTATTGACGATGAAACACAGAAATTGCATCGGAATTAAATACAAAAGGCACAATGCCGACTTAAGTACAAGAAGACTAACACTCCTCACTGACTATGCTTTGAACCATTCCTGTGACACTAGTTATAAACTCCGATGCTTTACTTCAGGTTTACTGTATCGCTTGGACCTTCTTATTGACGTTGAAACACAGAAATTGCATCGGAATTAAATACAAGATGCACAAAGCAGAATTAAGTACAAGAAGACTGACTCTTCTTACTGTCTATGATTTGAAACATTCCTGTGACACTAGTTATCGATTCCGATGCTTCACTTCAGGTTTACTGTATCCCTCTGACATTCTTATTGACGATGAAACACAGAAATTGCATCGGAATTAAATAGAAAAGGCACAATGCCGACTTAAGTACAACAAGACTGACTCTTCTTACTGACTATGTTTTGAACCATTCCTGTGACACTAGTTATCGATTCCGATGCTTCACTTCAGGTTTACTGTATCCCTCTGACATTCTTATTGACGATGAAACACAGAAATTGCTCCGGAATTAAATAGAAAAGGCACAATGCCGCCTTAAGTACAAGAAGACTGACTCTTCTGACTGTCAATGTTTTGAACCATCCCTGTGACACTAGTTATAGATTCCGATGCTTCACTCCAGGTTTGCTGTATCCCTTGGTCCTTCTTATTGACGATGAAACACAGAAATTGCATCGGAATTAATTACAAAAGGCACAATGCCGACTTAAGGACATGAAGACTGACTTTTCTTACTGACTATGTTTTGAACCATTCCTGTGACACTAGCTATAGATTCCGATGCTTCACTCCAGGTTTACTGTATCCCTTGGTCCTTCTTATTGACGATGAAACACAGAAATTGCATCGGAATTAAATAGAAAAGGCACAATGTCGACGTAAGTACAAGAAGACTGACTCTTCTTACTGTCTATGTTTTGAACCATTCCTGTGACACTAGTTATAGATTTCGAAGCTTCATTCCAGGTTTACTGTATCCCTTGGACCTTCTTATTGACGATGAAACACAGAAATTGCATCGGAATTAAATACAAAAGGCACAATGCCGACTTAAGGACAAGAAGACTGACTCTTCTTACTGACTTTGCTTTGTACCATTCCTGTGACACTAGTTATAGATTCCGATGCTTCACTCCAGGTCTACTGTAATCCCTTGGTCCTTCTTATTGACGATGAAACACAGAAATTGCATCGGAATTAAATACAAAAGGCACAAAGCCAACTTAAGTACAAGAAGACTGACTCTCCTTACTGACTATGTTTTGAACCATTCCTGTGACACTCGTTATAGATTCCGATGCGTCACTCCAGGTTTACTGTATGCCTTGGACCTTCTTATTAACGATGAAACACAGAACTTGCATCGGAATTAATTACAAAAGGCACAATGCCGACTTAAGTACAAGAAGACTGACTCATCTAACAGACTATGTTTGAACCATTCCTGTGACACTAGCTATAGATTTCGAAGCTTCACTTCAGGTTTACTGTAACCCTTGGACCTTCCTATTGACGATGAAACACAGAAATTGCATCGGAATTAAATACAAAAGGCACAATGCCGACTTAAGGACAAGAAGACTGACTCTTCTTACTGACTTTGTTTTGAACCATTCCTGTGACACTAGTTACAGATTCCGATGCCTCACTTCAGGTTTATTGTATCCCTCTGACCTTCTTATTGACGATGAAACACAGAAATTGCCTCGGAAATAAATAGAATAGGCACAATGTCGACGTAAGTACAAGAAGACTGACCCATCTTACTGTCTATGTTTTGAACCATTCCAGTGACACTAGTTATAGATTCCGATGCTTCACTCCAGGTTTACTATATCCCTTGGACCTTCTTATTGACGATGAAACACAGAAATTGCGTCGGAATTAAATAGAAAAGGCACAATGAGGACTTAAGTACAAGAAGACTGACTCTTCTTACTGACTATGTTTTGAACATTCCATTGACACTAGTTATAGATTCCGATGCTTCACTCCAGGTTTACTGTATCCCTTGGACCTTCTTATTGACGATGAAACACAGAAATTGCATCGGAATTAAATAGAAAATGCACAATGCCGACTTAAGTACAAGAAGACTGACTCTTCTTACTGACTATGTTGTGAACCATCCCTGTGACACTAGTTATAGATTCCGATGCTTCACTAAAGGTTTACTGTATCCCTTGGTCCTTCTTATTGACGATGAAACACAGAAATTGCATCGGAATTAAATACAAAAGGCACAATGCCGACTTAAGTACAAGAAGACTGACACTCCTTACTGACTATGCTTTGAACCATTCCTGTGACACTAGTTATAAACTCCGATGCTTTACTTCAGGTTTACTGTATCGCTTGGACCTTCTTATTGACGTTGAAACACAGAAATTGCATCGGAATTAAATACAAAATGCACAAAGCAGAATTAAGTACAAGAAGACTGACTCTTCTTACTGTCTATGATTTGAAACATTCCTGTGACACTAGTTATGGATTCCGATGCTTCACTCCAGGTTTACTGTATCCCTTGGACCTTCTTATTGACGATGAAACACAGAATTGCATCGGAATGAAATACAAAAGGCACAATGCCGACTTAAGGACAAGAAGACTGACTCTTGTTACTGACTTTGCTTTGAACCATTTCTGTGACACTAGTTATAGATTCCGATGCTTCGCTTCACTTTTATTGTATCCCTCTGACATTCTTATTGACGATGAAACACAGAAATTGCGTCGGAATTAAATAGAAAAGGCACAATGCCGACTTAAGTACAACAAGACTGACTCTTCTTACTGACTATGTTTTGAACCATTCCTGTGACACTAGTTATCGATTCCGATGCTTCACTTCAGGATTACTGTATCCCTCTGACATTCTTATTGACGATGAAACACAGAAATTGCTCCGGAATTAAATAGAAAAGGCACAATGCCGCCTTAAGTACAAGAAGACTGACTCTTCTGACTGTCTATGTTTTGAACCATCCCTGTGACACTAGTTATAGATTCCGATGCTTCACTCCAGGTTTACTGTATCCCTTGGTCCTTCTTATTGACGATGAAACACAGAAATTGCATCGGAATTAATTACAAAAGGCACAATGCCGACTTAAGGACATGAAGACTGACTTTTCTTACTGACTATGTTTTGAACCATTCCTGTGACACTAGCTATAGATTCCGTTGCTTCACTCCAGGTTTACTGTATCCCTTGGTCCTTCTTATTGACGATGAAACACAGAAATTGCATCGGAATTAAATAGAAAAGGCACAATGTCGACGTAAGTACAAGAAGACTGACTCTTCTTACTGTCTATGATTTGAACCATTCCTGTGACACTAGTTATAGATTTCGAAGCTTCACTCCAGGTTTACTGTATCCCTTGGACCTTCTTATCGACGATGAAACACAGAAATTGCATCGGAATTAAATACAAAAGGCACAATGCCGACTTAAGGACAAGAAGACTGACTCTTCTTACTCACTTTGTTTTGAACCATTCCTGTGACACTAGTTATAGATTCCGATGCTTCACTTCAGGTTTATTGTATCCCTCTGACCTTCTTATTGACGATGAAACACAGAAATTGCATCGGAAATAAATAGAATAGGCACAATGTCGACGTAAGTACAAGAAGACTGACTCTTCTTACTGTCTATGTTTCGAACCATTCCTGTGACACTAGTTACAGATTTCGAAGCTTCACTCCAGGTTTACTGTATCCCTTGGACCTTCTTATCGACGATGAAACACAGAAATTGCATCGGAATTAAATACAAAAGGCACAATGCCGACTTAAGGACAAGAAGACTGACTCTTCTTACGGACTTTGTTTTGAACCATTCCTGTGACACTAGTTATAGATTCCGATGCTTCACTTCAGGTTTATTGTATCCCTCTGACCTTCTTATTGACGATGAAACACAGAAATTGCATCGGAAATAAATAGAATAGGCACAATGTCGACGTAAGTACAAGAAGACTGACTCTTCTTACTGTCTATGTTTCGAACCATTCCTGTGACACTAGTTATAGATTCCGATGCTTCACTCCAGGTTTACTATATCCCTTGGACCTTCTTATTGACGATGAAACACAGAAATTGCATCGGAATTAAATAGAAAAGGCACAATGCCTACTTAAGTACAAGAAGACTGACTCTTCTTACTGACTATGTTTTGAACCATTCCATTGCCACTAGTTAAAGATTCCGATGCTTCACTCCAGGTTTACTGTATCCCTTGGACCTTCTTATTGATGATGAAAACACAGAAAATGCATCGGAATTAAATACAAAAGGCACAATGCCGACTTAAGTACAAGAAGAGCGACTCTTCCTACAGATTATGTTTTGAACCATTCCTGTGACACCCGTTATAGATTCCGACGCTTCACTTGATGTTTACAGTATCCCTTTCACCTTCTTATTGACGATTAAACACAGAAATTGCATCGGAATTAAATACAAAAGGCACAATGCCGAATTAAGTACAAGAAGACTGACTCTTCTTACTGTCTATGTTTTGAACCATTACTGTGACACTAGTTACAGATTCCGATGCATCACTCCAGGTTTACTGTATCCCTTGGACGTTCTTAGTGACGATGAAACACAGAAAATGCATCGGAATTAAATACAAATGGCACAACGCCGACTTAAGTACAAGAAGACTGACTCTCTTACTGACTATGTTTTGAACCATTCCTGTGACACTAGTTATCGATTCCGATGCTTCACTTCAGGTTTACTGTATCCCTCTGACATTCTTATTGACGATGAAACACAGAAATTGCTCCGGAATTAAATAGAAAAGGCACAATGCCGCCTTAAGTACAAGAAGACTGACTCTTCTGACTGTCTATGTTTTAAACCATCCCTGTGACACTAGTTATAGATTCCGATGCTTCACTCCAGGTTTGCTGTATCCCTTGGTCCTTCTTATTGACGATGAAACACAGAAATTGCATCGGAATTAATTACAAAAGGCACAATGCCGACTTAAGGACATGAAGACTGACTTTTCTTACTGACTATGTTTTGAACCATTCCTGTGACACTAGCTATAGATTCCGATGCTTCACTCCAGGTTTACTGTATCCCTTGGTCCTTCTCATTGACGATGAAACACAAAAATTCCATCGGAATTAAATAGAAAAGGCACAATGTCGACGTAAGTACAAGAAGACTGACTCTTCTTACTGTCTATGTTTTGAACCATTCCTGTGACACTAGTTATAGATTTCGAAGCTTCACTCCAGGTTTACTGTATCCCTTGGAAATTCTTATTGACGATGAAACACAGAAATAGCATCGGAATTAAATACAAAAGGCACAATGCCGTCTTAAGGACAAGAGGACTGACTCTTCTTACTGACTTAGTTTTGAACCATTCCTGTGACACTAGTTATAGATTCCGAGGCTTCACTCCAGGTTTACTATATCCCTTGGACCTTCTTATTGACGATGAAACACAGAAATTGCGTCGGAATTAAATAGAAAAGGCACAATGCCGACTTAAGTACAAGAAGACTGACTCTTCTTACTGACTATGTTTTGAACCATTCCATTGACACTAGTTATAGATTCCGATGCTTCACTCCAGGTTTACTGTATCCCTTGGACCTTCTTATTGACGATGAAACACAGAAATTGCATCGGAATTAAATAGAAAATGCACAATGCCGACTTAAGTACAAGAAGACTGACTCTTCTTACTGACTAAGCTTTGAACCATCCCTGTGACACTAGTTATAGATTCCGATGCTTCACTAAAGGTTTACTGTATCCCTTGGTCCTTCTTATTGACGATGAAACACCGAAATTGCATCGGAATTAAATACAAAAGGCACAATGCCGACTTAAGGACAAGAAGACTGACGCTTGTTACTGACTTTGTTTTGAACCATTTCTGTGACACTAGTTATAGATTCCGATGCTTCGCTTCAGGTTTATTGTATCCCTCTGACATTCTTATTGACGATGAAACACAGAAATTGCATCGGAATTAAATAGAAAAGGCACAATGCCGACTTAAGTACAACAAGACTGACTCTTCTTACTGACTATGTTTTGAACCATTCCTGTGACACTAGTTATCGATTCCGATGCTTCACTTCAGGTTTACTGTATCCCTCTGACATTCTTATTGACGATGAAACACAGAAATTGCTCCGGAATTAAATAGAAAAGGCACAATGCCGCCTTAAGCACAAGAAGACTGACTCTTCTGACTGTCTATGTTTTGAACCATCCCTGTGACACTAGTTATAGATTCCGATGCTTCACTCCAGGTTTGCTGTATCCCTTGGTCCTTCTTATTGACGATGAAACACAGAAATTGCATCGGAATTAATTACAAAAGGCACAATGCCGACTTAAGGACATGAAGACTGACTTTTCTTACTGACTATGTTTTGAACCATTCCTGTGACACTAGCTATAGATTCCGATGCTTCACTCCAGGTTTACTGTATCCCTTGGTCCTTCTTATTGACGATGAAACACAGAAATTGCATCGGAATTAAATAGAAAAGGCACAATGTCGACGTAAGTACAAGAAGACTGACTCTTCTTACTGTCTATGTTTTGAACCATTCCTGTGACACTAGTTATAGATTTCGAAGCTTCATTCCAGGTTTACTGTATCCCTTGGACCTTCTTATTGACGATGAAACACAGAAATTGCATCGGAATTAAATACAAAAGGCACAATGCCGACTTAAGGACATGAAGACTGACTCTTCTTACTGACTTTGTTTTGAACCATTCCTGTGACACTAGTTATAGATTCCGATGCTTCACTTCAGGTTTATTGTATCCCTCTGACCTTCTTATTGACGATGAAACACAGAAATTGCATCGGAAATAAATAGAATAGGCACAATGTCGACGTAAGTATAAGAAGACTGACTCTTCTTACTGTCTATGTTTCGAACCATTCCTGTGACACTAGTTATAGATTCCGATTCTTCACTCCAGGTTTACTATATCCCTTGGACCTTTTTATTGACGATGAAACACAGAAATTGCATCGGAATTAAATAGAAAAGGCACAATGCCTACTTAAGTACAAGAACACTGACTCTTCTTACTGACTATGATTTGAACCATTCCATTGACACTAGTTATAGATTCCGATGCTTCAGTCCAGGTTTACTGTATCCCTTGGACCTTCTTATTGACGATGAAACACAGAAATTGCATCGGAATTAAATAGAAAAGGCACAATGCCTACTTAAGTACAAGAAGACTGACTCTTCTTACTGACTATGATTTGAACCATTCCATTGACACTAGTTATAGATTCCGATGCTTCACTCCAGGTTTACTGTATCCCTTGGTCCTTCTTATTGACGATGAAACACAGAAATTGCATCGGAATTAAATACAAAAGGCACAATGCCGACTTAAGTACAAGAAGACTGACACTCCTTACTGACTATGCTTTGAACCGTCCCTGTGACACTAGTTATAAACTCCAATGCTTTACTTCAGGTTTACTGTATCGCTTGGACCATCTTATTGACGTTAAAACACAGAAATTGCATCGGAATTAAATACAAAATGCACAAAGCAGAATTAAGTACAAGAAGACTGACTCTTCTTACTGTCTATGATTTGAAACATTCCTGTGACACTAGTTATAGATTCCGATGCTTCACTCCAGGTTTACTGTATCCCTTGGACCTTCTTATTGACGATGAATTACAGAAATTGCATCGGAATTAAATACTAAAGGCACAATGCCGAAATAAGTACAAGAAGACTGACTCTTCTTGCTGTCTATGTTTTGAACCATTACTGTGACACTAGTTACAGATTATGATGCTTCACTCCAGGTTTACTGTATCCCTTGGACCTTCTTATTGACGATGAAACACAGAAATTGCATCGGAATTATATACAAAAGGCACAATGCCGACTTAAGGACAAGAAGACTGACTCTTCTTACTGACTATGTTTTGAACCATTCCTGTGACACTAGCTATAGATTCTGATGCTTCACTTCAGGTTTACTGTATCCCTCTGACCTTCTTATTGACGATGAAACACAGAAATTGCATCGGAATTAAATACAAAAGGCACAATGCCGACTTAAGGACAAGAAGACTGACGCTTGTTACTGACTTTGTTTTGAACCATTTCTGTGACACTAGTTATAGATTCCGATGCTTCGCTTCAGGTTTATTGTATCCCTCTGACATTCTTATTGACGATGAAACACAGAAATTGCATCGGAATTAAATAGAAAAGGCACAATGCCGACTTAAGTACAACAAGACTGACTCTTCTTACTGACTATGTTTTGAACCATTCCTGTGACACTAGTTATCGATTCCGATGCTTCACTTCAGGTTTACTGTATCCCTCTGACATTCTCATTGACGATGAAACACAGAAATTGCTCCGGAATTAAATATAAAAGGCACAATGCCGCCTTAAGTACAAGAAGACTGACTCTTCTGACTGTCTATGTTTTGAACCATCCCTGTGACACTAGTTATAGATTCCGATGCTTCACTCCAGGTTTGCTGTATCCCTTGGTCCTTCTTATTGACGATGAAACACAGAAATTGCATCGGAATTAATTACAAAAGGCACAATGCCGACTTAAGGACATGAAGACTGACTTTTCTTACTGACTATGTTTTGAACCATTCCTGTGACACTAGCTATAGATTCCGATGCTTCACTCCAGGTTTACTGTATCCCTTGGTCCTTCTTATTGACGATGAAACACAGAAATTGCATCGGAATTAAATAGAAAAGGCACAATGTCGACGTAAGTACAAGAAGAATGACTCTTCTTACTGTCTATGTTTTGAACCATTCCTGTGACACTAGTTATAGATTTCGAAGCTTCATTCCAGGTTTACTGTATCCCTTGGACCTTCTTATTGACGATGAAACACAGAAATTGCATCGGAATTAAATACAAAAGGCACAATGCCGACTTAAGGACAAGAAGACTGACTCTTCTTACTGACTTTGTTTTGAACCATTCCTGTGACACTAGTTATAGATTCCGATGCTTCACTTCAGGTTTATTGTATCCCTCTGACCTTCTTATTGACGATGAAACACAGAAATTGCATCGGAAATAAATAGAATAGGCACAATGTCGACGTAAGTATAAGAAGACTGACTCTTCTTACTGTCTATGTTTCGAACCATTCCTGTGACACTAGTTATAGATTCCGATTCTTCACTCCAGGTTTACTATATCCCTTGGACCTTCTTATTGACGATGAAACACAGAAATTGCATCGGAATTAAATAGAAAAGGCACAATGCCTACTTAAGTACAAGAAGACTGACTCTTCTTACTGACTATGATTTGAACCATTCCATTGACACTAGTTATAGATTCCGACGCTTCAGTCCAGGTTTACTGTATCCCTTGGACCTTCTTATTGACGATGAAACACAGAAATTGCATCGGAATTAAATAGAAAAGGCACAATGCCTACTTAAGTACAAGAAGACTGACTCTTCTTACTGACTATGATTTGAACCATTCCATTGACACTAGTTATAGATTCCGATGCTTCACTCCAGGTTTACTGTATCCCTTGGTCCTTCTTATTGACAATGAAACACAGAAATTGCATCGGAATTAAATACAAAAGGCACAATGCCGACTTAAGGACAAGAAGACTGACTCTTGTTACTGACTTTTGTTTTGAACCATTTCTGTGACACTAGTTATAGATTCCGATGCTTCGCTTCAGGTTTATTGTATCTCTCTGACATTCTTATTGACGATAAAACACAGAAATTGCATCGGAATTAAATAGAAAAGGCACAACGCCGACTTAAGTACAACAAGACTGATTCTTCTTACTGACTATGTTTTGAACCATTCCTGTGACACTAGTTATCGATTCCGATGCTTCACTTCAGGATTACTATATCCCTCTGACATTCTCATTGACGATGAAACACAGAAATTGCTCCGGAATTAGATAGAAAAGGCACAATGCCGCCTTAAGTACAAGAAGACTGACTCTTCTGACTGTCTATGTTTTGAACCATCCCTGTGACACTAGTTATAGATTCCGATGCTTCACTCCAGGTTTACTGTATCCCTTGGTCCTTCTTATTGACGATGAATTACAGAAATTGCATCGGAATTAAATACAAAAGGCACAATGCCGACTTCAGTACAAGAAGACTGACTCTCCTTACTGACTATGTTTTGAACCATTCCTGTGACACTAGTTATAAATTCCGATGCTTCACTTCAGGTTTACTGTATCCCATGGACCTTCTTATTGACGATGAAACACAGAAAATGCATCGGAATTAAATACAAAAGGCACAACGCCGACTTAAGTACAAGAAGACCGACTCTTCCCACTGACTATGTTTTGAACCATTCCTGTGACACCCGTAATAGATTCCGACGCTTCACTTGATGTTTACTGTATCCCTTGGAACTTCTTATTGACGATGAAACACAGAAATTGAATCGGAATTAAATACTAAAGGCACAATGCCGAAATAAGTACAAGAAGACTGACTCTTCTTACTGTCTAT